>NC_134455.1:102686620-103033507 GCF_047948215.1 Lycorma delicatula | reverse complement strand
ACATGTTTTGCAAATATTTGAAGAAATTTCTTTACAGACACTAAATTTATGTTTCATATCTTTAGGTTTCTTTTGTGCAAAAATCCTGTTTGAAGTATGCCAATATCTGTGTATTACTTCATCCAACCTTCATAAGTTTACAACCCAATGTCAAAATTCTTCTACTTCCAATATATTATATTCTTTTACATCATTATCTTCCTTGGTGCCACATTTTGTAAACCTAAAATAGTAAAATAGAAAGTTGATTCTCAGATTACATTCATCTTTTAAAAAGATGAAGGTATAAAAATATGAAAGTAATATAGAAAAATTAAAAATGCAAAAACATCTAACATCATTGGGCATTTCATAAAAAAAAATACATCATAAGTAATATACAAAAAATATATAATTTGATGTAAATAATAATAGTAATGAATCAGAACAATTACAAAAGTATGACATTTGTTGATTTAGAATAAATACAAGTTATTTATTTGCAAGCAAACTGTAATAGGTATATTTTAAGCGTGATGGTTGTTTAAGTAAGCAGAGAAGGAATACATTTTCATGCCAGCTACACCTATCTGTTACAAATGCTGATAATATAATTCACTTATAGGTAAATGTTTCATAAAATAACAAATTTTAAAATTTTGAATTTTTATTATCTTGAATTGTAATTTAAAAAAGCGAGAATTTTTTAAGAGAGAATTGATGATGGAGGTACCTCTGAAAATGTATTCTTCTTTATAAAATAGAATGTATCATTAAGTTAAACATTTTTTTTATAAGGTTTTGATTTTTTTTATAATGAGAAAAATCCTGTTTAATACCAAATTAAGAACATGCTTTTATGCTTGATTCAGTGTTGGTGGAGAAATAATAGTTATAATGCTACTGTATGTAAAGAATTCCTTGCTATATTTCTTAAGTCTCCACATTGAATCATCAATTTTGTATTATCTGAACACAAGATCTGAAAACACTAAAGATGCTTCACAATCAGGAAGAACTGGAACTGGTTTCACGTTAAGAAACTAACAACTTGTTACAGAGAAAACAGCCCTCAAATGACAACCAGAAAGGGGCTTCCATTAGCATGTAAATTCCTATAATAAGTTTACAAAATATTCTAAAGGAATTGAATTTTAATTGTTATTGGTCAAGATAACTTCATCTAATTTGTGAAGACAGAAAGGTGGAATTTGGTTGGGTGTTTATTATTTGTTGTGTAGCAAATCCTTATTTCTCTAGCTCAAGAATATGGTCTGATAAAGCATAGTTCAAACTAAATGGCCTAGTAAACCACCATAATTGTATTCATTGACCTAATGAAAATCCTCACATAATTACAAAAAAGGAACTTAACATATCGAATGTTCAGTTCATGTTTGGTGTGGGATTATAAAAAAGTTGTTTTGAGATCATATTTCTTCAGTGAAAATGTATCAGGCAATTTATACTTGAGATGTTATGAGTTATTTTTCCCAAGCTATTAAACAACCTTTTGTGTGGCATCAGTTGTCCCTAGGTTTGGCAGTAAGCTGGGGCACCATATTATTACACTCTTTTAGTTAGAGATTATCTCATAAGTTAGTCAAACTCTTCCTGATTGGACAGCACATTAGGAATAATTGAATGATAACTATGTTCATGTGATTTGACACCTTGTGATTTTTTAGTTCTCAGGAATCATCAAAATCATAGTATTTTCTTTAAAGTTAAATGATCTGAATGGTCTCAAATAGTTTTCAATTGAAAACTCAGTTGATTTTATAAACTAGGGCAAAATTTTACTGTAAAAAATGCATAACTCATGCAATGGTTATAACACTGCCATGAGTGTATTATTGCAGAAGGATAATATTTTGGATACTTCCTCTGATTGTATTAAACAAGGGGAAAAAATTGATTGAACCTTTTTATTGACTATTTATTTGTTAGTAATTGGGGAAATTGGTTTTTATTCCACCAGTACATATGTCATCTGTCTCTACAAGGTGTAGCTATTAAATAACAAGACTGATGCTGCTACAGAAGAACTGCACATGCGCCAAATTCATACGACCGACAACTGTTTAGCGTAATGCCTTCTCTTTCGATTGTTGCCACTCCGGTTTCTATAGACATATTAGTCTAGTCATGGCCTTCGTTTGGATAACATCTGTGTTTTTTTGTTTTGCCAGAAAAATGATAAGTGTTTTATTAGAGCAAAGAATTATCATGAAATTTCATATGAAACGTGGAAAAACCGCTACTAAAGCTTATCTTTTATTAAAAAACATATATGACAATAACTTTTTATCTTGTGCATGGGTTTTTGATTGGTTTAAGCGTTTCCAAGATGGCCGAGAAGACGTTGAAGATGATGTTCACTCGGGTCATCCTTTCACATCAAAAACGGATAAAAATATTGAAAAAATTGGTAATCTGATCCGATCTGACATCGGTTAACTATTCTCATCATTATTCAAGGTCCTTGCTCAACTCCATGGAAAAATAAGAAAAAATGACCCGAATTGTGGAAAAACAAGTCATGGGTTCTTCATCAGTACAATGCACCGGCTCACACTGCATTGTCTGTCAATACATTTCTAGCAAAGTATAACATCCCAGTTTTTTACCATTCGTCTGACCTGGCACCATTTTATCTGTTCCCCAAGGTCAAATCTGCATTAAAAGGAACAAGATTTCAGACCATTGAAACTGTGAAAGAAAAACCAGCAAGTGTCATGAAAGAGCTTACAGAAGAAGACTTCCAGCACTGTTTTGAACAAAGGAAAATTTGCATTGAGTGTTGTAGAGATAAAGGAGGGGTGTATATTGAAGGGGATAGTAACTAAATATGTATAAATTTAAAATAAAATATTTTACAGCATTAGTCTCATTATTTAATAGCCACACCTCATATATTCTATGGGATGGCTACTAACTTTAGTGATGAAGTCATGTTAAAAGAAATTTTTTGTTAGAGGAAATAAGTTTATAAAGTATATTTTTTAACTACTTGCTTGTTGCTTATGCTTTCCTTTGAACATCATAGAAAGGATCTTGAAATAAACATAAGGTTATATGTTGTTAAAAATTACATTAAATAAACAAACATAAATTAATAAGTGTTGGGTGAATTTTCAATTCTGGTGAACAACAAAATGTTACTGATGAATAATAAATAATAAATCATATCTCTCCACTTTACTCAGAATTTAATTTTAAAAAATGATTTAGCTACCACTGCATTAATTTAATTTTATCAATGAAATTATTAAGTTAATTAACTAAATTGTTAGTTAATTTAATTATTATTAAAATTAATTTTAATAAATAAATAATAATTTAATAATTAATACGTAATGTATTAATTTAATAATAATAATTTTAATAAATTGTAATTTAAGTTTTTGCTAATTATTTAGTTATTTTATTTAATTAATTTAGTTAATTTAATTATAATTTTCATAACTAATTAATTTTATTTACAATTATTATTATTATTTACTGTTATAGTTACATCTCTGGCATTTCTCTGTTGGGTCTTCCAGCTGAAATGTATGTTTATGGTACACAATACTGGTTAATTACTGCATCAGAAGCCTTTGTTAGTTTAACTATGATATTTGTCTACTTGCCAGTATTTTATACTCTGCGCATAACATCTTCTTATGAGGTACTTTTCTTTCAAATATATTTATTAAAAAAATAACTTTTTTCTTCCCCTTTCTGGAACCCCTCTTGGAGCATTACCTCTAAAAGGGGAAGTATATAGCAATCAGATGCTGGTATGCAGAGTGCTTATGGCCTCATTGCACGAACACGGTCCTCACACACTTGGGAGGCCTCCTAAGCACTCAGCCGCAGGGCCTGTCTGGCCCAGTTCCTTCTGGCATCGAATTTCCTTTCAAGCTTTCTCCAAGGCATGTAATCTGTCATTCAATTTCTTAACGTAATCCTCTACAGCCTCCCATTCTAGGAGTCCTCTCATCATAATTCTCCAAATGCCTTCTGGATTAAATATGACCTCTGTGCCCAAGACTTCAAGTACCTCTTGGCATTCATTCTCAAATCGTGTACAACTAATATAAACAAGTAAAGGGGTCTCCTCCTGAACATACGTGAAACAAAGGTCCAAGTGGTCCAAACAGAATCTTTGCAAGTAAGCTCTATAGCCTCCATGACCCACCAGGAACTGCGTTAAACAGTAACCCAGCGAGCCATGAGTCCTTCAGTACCAACTTCTAGTATCTCCGACAATGTGATGCACTTCCCTTTCGTTACCTCATCCCACCTACTTTGCCAGATTCCTAACAACTCCTTTCTATATCAGCAGAAATTCTCGTTTTATTGGCAGGAGATAGAGGTCCCAATGCCTGGAGTCTCTTCCTTTACTGAATCAGCAGGTCTGTAGGTAAAAGGCCAGCCAAGACCTCAGTCTCCTCCTTAGAAACTGTGCAATAAGGGCAAATTTCCTGTAAACAGCATCTCCTGTGTGAAGCCTCGAGTCTTCTTAAATATTTCACATACCTAGTGACGCTCCCCACAATTCGGCTCCATACAACATCGTGGCGTTCGCAACTCCCGCCAGCAGTCTAATCTGCAATTGGGTCGGGTCACCACATTTGGGCAGGAGACCGGCAACCAACCTCATCGTCTTCTCCGATTTGGCAGCCGCCTTGGTGGCCTGTGTTTCAAAACGAAGCCTTGTGTCGACCCAGATCCCGAGATATTTAATTGTAGGTCTGGCTTCGATCCGTCTTCCCTCCAAGGTGAGTCTCAGTTTTCGGCATCTCTTGGCGAAAGAAATTCCTAAGATCTCTGTTTTATCAGGGGCAAGCGTGAGGCCAACCACTGCCATCCACTCTTTGATGACTTTATAAGCATCTCTTGCATATCAACGGTAGCCTCGCGAACTATATCAACCACCGCCAAAGCAAGGTCATGCGTGTAACCCACCAGGATCACCCCCGGCGGAAGGGAGACGCAGAAGACCCCGTTATAAGGCAACACCCACAGAGTCGCTCCGAGGAACGACCCTGCGGTACTCTTCTGTATAGATTACGCTGAATTGTTGTTCCATCTTCCAGGCAGCAAACAAGCCTACTACAGTTAGATATGACTAGATCATCCGTCGGAGGTATAGCGGAATTCCGCACTCCACTAGCGACCCCATTATTGCGACGTGAGAAATGCAGTTGAATTCATTTCTCACGTCAAGGGTGACAAGCACGCACATCTCCCTTCGGCTCCTCCTTGCGGCTCTCTCCGCAACCTGGTACACAGCGCCCACCGCATCACCACGGCTGGCGGAGAATCCGCCCACCCTCACCACCACCACCACAGATATTCTGCCTTGGAGCATATGCTCCAACACTTTCGCTAGGATGTCTATCATGGCTAGCGGCCGGTAAGAGAAGGGTAACGCCGAGTCCCTCCCCGATTTGAGGACTAACACTTCCTCTGGCACCTCCGCCTGTGGGGGAATACCCTCTGTGCAAGGCAAGGACGTATTCCTCAAGAAATACATCTGGAGCAGCCCGGACCGCCACTCTTATCACCAAATTCGGCAACTGGTCCCGCCTTCCTCGGGGGCATTCGTAACGTTGCATCCAATAACTCCTCTTGTGTAAAAGGGGATGGAATCTCTCCATAGTCCCCGACGTCGGTCATTACCTGTTGTCCGCCCGGAAAAAGGCCATTGATTATGCCCCGTACTTCTTGGACGTCCTGCATAGCAAGGACTCTGGGTCTCATCCTCCTTTTCACCAATATAGTGTATGTCTTGCTCCAAGGGTCTGCCTCTACCTTCGTAATTAGCTTATTTCATGCTTTCCGTTTTGTCTATCAAATGCATGATGCAAAGTCCTTCTTGTACTGGGCCATACATATATCCCTCATGACAAGGAAACGAGCCCTAGTCATTTTCCTTCTGACCGCTAGACACACCCGTCTCTCCCGTCGACACACCCGTCGGCAATCTCCGACGGCGATCACCAATAGACGGAGCTCGCCTCCTTTCTAATATGTCTCCTATGGAGTTCGCCGTATGCCATCTCTAACAAGGTTATTAGTCTGGTGGCCTTCTCTTACGCTGAGCCAGGGGCCCAAGACCTCACTTAAGTCAAGCGCCTCTACGAAGGCAGCCGGGTCTAGGTCCCGAGTATTCCATCCAAGAAATATGGGAAGGCCATCCCCGCCGTTTCTCTCTTCCGAGATCACAGTGACAATAGGCTGGTAGTCACAGACAGGCCTTCCCCACACTCTCCACTCAGAAACACACGGGTCCAGCTCAGAACTTAGAAACATAATATCGACCACAGATCCAGTTGGCCCCTCCTGAAGATATCGATACCGCCCACGTTCAAGCAAACCAAATCCAAAAAAGCAGCTGTATCCGCAAGGATCCTTCCCTTGATGTCCGTCCTGGCTGAGCCCCAACCCGTAGACCAGGAGTTGAAGTCTCTTACCAGGAGAGCAGGACGGTGCGTAAGAATTCTCTGGCCAAAGCAGTTAGTACCTCTTCAAATCTTTCGATCGTAATATTCGGCGACATTTAACAAGAATATAAGAAGATGCCGCCGACTCTCCTCCGAACGAAGCTTCTATCGAGGTGCGTATCACGTACCAAAAAACCGACGATACAAACGACGCCGACAAAGATACGCTACCACAAGCCGACCCCCCCGCCTACGCACAGCAGCCATCCGGGTCGTGGGGGGGTGTCACACCCCCCTCGACCGATTAGCCGTAGGATGTTGAAATTTTGGATTTAGAACTGTTGCAACATCTAGTTGTGCACCTCCCTTTTTGAATGCAGTCGACTGAACCAAGTGTCCAAAAAAGCCCAAGATCCAAAAATATTTGGATTTTGGACTTTTTATTAACTGCAGTAGTAAGCCCTCATTAAGAGCTTTTCAATGATATCATAAGTGGTACTTATTTTCATTGGTTAAAGAATTATTAGCAAAATGAAATTTTAATTAATGAACTATTTGGATCTTAGAAGGAGAAGGCACATTGGTTTGAATCAGACTTCACCTCCTTCTTTTTTTAATTTAAATATATTTATTTATTAATAATTATTAACCCTTGATTGTAAAAAAAAATTACAATAAATTCAACAATAACAATAAAGAAAATATATAAAAAAAATCAGAAGTTATTAGTTAAATAAAATTTTATGTTCTTTTAAAAAGGTGTATATGTAATTTAACAGACATTATTATATATGTGTATGTGTAATAGATTTGGTGAAACATCTGATTATTTAACATTAATTGAAAATTATAATTTAGAATCACATTATTTTTGGATTTTCTAGTTTAATTTTATTTAATTATTCGGGAATTTCTGCTTAATTTTATCTACATTAAAGTTAACTACAATGACTGAAACATAAACCCTCACAAGAACAACATATCACTGAGGCATACATGCCCACTCTTTAATAAATTGCAACAAAATTCTTATTTTTTAGTTCATTACTCCTCAGATATTGTTAGACAATATTCTCCCAAAGTCGCAGTTGATCATCATTTCATTTATTTGTTTTTTGTTGCCAATCCTTTAATTGATCTTTGGTTTGATATAATTCTTTTGGTCTTAATTTGTGTACACGTTCTCTAGTTTTCAAATTTTCTCTCTTTTTATATTCATTATCCTCTCTTAATCTTTTTATTCTTCCTCTGGTTTTAACCACTGAAATATAGAAATACTGGAATGGGCACTAGCGTTAGAAATCCGTGCCAACAAAGATAGCTGATTTAGAGGTATACCTCTCTTTGTCTACAGTCCGTTCAAAAAGTTTGAGACGATCTCTCATCACAAATCACAAGTTATCTTTCATAATTCAAGTTATTGTAGAAAGTTTTTATAAAAACATTTATATGATACAATGATTAACTCAACTTTTATTTAATATTCATAAACATTGAATTTTTTCTATTAATTAAATAGAATTATGAGATTTTATCACTTAATATTAACTACAATTAAGTTTTATGGAATCACTTTCTGAAGGGACGGTACGTTAGGTACAATGCGCATGCACTGCATTGTGCGATAATGAAAACTATACCTCTAAATCTATCTGTCTCACGTTCGTTTTCCGCTCACGTTGGACATAGCAGTGCCCATTCCAGTATTTCTATATTTCAGTGGTTTTAACATTTTTTTCCTCTTTATATTTATCATCTTCTATTAATGTTTTTATTATTTCTTCCCATTGCAAAATGTTTGCAAATTTTTTTCCTGTTGTTTTTTTTGGTTTAAAACATTTTCTTCCTTTTTATTCTTTCTTTGGTTTTAACATTTTCTTCTTCTTTATATTTATCATTTTCCCTTTTTTTTATTTTTCCCTTGTTCTTAACATTTTCTTCCCGTTCATATTCATCTTCTAGTTTTTTTTTGAGATATATTTCTTCATGTTATCTTTCTTTTTCCTGTATGATTGATTTTCTTTTTCATTTTTGATTATTCACCAAATAATACAATAATAAAAACTGAATATTTTACACTGTAAGGTCAAAATTAACATTTTTAACCAGCATACAGGAATTCACTAGACGGAGTAGTTTAATTATTATTAACTTTTATTTATATGACATACCAGAAATCTAAAACTTTTGTTAATCAGCAACTCACAATGATGCAAATTATACTGATCTAGTAATACGAGTAATAAAGGGACTTTTACTCTATCCTAATATTTCATGTAAGATTGTTGAATTAATAATTCTATAAATATTTGATGTTAATGAAAACTAATATTTCAGCAATTGTGTTACTGCCCATCTACTTTATTAAAGAATTGGAGGATCGTATCTCACTTTCAAATGAAATAAATTTAAATGAAGGGCAGCAAAAAATGTGTATATGTAATTTAATAGGAGTACAAGGAAGTCATTTGGTCTCCACATCAGATTTTTTTAATCTCAAATTGATACTATGTACTAAATCATGAATTATCAACTTAAGCATGTAATATAAAATCTTAGCTTTCCTTCAGTTTTACATTCTGTTACACTCCTTTTATTTTGTTTTATTCTTTGTATAAAATAATGGCCCACCAGATTAGTTCTTTTTGAAAGACTTTTTGTTTCTTTCCCAACTCATCTTCATCTCATTCTTTGTCAACATACTAAATTTTTAACAAACTTGTGTATCATTACATTCCAAAAGCCCCTTTTTTATTTCTTTTCTGGTTTTGCTTCTATGTATATACATTTTTTTTTTTTAATGTTTTTATGATTCCAAGATTTATATCTGATTCCAACTTTCCAGCTTAAAAGCTTTTTTTGGTTATGTCAGTCTGCTTCCAGTGTCCTGCTTAATTTCATAACTTGAGTAGGTTAATAAAAAAAATTATTATACATTTTATAACATTTGATGAATTATAAGGATTCTAAGGATGAATTATTTATAAGGATTTTTAAAAACTAATTGTATTTTTTGGGGTAATACTATTTTTATTATGATTAAAAAAGCCAAGATTAAATGCTTCTTATAAAAGTTTTATAGGCTTTTAAATACCTTCTTTTGTATATTTCAGATGCTATAACCTTACATTGTAGGGAACCTGATACAAGGCATAAATTATTCCCAAAGATGGTTTAGCCATTTTGAAACTAGTAAAAAAGAGGAGTGAAGTGGTTTCTTCTCCTGTTTCCTTTTTCACTGATTCAATGCTGGCAATATTGAATTCTGTAAGCAACTATTTACCACTAGAACTGATGGTATAGTAAATATCATTACTCTGTGAGAGAGCAATTCTGATTAGCACCTTCTGTACTTCAGGTGCTTTACATGTGTCACAAACATAAGAAAGTCTGGGACATATAGTGTAAATCAACAAATAAATGTCCTCTTTCTGTAAAAAAAACCAATGCATAATTCTTCTTCTTCCTACATGTAATATCAGTGCTTTTTACAATGTCAAAATCCATAATCCATTTATTCATTAATTAGAAAAAAGTTCATATTTTAACTTATTATAGTTTTTTTTTTTTTGTACTAGTAACTGAAACATTTAAGATTGCAACTTTTATAAACTGTTAAATAACAACCATTCATCTGTCAGATATTAAGTTCCTCATTTTTTATAGTTTTAAAAACTTTTGTAATTAAAAATGTATGGATAATTTTTTTTAACTTTTAAAAGGATTGAAAAGTATAGTAAAGCTTACAAATTAATTTTATTATTTTTTGCCTCCAAATTTTTATATTAACACTTGCTGATATTCAGCAAAATTAAGCAACCATATTCTCTTGATCAAAAATGTTACATGAGTAAATTCCAACTTTTTTTGGGAAATTAAATTGTGATAACCTACTAGTTTGCTGGTTGCTCAGAAACAAGTTTTTCCTGAATATCTGTATCTGATATATTTGTAATTCAAGGCCATCATACATATTATAGTAATTTTTCTTGTTAAAAAAAGTGATAGTAATGTTCTATTAGTAACTTTAATTTATGATTAATAACTACAGTCTTGTATAGTGTTAAAAATATTATATAAAAACTGTTTTTATAAAAATCTCAATATCATTTACACCATTTTTTATCATTGTTTTCATTTTTTTTATGATTCTGTGTGGAATACAGGAATCTTTTGTTCGCCCATTTTTCACCTTTGTATATTTTTACTTGTCATTAACTAAAATTTATTGCATCAATCATTTATCAATTCAGAATATAGATCCTTCTTTAAAAAAAAAAAAAAAAAAAATTGTATTTTCCCCACTTTCAAATAATTCACAATCTTATTTTAAATACATTCTATTTTTTTTAAACTTACTAGTAATAGTATGATCACCATTTCTTAAAAAAAGTCATTAGAACACAAAATACAGAAATTACGTTTTTATGAAATGGTCATTTCATATTTTGAGTACCTTAAAAACTGAAAATAAACCCTTTGCTACATCTGTTCAACTTAAGTCTCATTTCTTCATAATTTCATCACGTTTAGTCTTTTAAATTTATTTTATTATCTGTTATTTGATTAACTAATATTTTATTTTTATTCTTGTGAATAAAACCTAATAACAGTTAAAACAATATTGAATAATTTAATGGATATTCACATAATTTAAAAAATTTTTTGTTTCTGTTTTTCAAGTATCTTAACCTGAGGTTCAGCTCAAAAGTTCGTACATTTGGATCTTGTCTCTTTCTTCTGAAAATGGTAAGTTAATTGTGTTTGAATTATCTTAAAAAAATTATCTGCTTTTAAGTACAAAATTTTACATAAGAAAAATAATACATCTGTCCTCGCTGAAATAATCAATAAGAAATAATAAACCACTAAGTGAAAAAGTGCAAGAGATTAAACAAGCAATTACTAGTATAATTTAGTATTACAAAATTTGTAATTATCTTATTGTACTCTAGGATTATCTTACTGCATGACATTGGACAAGTTTCACTAGTAAAAATTGTTGCATAATAAGGCTTAATTTTTTTTTTTTTTTTATCTTGATGTTAAGCTTTTATGAATCATTTTTTCAGTTTTTTTTTTTCAAATAACATGCAAATTAAATCTGTAAATTAAAAGAATGTAATCAGAAATAAAATCTGTGCTAAACTAAATCTTTGTTGTAATATTATTAAAGCATGTAAATGTTTTTTTTTATTTATGTTATTTAATATAACAGATTCATAAAACAATCCATAGATTCACTACATGAACCAATACATCAGCCAAACAAGAAGTAAAATGTAAGACCCAAAAAATTCAGCGATAAATCCTACGTAACTATTGTGTCCAAGTAGTACTGTATAGAATGAAATGTTTCATTTGTGTGTTCCATTATCTTTCCTCATGGAACAAAAAATGTTTCAACATTCTCATTGAATAAAATTACTGTGATTATTAAGATAATCAAACATGAAGTTCTTTTACTATTTTCTTTTTCAGTTGCTGTACATTCCAATAGTAATCTATGTTCCAGCTTTAGCGTTTAGTCAAGGTACCTGTTTTCTTTATTTATTTTTACATTTCAAATGTAATTATATATATATTTTTTGTAACTCAATTTATTACAAGTAAACTGCTTTAAATTTTATTTTTAATTACTAAATCAAATTTATCATTTATTAATTATAACACGTGTCAATATAAGACCATTATTGTTTTTTTGTGGTAAAGGGATTTTAATGACATTTAGTTTATTTTTTATGTATGGTATTCATTTGGATGTATGACTGAATTAGTTGACATAAGTTATTTTACATCTTGTGAAGTCAGGATCAAATCTAGTTACAGATGTGTTTAATTTTAAAATGAATTTATATATTCTGCCAGTTTACTTTATTTGTCTACTGTAGGTGAGTTGATGGCACTATCTCAGGAAGGTTGGTCAGAAGCTTGACAATTTCAACTCCTGAAATATAAAACTGTCTTATAGAACTTGAAAAAATATTATTTTCCTGTGAATTATAATAAATTTTTTGCATCCCTCAGATGCCATCAAACAGCTGTAAGTGTACTTGTGACTACATCCTCAACTGAGTCAAAAGAATGTAGATGCTGTGTATGTGAGCGTAATAAATCTAATGGGAATGATAAAATCTAAATAAAAGTACATCAACATAAAACAGTAGCACTATTTGTTCCCTGCATGAATTCTTTTTTTCACTATTAGTTCTAGCTTTTTGATCATATAGTGCAAATAGCATTCAGAGTATAGTTTTACTGAAAAACTTTACTATTTAACCTAACAAATAAAAAATACTGGCGAACCAAAATAAAACCATAAAATAATTGCTGTGTAACATAAATTGAGCCAACCCTGTCATACTACCAATAGAGATTTGTTTTTAATAACTACTTTCCAAAAATTATAACACTACACAGCTTAAGAGAGTAAATTTTGTTTTATTAAATATTGCTTCTGTAAGTAAATATTATGCCAGTTACCATAAAGACGTCATCATTTTATCTTCAATTAAAGTGATCTTGACACATGGCAAATGATAACTGAAATCATAGTATCATATGAAATAGTTGGTCATATTTTAATGGTGTACTACGTATTATTAAATCCTTTGTATTTTGCTGGAAATTCCTTGACTCTTTGTTGTTGAGTTTTAAATAATAACACAACCTAGTCTGTAGATTTGGTTTTTAACAAGCCACAGATTGTTAACACCAAACTAATGGGAATATGATATGCTTTATAATACAACTATAGGTTCTTCATATGGAGGACTAATATGAGATTCACCTCATTCATGCTGAAAAATAATTTACAGCAATTAAAAACAGAGTTTTTAAAAAATGTAAATGTAATTTACAGTATCTGTAGATTTAATTTCTTTGTACTAAGATATGAATTTGATTGAGTGCTGATTGATGAAAATAAGAATAAGGCACTAGAAGGAGATGAAATCACATCTGAATTGCTATAATGTTTAGATGAAGTACAGTTGTTTAAATTAAAGTGTAACAAATGAAGCCAGAGAAATGTTCTCAGATCACAGTTAAAATATAATATTAATAATATTATTTCATACAAAAACACAACCACTTACTAACTTGTAGGATGTGGGTGCGAAATATTTTGTTGACTGTAACACATGAATATATTTTATTTTCAAAATCTATTTAATTTTTAAAGCCTAGAACAAATATTATAAGTTTGTTTAATATGGTGTGAATTTTTACATCTTGTTTAGGTTTTTCATTTATAGGAGATAAGATAACAAAGATTTCTGGATTCAATTTAACTTCATATTTGCCCTTAACTGTGTCATAAACATACAGACAAAATGTCAAAAATCAAGTTAAAACTAGATCTCTTTACCTATTTAATTAACTAAAATAATATTTAAGGTTGTATTCTTTCAGTTTGGGCCATCTAAGGGTTATATAGTATAGTTTATTTTTATAACTAATTGCAGTTTTTGCTCTCAATATGACAAAATTATAGCTACTTGCAATCCATTTAATAGAGTACTCATATGTGTCTTTTCTTTTTTTTTAAATAAATAATATTAATGGTAAACTAGATATCTAGTAGACATTCTTTGTTAATAACTGATTTGCTTCTGAATCAACAGAAATAATAAAAACATTATATACATGAATCATTATTTGTTTATTTTTATTTACAAAAGAACACTCTGATAAACTAGATTTTACAGCTGAATCAAATAAAACTGGCCCCAGGAAATAAACATTTAAAAATGAAAAGCAAAAGGTATATTTATTGATTCTCAATTATGAAAAAATAAATGTTGTAATGTAATTTTAAAGTCTCTGTTCAAAATGCTCACTACCAAGTACTATTCAAAGTACAGCGCAGCAAATCATGTTCAGAAAAAACTTTCTGCAATTCTTCAACTGGAATCCTGGCAATATGTTGTTGTTGTAGTCTTTCAACTTTTTCAAACATTCATGGATTATTCTTGTAGACTGCCCCTTTCAGACAGGGCGATAAGTCTGGAGATCAGGGTAGCCACAAGGTCTTACTGATTGTTCTAACCTTTGTGAAATCTCAATGGATTCGAGTGAGAGACTGAATCAGTGTGGCAAATCGCTGTCTTGTTGGAACTATCCATAAGACAGTTCTTCTGAAGTCAAGTTATGCGTAAATTCTTCACACAGTCGTAAATAGATGTTGGTATTTACAGTCTCCTCAAATAATTTTGGTCTGTTCTCGCTTCCAGAAACTACACACTAAACACCAGTCTTTAAATCATGTAGTGATTTCTGACGGGTTTCATTTGGATTTTGTGTAGCCTAGTGCCATGTATTCTGAGAATTGACATCTGATAAATGGAAACACCCTTGTTCTGTTGAAATGAAGTGAAAAGGATCTAGAAATCCTTTGCTAAAATTCTATAAGAGTCACTGGGAGTTATTTACTTGTTTACCCTTATCACATTGTTTTAATTCATGCACAACACTCACACAATAGGCTTTCATTTTCAAACTATGAAATATACACTAACACAATGTTTGAGAAATTCCTGTTTCTTCTGCTAAATGTTGTGTTGACTTCTTAAAATCCTATCAGTACGATTTGCTTTTTCATTAAATCTTGAATTGTTGATTTTTTTGGAATATTACTTCTAACATACATCCCTTGAAATCTTTCAAAAACCAAATTTATTGAAGTTGTGTGAACATATTCCTCCTCAATGAAAACTCAATACTCAGTTGAATACACCATAACGCAGAACCACTGAAGATTCACTGAATAGGGGAGGAAGGGTAAAGGCTTATGAATGAGTCAATGACCTTCAACTAATCACATGATGTACAAACATACCATCTTCTAACAATTACTGTGTCAGACGGCTGAGACCAATTTTATATAACCCATCCGGTATAAAAGTATACTGAGATATTCAATGTCACACTCTCTAAATTACTGATTTAATGCTTCCATTTTGAATATTTGTATAAACTCCCATTATGTGTAATTTGTGTCACATTTTATTCAAAAATTTAATTTATAAAAAAAGGAAAAACAGAACCCCCCAAAAAGTATTTCTTTCTGTATTAAAAAAAAATCAAATGAAAACATGATCAATAAATATTACACTCAGATTATCCTGAGATTCTTGGTTAGTGTTGTGGTTTATATTCAATTTAAGTACCATTACATCTGTTTAATATATTCATTTAGTATACTAGAGATTCATTCATTTCTGTTTGAATAAAAATATGACATCCATACTTTTATTCTTCTTTCTTCAGAACTACAGCTTAAATTGAACCCTGGGATCCTCAATTTTCTGCCACTTTCCATCATGCTCCATCACTTCTCCTCTCCTAACATTAAGTATCTGACACATACCTTGAAACACTATCTGTTCATGTGTCTTGTTTTTCTGACCAGTCTTTTACCTTCTGCTTGATAATACTTTCTTAAGGACCTGTGCGTTTGGCATTCGATTATAGTGCCCTGCCTGCCCAATGCGTTTAAGCTTGATATAAGCAGAAAGATTATGTTCCTTAAAACCTAGCACAACTCATAGTTATTTAGAATTTGCTAGAGATCTTTGTCACCAACTGCTCCATATATTCTTCATAGTATCTTCCTTTTCCACAGCAGTCAGCATTTCTCAACTTGGGATGTTAAACTTGTCATGCCACATTACCTGTCAGTATATTATTATCAATAATATACTAATATTATACATATACTAATATTAATATTTATTATCAATAATATACTGATTATTAATAATAATAATATTATCAAGTTGTCAGTATATTATTATCAATGTATAGATAACAGTTTTGTACAGTCTCATCTTAATGTTCCTATAGATGTTTCAAGAGTTGAATACAAACAGCAAATTAGGAAAAAAAAGCACTGTTTCTTATATTTATTTATTACTGTTAAATACTAGTTTTACTCTTTCTACTATTGTTTATTGAATTAATTTAAAAATCAAACAATTTTATATTTATTTGGAAACTGTTCCATCAGTGAAATCATTGAAATAATTAGTGAGAAGACTGAACGACAATGAATACTCCTAAACAACTTACCTGTACTGGGTTATCTGTTATACTTTTCTGGGTTATCTGAACAGAGTTCATAAAAGATAGTTTCTTCAAATGGAGTAAGCAGATAGGAAACACTGATGATCAATATTGATTGAATCATTGATGTATGAATAAAAGATTCCAGCCTATCAGAAATCAATATGGGATAAATTATATCTCTTAGAACTGTCTATTAATAATTGTTTTCATGTGTATTACTGCATGATTAAAAGTGTAAATATGGTCAATCAATTTTTATTCTAAACAAATGCATAATCCTGTCATTTTTTTAAGATTTTTGAATGAATAATAAAATTTTGATACAGATTTTTTCAAATGTTTTTTTTTACACTATTCCCTTTTTTATTAATTTTTTTTAGAAAAAAACGATGTATACTCTTTTTTGCTATTAACACTTACTTAGTTAACACTTTTTTGCTATTAACATAAGTTTTTATCTATAGTTACAGGTATTAATCTTCATCATGTTACACCAATGGTTTGTATTGTCTGCATTTTTTATACATCACTGGTAAGTTTACTAAAAATACTTTCAGCAGGATTAATCTAGATTGGCTGGTATAAGGCAATGTGCAAAGATTAATATCTGTAGTATAGGAAGAATTTTAGTTTTGCCCAGCACTTTAAATTTTATTCTGAAAACAAACCTGAACAAATCATACAAAAAATAAAATAGACTAAATGAATGGTTGAAATATGACACTAAGGCATTTTTCTCAGTCTAATGTTTTCATTCTTTTTCATATGTGTCACCATACATATCGAGTGAATTGACAGTGATAATAGTTACTACCAGCCAACCTAAATTATTGCACTATTTTTACAGTAAGTGATGCTTACAAGCAGGTACTTTTCATAACCCACCAGGTAGATCTAGTGGTGAACTCATCATCGCAAATCAGCTGATTTCAAAGTTGAGAGTTCTAAGGTTCAAATCCTAGTAAAGGCAGTTACATCTATACGAATTTGAATGCTAGATCATGGATACCGGTGTTCTTTGGTAGTTGGGTTTCAATTAACCATACATATCAGGAATGGTTGACCTGAGGCTGTACAAGATTACACTTCATTTACATTCATACAGATCATCCTCATTCATCCTTTGAAGTAATACCTTACGGTGGTTCCGGAGGCTAATCAGAAAAAAAGAGAGAGAAGAACATTTCATTCTTCTGTCCACCATTCTCAAATACGTGTTTGTGAACAAATAAAAATGAATTTGGTTTAAATAACAGTAATACCAATTTTAGATACCAGTAAGTAACAATGTGATACTGATGGAAAAGTGTATTAAATGATATTTAACACCATTTAATGTAAGGCCTGTAAACAGCAGGCTGTTTTTTGAAAAATTATTTTACATAAAATATATGATACTTCAATATGTGTATTGCTTCCAGAGTTTAATTTAACATTTCAATATTAGATATGTATTTTTAGATTATTATAAATTCTAAATCACTGTTGACTTGATAAATCCAATACAATTCAAACTAAAAAATAAGAAACCTTTTTTGTTTTTTTTTTTATTTGCCAGGGCAAACCTTTATAAAATTATTTTCTGCCCAATTGTAAACCAAAGACTAAAACCCAAATTACACTTATAATTTTTTTTTCAAATAAAGCAATATCTTTTGAAAACACTTGTATTATTCCATTTTACTTGATAATGAAAGTTCATAGGTCATAGTTAAAGTTTATTTTTTTACATATAGCATAGGTTAATTATCATTCTTTCACACATATAGCCAATTTACATGCACTACAAAAAAATCATAAACACACCTAGAGGAAAAAAATTTGTAACACTAATATATATCAGCCAACAGTTACACAAAATTGCCAAAATTTTCAAGAAAAAAGATTGCTGTTGCTTTCAAAGCAGCAAACAAAATACTCAACACCACAATATATTAACAAAATACACACTGACAAGCAATGCAACCCAAAATTATATAAATTAATATTGAATAATTGTACTAAAAAATTACATCAACTAACTGGATGCACATTCTTCATTCTTTCATTCCATCAGAAACACCATAGGCACTACCCATAACACTGCCCTGCTGAGAAAGAAAGAAAATGAGAGGAGAGAGAGAGTGAGAGAGAGCAATACTTTCTCTACAATTGATAATTTTGAGTTATGTGTTTATATATTTTTGAACATAAGGAATGTTTTGATGTAACCAAAATGCCACATCACATCTACAGTAATGTGAAATAAAGTTTAAGAGATGAGTTACAAAATATTTTAAATTCTGTTACAAAATTTAAATGTACAAAATCATCTCATACAAACAACATGTATACAAATATATTAATCACAATAAGCAAATTTTACTCATAAAACCAACATATCAATGTGTTTGAACAATATGAAATTTACAAACACATTTACTTTGAAAAAAAATTAAATCCATTAACACAACATAGATACAATAATACAGTATGTTCAAAAACACCCTTTTAACCTCCTTCCTTATTTTTTTAATGGTTGAAGATGAAAAATTTTTATTTTTGTAGCACTTATTCCATAACTTTTTTTTACCCAACTTCCTTGTTTTGGGTGGTTGCAAGGGCACAAAAACTTTAAATATACAAATAAGGCATATGGTATGGTACATTTATAAACAGTTATTTAAAGACAAAAAAATGATATGACCCCTAGAGCTGAATAAAATTTATTAAAGTCAAATTTTAAAGTGATACTTTACCACCCACAGTTTTGAAGATGTAAAAGAAAAAGTAGTGTTTTCAGCATACTACTTCAGCATACTACAAAAGAACACACTGTTAGTGTGTTCTTTTGAAACACACTAGTGTTCTTTTTTTTTTCACTAGTGTGTTCTTTTGAAAGAAAAAATTGTTTCCTTTTGAGGGAAAACAATATTATTTTTATTTTTTTTTTGTTTTAGTGTTTTTCGTGTTAGCAGCTGATCAATATGTTTAGTTTTTTTTATTATCAGCTAATTATCAAGATATCCCAAACAATGCTAGAAATCTCTAGTAGTTTATAATTAACTTACTACTTTTTTACATTTTTTTAAAATATAACGAACAGTTGTACGTTACTTCAAAATTTGACTGGCCACCATTTTTCCATAGATCAATTTATGGATAAAAGTTGTAGTTAAAAGAATGGTTCACACTATTCTTTTATTTTTTTTTATCCCATACTAATTTTGAAGTTTACCTACAACTTTAATATTTCATAGGATTTTCTTTTCTTTTTTTTTTAATTCTGTATTGAATATAAAGATAAAAAAACTTGTATCAAAATCTGTAATATTATTAAAAAAAAGTTACAAATTTTTTTTTTAAAACTTCATTATTTATTTATTCTTCTACATTACATTCATTTGCATATTTATTGTGCTTATAAAATGAGAAAGGAAACTTCTAAACTTATAAAAAAGAGCACATTAAAACTTAAAGAAGTAATTATTTAGTATTGAAATTTCATTGTAATCAAACCTTACAGAAGCTAAATTAATTTTCCTAATTACTATAACTTTCTTGAAGTTGTAATGTTAACACTACATCACAGATTTAATCTAAGTAGGTTACATGCAAAGTATTAATTTACAGTAATCATATGTTTATTGATTAGATAACAATAAGCAAATTTTACAATAATAATTTTTTGAGCAATGTACAGTATGTTCAAAAAGTACTTTTTTGACCTCTTTCCTTTTTTTTTTAATGGTTGAAGATGAAAGATTTAAATTTTTGTAGCACTTACTCCATAAATATTTGTTTTTATCTAATATTTAACTTCCCTGCTTTGGAAGGCACAATATTTCATAGCTTATGTATTATAATCCATGTATTATTAACATAAACAACTATAATTACCATATCTAATCAGCTTAATTTCAGCGATTCATTATCTCTTCCAATAAATAAATAATAAAATCTAATAATTATCATTTTAAATTTCAGATGGTTATATTATTTTATGTTAAATTAGACATTTATGAATTACATTTTATTTAATACACAATATAGGTATTTTTTGTCCAAAAAAAAGGGGGAAATGAGATGAGAATTACAGTAGTACAGCTATAAAAATTATTTATTTTTAAAATAAAATAATCCAAAAACCTTTTTAGGATGACTTGGGTTAGTAAATTTAAACAGAAATAGTAGCATGATGGCTCCCAAATTAAAATTTGAACTTAGATCATAGTAATTTATCTTGAGCACTTACTTGGACATCCCTTTTATTGCTATATAAAATCATTGCATTTTGCATATTATAGCATATATTTTGAATTTTTTGATTTTTTTAAATTTTTGATTTGATTCAAGTCAAATTAGTACACAGATTTTTATTTATTTCTCTAATAAACAAAGTGAATTTATTACAATACAGCAATTCAAAATATGCATTGTACATTGCAATAAGAAAATGAAGCTGAAGGTAGTTTTAGTATAAGATGCTTGTCAGGTATACGAGGTGTGTGAGAAAAGTAATGAGACTGATTTTTTGCTTACCAAAGTTTTTATTTTTTTTTCAAACAACAATATTATCCCCTTCAAAGTAGTTCCCTTGGGCAGCTATACACCGGTGGAGTCGTTGTTCCCACTTGTGGTAGCAGCGCTGGAAGGCTTCAATTGGTAGGGCTTTTAACTGGTCGGTCGGTCACAGTCTTTTGAATGTTCTCCAGAGTTCCAAACTGACATCCTTTTAAGACATGTTTCAATTTCGGGAAAAGGAAAAGTCACAAGGACTCAAATCAGGTGAATAGGGGGGTTGAGGAACCATAGAAATGCGTTTTGAGGTAAAAAATTACGTGATGGAAAAGGCCGTGTGGCACAGAGCATTGTCATGATGAAGCATCCACTTGTCTGCAGTGTCTGATCTCACGCGAATCACTCTTTTCCTAAGCCTTTCAAGGACACCTTTGTAAAAGACTTGGTTGACAGTTTGTCCTGGAGGAACAAATTCTTTATGCACGATACCCCTACTGTCAAAAAAGCAAATCAGCATGGTTTTGATCTTTGATTTGCTAAATCGGCATTTTTTCGGTTGAGGAGATGACGGAGTGTGCCACTCTTCGCTTTGCCACTTTGTTTCAGGATCGTACTCAAATATCCAGGATTCATCACCTGTGATCACACGATTGAAGAATTCTTGGTCATTGTCAGTCCTCTCAAGAAGATCAACGGACACGTTTCTTCGATTATCCTTTTGTTCTGTTGGAGGATTTTCGGCACCAATTTCACACAAACCTTTTGCATGTCCAAATTGTCTGAGTGTGTGAGAGTGTGTGTGTGTTGTGTGTGTGTGTGTCAAAAGTTGATGAACAGTGAAAGCGTTTAAATTTAACTGTTCACTCATCATCCTTATTGTTAAACGACGGTCTGATCTCACAAGAACCATCGCATGTTCAACTTTTTCATCAGATTTTGATGTTGAAGGTCTCCCTGAACGAGGTTGATCTTCAACGTGTTCTCGGCCTTCCAAAAATGATTTGTGCCAGCAGATAACTTGTGCTCTTGATAAGCAATGTTCCCCATAGACCTGTTTCAACTTTTCAAAGGTCACACTCGCAGATTCCCCAAGTTTAACACAAAACTTGATTGCACAACGTTGCTCTAAATTCCGATGCTCCATTTTCGTAACACACAACAAAAACACAACTTCACTGATGGCACTGTCAAAAATAATGTGTTGGCTGAACGGAGTTGAAACTCGTACTGAGCATGTGTAGAAGGGATGAACAAACCGGTCTAGCACAGACCGGTAGACACAACATTGCCAGATCGCTCGCAATGTTACCAATCTCATTACTTTTCTCACACACCTCATATATATGCATTAATAATTTTGTTGTTCTTGTAATGAAGTACATACTCATACCACAATGACCTATATGGCTTTACCAAACTCAAAGGTGAAGCCTGTCATCTGGAAGGTTACTGAATTCCAGTTAGGCACAGCATTTTCACGCACTAAAAAAATGTCCATTCCATATTTCAATGCACAAAATTAAATTTTATGTGGTAAATTAATCATCTTCAAAAAAAATCATTATATCAACATAATAATAGTATTATTAATGTTGTTTGAGGGAAGGCTGAACATAATACACAGTCACTGATAACTTGCAGATGAAACAAATATTATATAAAAGTTAATTTTATTTGGTACAAACAAATACATTTATTTTTCCCAAGTAGCCACCATCTACACATTTCTCCCAACACTAAAAACTATTTTATTATTCTATCAATGAAAAATTCTGACCGTCTTTCCTTGATATCCACGATCTCATTGTATTCTTCATTTCATCATCCAAGATGAAATGAATGCCCTTAATATCCATCCCTCTTTATTTTTGGAAGGTGAAAACTACAGTGTGCCTAATCTAAAGATTATGGGGGATGTGAAATAGATCCAAATTTTCACTTCACTAGAACCTTGGTGATTGTATGTGATGTGTGTACCCGAACATTATTGTGTTGCAGAATTATTGGCTCCATGGAGTGTCATATATATCTCCTAAGGTGTTTAACTGTCTATATTTACTATGTCTCACACAGAATTTACAGTCGTCCTGGCTTCAAGGCAGTCAAGTAATGTACTCATATACTTGTTTGGAATCCCACATTATCATTAAACATTTTTTGCAGACAATTGTGTTTTGGATTTTTTTGATTGTGGCAAAATATACTGCTGATGTTCCATGATCTGCTTTTTTCTTTAATGGATCCACCTGAATTTCGTCTGTTACAGTGTACTGAAAAGTCATCTTTCTCTTCTTGATAATGTTTCAGAAGATGTTCACAACATTCGTTTTGTTGTTGCTTGCTTTTATCTATGACTTTGCATAACATCCACCTGAACAGAGTTTATGTAGTTTTGCAATAATGTATTCTATTTTCTTTTGATGCGATAAAGATTGTTTGATGTAACAATCATTTTTAATCAACTCGTTCACTTCCTTTTAGTGCTTCTCATCATCACAGAAACCAGTAGACTACTGTGTGTTAGTACTTTATATTTGCTTTACTAGCTTCTGAATTATGAACTTTATGTCCCATCTCTCAAATTTCCAGTACATCAACCAACAGTGTCATCATCATAAACGGCTTTTTAAATGACGATGAATGTCACTAGTGTTCACTTTTTCAGCCGTTAAAAATTCAGTCACTGTGCATTACTTTAGAATCATTAATGTAGCAAGCATTGTAGACTCCATAATATTGCTAATTGACAGAAAATGAGAGGGTGCAAGTCAACGAGTTTCGGAATGTTAGTAGTAGGTAAATGAGACTGCAAATTAGCAGAACCAGTCACTGTGTGTGACATTTTTTCTCCTGTGCATTCCATTGAGCTTACATTTCAGTAGCTCCTCATATTTAAAATTAAAATTTATCATTCAAGCCCGGATAAAAAATTGCAGAATTACATTATTATTCTATTTATTAAAAAGCTTGTGAAATAGATTTCCTGTGATTGTTAACTTTTTAATTATTATGGTACAGCAATTATCTATTACTTCTTATCTAAAAACATGCCAAAAACTCATTCTGCACTCAAAACTCAAACTGCACTCTGAGAGTGCAGTGTGACAAGGTGCATTGTCATGATGCACCATCCAGTTGTCTTTGATGGCTGGTCTCACTCGGGCAACTCTTTTCCACAGTCTTTCAAGAATTTCTCTGTAAACATATTGATTTACAGTCTGTCCTGTAGGTAAAAAATAATTATGGACAATGCCATTACTATTGAAAAAACAAATTAGCATGGATTTGATTTTTGATTTGCTCATTTTTGTTCTTTTGAGACGTGGTGAGTTTGAAGTGTGCCACTCCCTGCTCTGGCATTTTGTTTCTCAGTCAAGATCATCACCACTGATAACATTTTTTAGTTTATCAGTGATTAGTTTCAATTCACCCTACAAGATCACAGCACACTTCCACCCTGTTGTTTTTCTGTTCAACAGTGATGTTTTTTAGGGCCAATTTTGAACAAACTTTTTTCATGTGCACTTCATTTGTCAAAATTTGATGGACTGTGGTATGGTTCAAATTCAACTGTTCTGCAATCATTCTGACAGTTAATTGCCAGTCTTACCGTATCAATCTGATTCACGCAACATTGTCGTCACTTTTTGATGTGAACAGTAACCAAAGCATGGATCATCCACAATTAATTCCCGGCCATCTGAAAATGCTTTAAACCACCTAAAAACTTGGGCTTGTGATAGAGCATCATCTCCATCTGCCCTTTTCAATTTTGGAAAAGTTTCAGTAGCATTCTCACTGAGTTTAACACAAAACTTGAATGCACAACATTGCTCATAATTAGTATCACTCATTTTTGTAACACATAAAAACTTGTTTCACAAAAAGTTTGTTTACGTCTCACAAGGCAACAATAGACTAAAAATATAAAATACTTTATTTACAAACCTCGTATGTCTGTTAATAATCACTTCTGAATGGGTGATTAGTTTTTAATAAAAATCACTGGTTTGGTTAGTCAGTCCTATTCAATATTCAAACTTATGTTGAATATTGCATTTAAAAAATTGTCTGGAGTCCACCTAATTTTTGATCAGAGATAAGTTTTTGTCATTTTCCAATTTCAGCATTGTTTAGAAAAAAATTTATATGAACAATATATGGTTTCTATAAAAATTAACTAAAGCATTTTTGATTTTATCTGGTTACAGAGATAAACACGTAAAACTATTGCTGCTATTATCATTCCATTAAAAAATCTATAAAAAGAGTAAATAACATATTTTGCTATGTTAAATGAAAGGATGAAACTATATGATATCTAATAGTGAAATTTTTGTAATTGGAAATAGCTATAACCAGACCTGTTTTAAACATTTTTCAAGTTTAATTTAAATTTAGGTGTACTCAGCATCATTGATAGGATTAAGAGCAGAGTTTGATATTGTTTTCATAAAAAACTACATTTAGTATTTTATATTTTAGTTTATAGCAACATTGGTTCTTCTTTTCAGCAATAACTTAAAACAATTTTTTAAAAGAATTTCCACAATTTAGTTCAAATTTAATTTAAAATACATCTCTAAATGAATTTTTAGATTTTTTAACTTACTATATGATTCTCAAAAAACCAAAACACTCCCAATCATTAAAGCAAATTATTTCATAATTATTTTATCTAAATTATGTACAAGTTTTGTTTTATTTTACAACTGTTCTGCATGCAAAATATTTTACAGACCCAAGAAATATACTTTTTAAATGATCTTTTCAAGTTATTTTACATGATCTTTCACTTGATTTGTTTCAAATATTTTACTTTTCTGATAGGAAATATATATATATATATCTGTCCACCAACATTTGAGTTTCTAACTCTTCATACATGAATCATCATGCTGGTAATTGAAATGAACTGTTTAACACACATTTCATTAAAATCAGGAAATATGTTGCAGGGTTGCTTGACTTGATGTAACTTCAACACATACTTGTAAGTTAAATGGAAGAATGAATATTTGTTTGTTTACTCAATAATATAACAATTAGTATCTATTTGCCCCTTCCTTATATTCACTTTACATATGAATGACTTATTTAGTTTTTATTAAATTTGCTGATATAATTGACTAAGAGGCATGGTTTTTCTGCTTAACTTCAAGAAGAAAATTTGACAAACTATTTTCTTATGATCAAAAACAAATTTGGTGACTATAATCTGTCTAAGAAAAGAACACACCTGAGTTATTAGAACTATTTGTAACCACAAGATATTAAAAACCATGCTATATACAAAATCCTTTTCTGTTTCATTATCATATTTTATGACTGCATAGGATCACTTTAGTCAGTCCATTATCCAAGTCTCTTTGAAGGGACTGATTGGGTCTTGCAGTCCTCCCAGTACTTTTTTATACATTCTGATCTTTGTGCCCTTTCTAGTGTTGAAAATGTTCATGTTGTGAGTTTTTCTTGAGAGTGTGAAGTGAGTGTTTTTGTTCTTGATTTTCTTTTTAATTTTATCTTATCTGTGGTGTATTCTGGTGTAAGGACGATTTCCTTCAAGGCCTCTCTTATCCAACTCTCTGATCCATCTGTTGAATCAAATCTTGAATCTTGCATCCTCATGATACGTTCTAAGAATCCTAGACTCCTCTTATGCATGGTATCAGTGATGGGTTTCTAATTCTTTGTACATGACTTTGTTGGGCACAATCGACCCCTGCCCATCTTTCTGGTATTTTTTATTGATGCAGGTTCTTCCAATTCTTCTTTTGATTTTCTGGAGTCTTTGTTCGTTCAGGTGGAAGAGTGTTTCTGCTGCATACTGGCTTGTGGTTTTATAACTGTGTTGTAGAGTCTTATTTTTGCATTTATTCATAGGCATTTTTTATTGTAAGTGTACCAGGTTAATTTTTGAGCTTTAACTAGTTGGTTTCTTATTTGGATTGAGGTTTTTTTCATTTAGGTTGTATGTTATTATTTCCCTGAGGTATTTAAATTGGGTTGCTATTTTTATTTTATTACTGTTTATGTTTACTTCTTTTAATCGTATTGGTTTTTGGGGCATAACTTCTGTCTTTTCAAATGATATTTTGAGGCCAATTTTTTTGCAATGTTTTTAAGTTCTAATATTTTAATATTAGAACTTAAAAGCTTTGTTGATTTAGCTTCGTTGATGTCATTTGCTAGCAGTGCCTAGTTGTCAGCGAAACCAAAACAGTTTATGTTGATTTTTCAGCCTATTTTTAATTTTGGGGGCATTTTTTGAGCCATTCCCTCATAACCATTTCTAGATCGTAGTTGAATAGTAGCAGTGAGAGACCATTGCCTTGGCACAATCCTGTTTTGATCTCCAATGGTTCCAAAAGCATTTGAATTTTACCTTTGACTTAGTGTTTGTGAGGGTCAGTTGTATCATGTTTATTAATTTGATATGTAGCTCGAGGTGTCTTAGAATTTTTAGTGGGGATTCTCTGTGGATGCAGTCATAAGCTTTCTTAAAATCTACAACTGTTTTCACCATGTCTGTTTCTTTTCCTTTTGTAATCCATTATTAACTTGAGACTCATGATCTGGTCTAGACAGCCTCTCCAGGATCTGAAACCTCCCTAAGTATTCTCCTAGTTGTTTTATGAGTTGTGAACCAATCCTGTTGAAGATGATTTGTGAAAGAATTTTGTATATAGTGTCTAGAAGTGAAATTCCCCTGTAATTGTTAGGGTCAGTTTTGTTTCCTTTTTTGTGTAGCAGATGGATGAGGGCTGTTGTCCAGTATTCTGGTAGTTCTTCTTTGATCCAGATGTTGATGAAGGACAATTTTTGCTAATCTTCCTGCATGTTTCCAGATCTCTACAAAAGTCTGATCTTCTCCATCTGCTTTGTAATTCTTCATCTCAGTGCTTGGTAGATTCTCTTATTGTGGGAAGATTGATGTTTTCTGGTTGCATTGTTACTGTTGAAGTTTAGGAGTTCTGTCAGTTCTTCGCAATTTAGAAGATTGTTGAAATATTTTACTAGGATTTCCATGTTGTCTTTATTGTTATGGGCGAGTTTACCATTTTCATTCTTTATTAATAGACATGAGGTTGGTGTTTTTGTAGCTGATTTTTGAAGGTTTTGTAATAGTCTATTGACTATGTTTTATTGAATTCTTCTTCTACTGACTTCAGTTGTCTTTATGGGGTTCTTTTACTCTCCTTAGGGTTCGGATGGTTTCTTTTCTTTGTTTTACTAGATTTTGGAAGGATGTTTCTGATTTTTGGGATTGGTGAAATAGCCATGTTTGATGTTGTTTCCCTACTGCTTTATTATATTTGCTGTTCCACCATTGATGTTTTTTTACAGGATTTTATTGGGGCTAATTCTTCTGCGATTTGTTTAAGGTTGTTGACTAGATCTTTGAGTTTATTCGTGATTGTTATTTCTCAGTTGCTTTTTGGTAATTTTCATTCTTGATTAGTCGGGTAGGGTCCATTTTTCATTTAGATTTAGAGGCTTGGTTTTGTTGCTTTCTTTGGGAAATAAATTTAATTTTAATTTTGACTACATAGTGATCTGAGCCTGTGTCTACTCTTTGGAAGACTTTTACATTATAGATATCCTTGTGGTGGTGTTTGTCCATGAACACAGTCTAGTTGCCATTCTCATTTAGTATAGTTGGGAGTTTCCAGGTGTTTTTGAGGTTTCTTCTTGAAATATTTGAATTTTGAGATTAGGTTGTGGTTTCTGCAGAGATTGACATGTCTCTGTCCGTTTTCTTTTGGGTGGACCATTTTCTGATGATGTCACAGTATCTTGTTTCTGTGCCTAGTTGAGCACTGAAATCTCTGATTAATTGTTTAGCACGGTTTTTTGGGATATTATTTATAGTCAGGTCGAGTAGATCCCAGAACTTTTCTGTTTCTTTACGGTCTTTTGGAAAGTTATTTTTATTTTTTATTATTAGTGGATGCATGTGCGTTTATTATAGCGTAGATTTCTTTAGATTCTTGAGATTGGGACTTAAATTCTTGTATGGAGTTTATAATTTTGAGGCTGTCTAAAAATGCTGGAACATTTGAACTGTGGGACATTTTTCATCACTCTTCTCAGGTATACATTAGTAGAGCCTATATCCTTGAGATTCCATGGCATCCTGGTCGGTGTTTCTTATTTCCTTCAGACCCATGATGAGAATTTATGGTTGTCTATTAGGCCAGTTATTATTTTTAGTGTACCAGTATGCTTGAGCGAGTTAACATTGTGTGGAAATGTAGGTGATTTGCTTTGGTTTGATTTTGAACTTTGTATTTTTCTCTTTCGTATGTGTAATGTTGGGGCATTCCAATGCTTCCAATGCATGTTATCTTTTAAGTGGCAGTCTACCATATCCTTGACTGTGAAGGGGTCACCTGCGGTGGGAGTAGGTCCTGAGTTGCAACTCTAGATGTGATCTAGCAAGGTGTAATTTGATGATAAATGAAGCTGTGAAGTTTGTTTAGATTCAGTTCACTGGATAAATTTCTCGTATTTTTTCTGAATGTATCCAGGTGCACTTCGTGGAGGTTCAATTCAACTTTTGTTAAAGTTGTTATTTTGAAGAAAAGTTGTTCTGGTCCAAAGTCTGGTTCTAAACATTATGCTCCTTTCTATTTTATACTACTTTTTTGAAAAAATCTTTAGAAAACAAGAAACATTTACATTTAAAGAAAGAAAAAACAGCATGAAAAAATTGTTTTCTACACCTTTTTTCCCCATATAGGCAATTTTTTCACAATTGTAATTTTGACAAATAGAGCTAAGGTAAAATAGTTAACATGTTCAAATTTGGACTTTTATTTTTAAAATATCAGGACTTCATCTTGTATCAGGATGTTACAGTGATAATTTCCATAACATTTATTTAGTTATTTACACCAGAAACAACAGGCTATGCTCAATTAATGTAGTTTCTTAATGCAAGATAAGTTTTTTAATATATGAAAATTCCTAGCCTGACTGGAATTCAAACCCAAAATCTTCCTGATGAAAGGCAGAAGTCACAACTTCCATCTCAGAGGTTGGGAAAGAGGAATTTATTAAAAACGAGCTGTTAATGAGTCAAATAAATCCTTAATGGTTAAGAACTAATTAATCAATTAGTTCAACTAATTAACTATTAGTTTTTAATAATTAAAATAACAGGTTATTTTTAATATGACAATCAGAATTTTAAAGTCTGTATATCTTGTAATATTGTTTATTTTAAACACATGAATACTGTATTTTATTACTTATATAATTTCTTTTTCATTGTTTTTATTAGCCTGTTCAAAAGAACTAAAGTTATTTTTAATTGTGTAAATATATTTTTTTTGATTAGGGTGGTCTAAGAGCAGTCGTTTGGACAGATAGCTTGCAAACAATATTGATGGTTGGTGGTGCTCTTGCTGTTGTTGTTCTTGGATCACGTGATTTGCCTCCATCTCTTGTTTGGGAAAGAAATTTTCTTTCTGGACGCATTGATTTTGCAAAGTGAGTAATCATTCTGATTCTGTTGCTTAAATTTGTTCTATAGCAATGAAATTCTTACCTTATTCTTTTTTGCATCTGTAAATACCTCTGTAACAGCAAACTTAGAAATCTTAACTGGCAGTATATAGATTATGAGATATATTTATTTATTTTTTCATACATGACCCTTTATAATGAATTGTCATTTCTTTGTTATATTCCATTTTCAATCTTCTCTATTGATTTTATAATTGGGTGAACCACTGTTACAAATTTCACATTCAATTATATAGTCATAGTTAATCTTAAACATTCACTTTACATTTTATTAACTAATTTTTTATTAGTCAGCTACTTCAAATGGGGATGTCATCACTTATCCTGAAGTAATAATGCTAAGTAATTGAGTCTTGTCCATAATTTTTGTATTGTATCATTTATTGAATTCCATCCACAAAATTTCAAAAATATAATTTTCAAATAAAAATTCTTCTACCATTTTATTCAGCTCAGTACGTTGATTAGTTTTAACCCATTTTATGACATAAATTTCATCATCAGAGATGTACTCCCTGATGTATTCTTGAAGAATATGCTTAAGGTTGAATTGAACATATGTATAAAGTAGTTAATAGAAAATGATAAGAAATAAAACTACACTGTATAATTTTTTTTTTTTAGAATACACAAGCATCAAATTCATTTCACATTGTTTAATAAGACGAAGGAAAAATCACCAATAAGATCATTTGATGAAAGGGTCAAGGGTCCATACATTTAAATAAAACACAAAAATAAACTTAACTTCAATAATGTTTAAATAAAATACACAAATTGTTAGACAATACCAAATGAACAAAGAAGCCCTGTGCTCAGGTTTAAAGGGCCTTCATGCAGGAGATCTGTAGTTAAACATAACACAAGTCTTTATTTCACTGAAGGCTTACTCTAAATGGGTTAGTAATCCGTTAGCATGAGGTATTTAACTATTGCTTCTTCTTTACTGTTACCCAAATCATTTTCAACACCAATATCATTTCTTAATTCGTCCCTTTTTCTGAGGTTTTCATACATTGTACACTCTTCAAGTAGATGCTTAACAGTAAGCAGTTTATCACATTTGCCTTTCTTTGCTGGTAAGCATATAATATAAATTTGTTATTTGTGTATGATTGTTTCTCAAGTCTTGTCAGTGCTGCCACATCACATATGTGATGTGGCATTAACAAGTTAAGCTTGAACGTTCAGTTATATCTGAATGCTCAAGCATTGAAATATAAAGAACATTTAGATATTAGGCATTCAGAAATGAATCCTAGAGTTATGCTCTAGCTTAACATTTCAATAGTCATTATGAAGTGATAAATGAAGATAAAACATAATTATGTGGAATGCTCAACTCAAAAATAAAGCCTCATGTGACAAATAAATTATTCCTGCTCATACTTCAAAGTAATCTGTTGTTCTAAATCCTAATGAGAATTAATTTTAATCAAAACTAGGTTTGTAATGTTTTGTTATCTTTGTCAAGTTAGATAAGCATGCACAGAAAAATTATTAAAATTAATCATTTAATGATTATTTCAAATTTTTATTGATGTTTTTTTTTATTACTAGTTTTAAGGCACTAAATTTTGTAAATTTTTCAGTTGGGAGGTGGATCCTACTGTGCGTCATACAATTTTGTCTGTAACATTTGGTAATTACTTTTACTGGTTGGCTGCATGCTCTGTTAATCAAGCTATGGTTCAGCGGTGCTTATCACTTCCTACACTAAAACAAGCCAATGTGTTAGTAACATTTTAAAATTCTGTTTGATTCATTAGTTTTATTTAATAAAGTTTAGTTATTTTATAAATCATTATAATTAAGAAGCAATTACATATAAACAGTAATTAGTAATTAAAATAAATTTAAGTGAATAAAATCTATCAGTGGAGTAGCAGTTTTACCTGTCATCAGAAAGTTCTGTGTTTAAATCCCAACACACCTATAATTTTTTTCACAAGAGAATTCCTTGCTGTTGAGAAAGAAGCTGAATCTAAACAGAATTCTGTTGGCGGAAAGAGTTGAAATGATTTCTAATACAACATTAATGAATGCAATCTGGGAAACATCAACTATGAGTGTAATGACCCTTTAATTCTTTAGCCCGACATCAATTAAAAACATATAATAGAGGATGTTCAACAGACAATATTGTGTACAATTACAAAATTTTATGTATCAATATGATATAACCACAACCATGTACCATAATAGAATAACATCATAAAACATTGATCTTGTACAACGGTAATAGTGATTCCATAATGATAAACTACATCCACCATCCTCAGAATGCACATTCAATCCATAATTCATTCATAATTGAATTAACAATACCTATAATTATGAAAATTCTTTTCAATCTGATTCCCCATTTAGATTTAACATAAGTTTAATGTTCTACACATTTAGACACTCACTGATATGTTAGTGCTTTACTCAAGAACAGACCAATAAGTCTTACCACTTCCTTCTTCATAATTACTCTAGTAGTATTAAATGCAAATGAGGGTAAATTCATCAAAATCTAAAAAGATGGACACAAGTTTTAACAAGTGAAAATCAGAGAAAATATTGTATAGCTTTCTCAAATATAAACACAGCTAGATTTCTACAGATTAAACCAGATCTTAGGAGTAAAAAAGCTGATTATAATCTTATTATTTTAGACATATACCTTGGCTGTGATGTCAAGACTTACTATAAAAAATGAACTAGTGATATGAATCAAATCAGCTTCCAGGCAGATAACTGTTACACATATATTGGAATCAAATAATAATAAGTGAACAATAAGTAAATTGTTGTAGTGTTGTACTTAATTGCATGCATTATTATCGCTTATTACTAAAATTAGATTAAAATAAATTACTTTTGTTTGACACTTTTTTTTTTTAAATTGTAATAAAATATTGTTTGCCAGACAGAGCTGTGGGAATTCTAGCAGTTGGAATTACCTTTCTTGTTTCTATAAGCTGCTACACTGGTCTTCTCATATATGCATATTTCTATGACTGTGATCCAATATCAGCAAAGGTATGCCACACAATGGAACACATTAACTTCTTTTTGATTTAGTAACTTAGTTGGTAATAATAATAATATTAATGTGTTGTTATTAACTAATAATGCAATATTTACATTTTGGTTAAATAAAACAACTAGGTAATAGGTTGGTAACTAGTTTTTTTTTCTCTACTGTGTAAACTAACATATTTTCATCTTTTACAAAAATGATAATATACATATTTTATGTTTTTTTTTTAGTAAGGCTGAAGGGTCAATTATTTGTTGTAATATTTACTGTTTTTTCACAGCGGATACAAAAATCAGACCAGTTGTTACCATATTTTGTAATGGAAGTTGCGGGTTCAGTTCCTGGACTGCCTGGAATATTTATGGCAGGAGTTTTTAGTGCTGCTTTAAGGCAAGTGTTTTTTACTAGAGTTCTGTATTAATAAAAAAATAATAATAATTTTACACAAGAATTCATTTTTACTATATCAATTAATTTTGTATATCATATACAAACAAATGTATATTATAATGATGTTGTATATGTTACAGCATCATTATAATATACATTTGTTTTTTTTTTTACTACAATTTCACTTCTGCATTTACACATGTGTTGTATTGAGGAAGATGAGATTAAAAAAATGATTGGTTAAAAGCAGAAAAATGTCAGGTCCTTACTACAAATTGAATCTAACACCAGTTGATAATAATATTTATTTTCTTATTCTAAGAGTTAAAATTATGGATTTTTTAATTAAAATTTTAGCTTGAGAACTTTTTCCCCTAAATTTAGATTATAAATTTCATGAAAATATGTGTGTATGTGGTCATCTAATTGTGTTTAAATTCGTTCAAGAACTCACTAGCTGATATTAAAACTAAATTTCATTAAAAAAATTGGAACATAACTTCTCATACTTAAACTTTGAAAATAGTTAACTTAACTTAGTAGCATAGTTGTAAAAATAACTTGAATTTTCTATATTTATTTTATGAGAAAAAATATTTTTCAGTACCTTCAAAATGACTATTTTATCTATGACTATTATAGTTTTTATTCTTCATCTTCAAGGAAATTATTAATTATTATTGAATATAAAATGTTATAGAGTACTTTAAATTAGATAATCTTACTTGAAAAGAAACTTTATTGGTAGATATGCAGAGAAATGTGTGTCTCAGTACATCTGACATGGTTGGGTATAATGTTCATTGTTCTTTCCAGGTGAGTGCTGCAGCAATTCCTTTTTTATGTAATAATACTTATTTCTGACAATTTATAAAATCTACCAGCCTGCTAACCCTCTTGCAGAATGAAATCTTTTGTTTTTTGTTCAGAAAGCTTTAGATTCAAATCTTGATCAGGCTTGACATTTTTCACATCTATAAAATTCATCTTTCATTCAAAAAAGAAAATAAATGGTTATTGTAATTAATGATATCAACCTATACTTACTTCATGAATGAATAAATAAGTAATTTATCATATAAATTTGATAAAATATTTCTTTTAAGTTTTAGAAAGCCGGATTTTAAAGTAAATTTTTAACTCTAAATCAATTTTTATTTTTTGTGTAAATTATCATTTAAATACTTTTATAGATTAAAAATAAAACTGTATAAATTTTTCATAAAAAAAAATAAAGTGCATAAATTTTTAATATTATTTATACTCCCTCCTCTATGAATCATGAGACCTTGCCGTTGGTGAGGGAGCTTGAGTGCTTAGGGATACAGACTAGCTGGACCGAAGGTGCAACCATATCGGAGAGGTATCTGTTGAGAGCCAGACTAAGGAATGATTCCTGAAAGAGGGCAGCAGCTCTTTCAGTAGTTGTTAGGGACGTGAGTCAGAATGACTTAAACGGCCATATCAACATCACTCAGTCCTCTGAGTACTGCACAGCTGAAAGCAATGGAAAACTACAGCTGCTTTTTTTCCAAGAAAATGTGGCTCTCTGCATTTTCATATAGCAATGATGGAGGTGCCTTCCTTGGTAAAATATTCCGGAGGTAAACTAGTCCCCCGTTCGGATCTTCGGGTGGGGACTACTAAGGAAGGGGTCACCAGAAAATTAAAAAATAACATTCTACAAGTCGGAGCGTGGAATGTTAGAAGTTTAAAAAAGGTTGGTAGGCTAGAAAATTTAAAAAGGGAAATGGATAGGATAAATGTGGATGTAGTAGAAATTAGTGAGGTTCGGTGGGAAGAGGAAGGCGACTTTTGGTCAGGTGATTTTAGAATTATTAGCTCAGCTTCAAATAATGGGCAGGCAGGAGTAGGTTTCATAATGAACAAGAAGATAGGGAAGAGAGTAAAGTATTTCAAAACGCATAGCGTAATCATTGTAATAAGAATAAAATCAAAACCTAAACCGACAACGATTGTTAACGTCTATATGCCTACAAGCGCCCATGATGATGATGAGGTAGAGTGTGTATACGAAGAGATTGATGAAGCAATTAAACACGTAAAAGGAGATGAAAATTTAATAATAGTTGGAAATTGGAATGCAAGCATTGGAAAAGGCAAGGAAGGAAATATAGTGGGTGAATACGGGCTGGCCAAAAGGAATGAAAGAGGGGACCGACTTATAGAGTTTTGCACGAAGTATAATTTAGTAATTACCAACACCCAATTTAAAAATAATAGAAGAATATACACTTGGAAAAAACCAGGCGATACTGCAAGGTATCAGATAGATTATATCATGGTTAAGCAAAGATTTAGAAATCAACTCGTTGACTGCAAATCTTACCCTGGAGCAGACATTGATAGCAACCATAATTTGATGATAATGAAATGTAGATTGGAGAGGTCTGAGTAAAAAAGATAAGGTAGAAAATGTAGAAGAAGAATGGGAGAATGTTAAAAAGGAAATTCTTAAATCAGCAGAAGCAAACATAGGCGGAATAAAGAGAACTGGTAGGAAAACCTTGGGTTTGAGACGATATATTGCAGCTGATGGATGAACGTAGAAAATATAAGAATGCTAGTGATGAAGAAAGTAAAAGGAACTATCGGCAATTAAGAAATGCTATAAACAGGAAGTGCATACTGGCGAAAGAAGAGTGGATTAAAGAAAAGTGTTCAGAAGTGGAAAGAGAAATGAACATTGGTAAAATAGACAGAGCATACAGGAAAGTTAAGGAAAATTTTAGAGTATATAAATTAAAATCTAATAATGTGTTAAACAAAAATGGTACGCCAATATATAATACGAAAAGTAAAGTCGATAGATGGGTGGAATATATTGAAGAGTTATACGGAGGAAATGAATTAGAAAATGGTGTTATAGAGGAAGAAGAGGAAGTTGAGGAGGATGAAATGGGAGAAACAATACTGAGATCTGAATTTAAGAGAGCATTAAAAGATTTAAATGGCAGAAAGGCTCCTGGAATAGACGGAATACCTGTAGAATTATTGCGCAGTGCAGGTGAGGAAGCGATTGATAGATTATACAAACTGGTGTGTAATATTTATGAAAAAGGGGAATTTCCGTCAGACTTAAAAAAAATGTTATAGTCATGATACCAAAGAAAGCAGGGGCAGATAAATGTGAAGAATACAGAACAATTAGTTTAACTAGTCATGCATCAAAAATCTTAACTAAAATTCTATACAGAAGAATTGAGAGGAGAGTGGAAGAAGTGTTAGGAGAAGACCAATTTGGTTTCAGGAAAAGTATAGGGACAAGGGAAGCAATTTTAGGCCTCAGATTAATAGTAGAAGGAAGATTAAAGAAAAACTAACCAACATACTTGGCGTTTATAGACCTAGAAAAGGCATTCGATAACGTAGACTGGAATAAAATGTTCAGCATTTTAAAAAAATTAGGGTTCAAATACAGAGATAGAAGAACAATTGCTAACATGTACAGGAACCAAACAGCAACAGTAATAATTGAAGAACATAAGAAAGAAGCCGTAATAAGAAAGGGAGTCTGACAAGGATGTTCCCTATCTCCGTTACTTTTTAATCTTTACATGGAACTAGCAGTTAATGATGTTAAAGAACAATTTAGATTCGGAGTAACAGTACAAGGTGAAAAGATAAAGATGCTACGATTTGCTGATGATATAGTAATTCTAGCCGAGAGTAAAAAGGATTTAGAAGAAACAATGAACGGCATAGATGAAGTCCTACGCAAGAACTATCGCATGAAAATAAACAAGAACAAAACAAAAGTAATGAAATGTAGTAGAAATAACAAAGATGGACCACTGAATGTGAAAATAGGAGGAGAAAAGATTATGGAGGTAGAAGAATTTTGTTATTTGGGAAGTAGAATTACTAAAGATGGACGAAGCAGGAGCGATATAAAATGCCGAATAGCACAAGCAAAACGAGCCTTCAGCAAGAAATATAATTTGTTTACATCAAAAATTAATCTAAATGTCAGGAAAAGATTTTTGAAAGTTTATGTTTGGAGTGTTGCTTTATATGGAAGAGAAACTTGGACAATCGGAGTATCTGAGAAGAAAAGATTAGAAGCTTTTGAAATGTGGTGCTATAGGAGAATGTTAAAAATCAGATGGGTGGATAAAGTGACAAATGAAGAGGTATTTCGGCAAATAGATGAAGAAAGAAGCATTTGGAAAAATATAGTTAAAGAAGAGACAGACTTATAGGCCACATACTAAGGCATCCTGGAATAGTCGCTTTAATATTGGAAGGACAGGTAGAAGGAAAAAATTGTGTAGACAGGCCACGTTTGGAATATGTAAAACAAATTGTTAGGGATGTAGGATGAAGAGGGTATACTGAAATGAAATGACTAGCGCTAGATAGGGAATCTTGGAGAGCTGCATCAAACCAGTCAAATGACTGAAGACAAAAAAAAAAATTTATACTCTAAATTATTTTTGTATAAAAAAATATTGTTTTTATTAGTCAGTATTCGTATCTAATTTTTTCACATAAGAAATAATTTTATGCATATCCATGCATTAGTGGTTAGTTACTAATTAAGCAAAAATTCTTGGTAACTTTTAACTTGCAAAATAAGTTTTAACATGTTTTTGGTAATTTTTAATATGTAAGCTACAAGTTCTTATTATTCTGTTTAATTCACCAATTTATTAGGTTTAGGATGTCATTTAGAGAACATTTATGTTTTTTAGTTTGGTTCATTTAATTAGAACATGATAAATATGAGCTACAAAAAGATTACTTTATTTTACTTTATACCTGATAACATAGTTTGTGAGGGGTTGAGGAAGTAGTGCAATATGTTGCAGGGTGAGGGTGATGAAATAGAAGATAATATTCCGTAATATCCCTGTGCAGTTCCATGTCAACTGGTCTCAACTCAATGGCTGGAGTAATTTATGAAGACTTGATCAAACCGAAACTATCACAGCCTTTATCAGAAGTGAATGCTAGCCGACTCATGAAGGCAGTTGTAATTATTATCGGCACCATTTGCACTATTCTTGTCTTTGTTGTTGAAAAACTAGGAATGTTGATACAAGTAAGTTAATATTATGTATTAATTCAAGTCATGATAATTTATTTACATATTTTATAAGACCAGTTAGCATGTGATTCATCTTAGTTAATTCTATAAATGAAAAGGTTTCTCTTATCTTACAGCCAGTACTGTGTGTCATTTCAAGGTAACATGATTTAAATGAACATGTTTAGGGCCTTATAAGTAAAACATTGCTATTAATTCCTTAATTGAAAATAAAAGTTGTTTAATATTAGTGGTTCCATAGTTCATGATAGAAGTGTAATACTTGTCAAAGTCAGGGCTGATTTTCCTTCATTTGCGGCTATCTGTGTTGACTGTTCTAAATAAATATATAAGCATTAATTGTTCCAGTTCAGTTAAAAGAAGATTGCAGTCAGCTATTTTAAATAATCATTCATTGCTTGCATGGAACTGGTCATTATGATGTTTTCATTTTACTTTTTATTTAATCAATAAAACATCTGAGAGAGACTGATAGCCAATGAGAAACTGAACTAGATTTTATAAGAAGAAAATGTTTTCAATAACTTACTTCAAAATTACTGTCATATCTTTTACAGCCATCGTCAGTAACTGTTGTACCACTCTTAACCTAGTTTTCAGTTAATTAATGTTAGTGCTGGTGGTTTGTCTTTGATTAGATAGACACATGTTTAGAACATGGTCAAAAAGTGTTTTGAATTTGAATTGTGTTTGTCCATTTAGCATATCATTACTATATTTGACATATTTCACAAGGCTCAAAACTATTAAGATGTAGTCCTTTTTTGTCTATGTGTAGAATTCTTGTCAATGTTTTGGATTTGTGTTTTGTTTCTGTGAGATGGTTGAAAGATGATGACTCATTGTAGCTATGGTAGGTTTTCACGTGTTCAATATATCTCTGAAGTTGAGTCACATTTGACCACCAATGTAGAAATTCTTTATTAATAACACATTTTATTTTCTAGTAATACACAGAAATAGAATTACATCTTAACACAGTTAAACATTATGAAAAGATAAACATGTAATCAATGCTATACTAAATGAACTGACAATTCAAATTCAACATACTTTTCAACCACATTCTAAAAAACATAAATAAATAAAAACTCTGACATTAATGTCAACTGATGCCAAGTTAAAAACAGCAGAGCCACTCTCAGTAGATTGTCAAAGAGAGCTGAAAATATTTTGAAGTAAGTTTATTAAAAATGTTATATTTTAAAATTTGATTCAGTTTGTCATTACAAAAATTTATATTTTTTACTTTCATTGTTAGTTGTGATGGACAAAATGTAGCATTATTCGATTACAAATATAAGAGATTTTCTAACTTTTTGTAAGACATATATCTGATATCAGTGCTATCAGATACTTCACACTGTCATAGCTAATAATTAGCTTTGAACTGTTCTTGTAAGAAAAAGTTCCATTAATTATTTGAAAGTGATTTGTTGAATATTCAATCATCTGTTAAAAAGTTTATCTCATTTTGACGTGCTTTTCTTATATATATATATTATTTATTTTTAATGAAAATTAATATTAAATTAAAGTAACTGTACTTCCAGAGGATCTTTTTGAAGCTGATGCAGCTCCTTCCCATGGGAGTCGTTGATGGTACTATTGTTTGTTAATGGAATTTCAAACTGTAAGTTGACTGCCATTAACATCACCAGTAGTAGTGAGGAAAGAGCTGTACTAGCTACAGTGAGGAATCTAATAACTACATTCAGGATCCAAAAGGAACTTCTAGAAATACAATTTCAATCTAATTTGATTGTGAATCTTTGATAATGTTTAAAAGTTTAAAAAGGTATTCATCACACTGATCAACAAATTGTTTATATTTTTTGAAAAATAAATGCCCTCATCTACATATGAGGAAACATACTTCCAGAATATCTTTACAGATCACCTTATACAAATAGGATATATGTAACTTAACCATGGAAAATTTCTCTTGCAATACAAAAAGTCACAAACTCACACAATACAAAAAAAATATATATAAAATATATGAATGTATTATTAACTTTGGCAAAAACTACTTGTTAGATGAGCAAATTTAGCATAGTTCTATAAAGTGTCTGAACTTATACTTGAGGGTTTTTGAATCCCTCTAAAGGTGGATCCAAAATTAATGTTTTCCACAACATCCTAATGAAGGAGGTGAATAAAACTGCAAAAACTTTCTGGAAATATGTCATTAATTTACTTGATTTTTCTCTGGATGTTGGTTCTCCTCTCATAAAATTATTTGCTTAGAATAAATTTAGCATTTCAATGACAAATAGTCTATTCTGAAAAATAATACAGCATATAAAAAAAATATTATATTATTTGAAACTGTTTTATTTTTTGTAGGTTATTAACTTTTAACGTTGGTGATGATTACCATAATTTTTTTCAATTTTAAACATTATTTACATTTACAAAACTGTATAAGTTGTTCATTGAAATGTTTTAGATTTTTAAAGGTCTTTTGTATTATAAAGAGATAGATTCTGTTATGTAATCTTTATCTATTCACTATTCTTCAAAATTACTGATTTAATGTTTATCATTGGAAAATTTGATAATCAGTAAAAATGGTAGGTTATATAGCATTTAAAAAATACACTTAGAATCTATATCCATCCCCTAAGACAAATATGGTTTTCTGCAGTTTTCACATTTACTTTGGATTCTATCAGAAATTTTATTGAAACAAAAATTAAAGCCTAAATAGTTCACTAATTTTAATGTCAAGAATATATTTACAAATCTTTTGTAGTATGGTAGTATGTGTACACACACACATACACACAAAGTGGTTTTACATAACCACATATCATTTCATTTTCTACTTTGTTGTACATGTATTATTATGATGAAACCAATTAATTAATTCAAAATAAATTATTTCTGACCAAAACCTTTGAATGGATAGAAATATAGTAGATTGTATATTAAACATACATAAAAATAAATAAATCTTTTAACCATGTAAGTGGTACTAATTGGAAGACTAAAATTATTATTGTTTATTTAATTTTATATCAATAATATGAATGACACTCTTAAAAGACAAATATTTAGAGAAATATTTAAATTCTACTAAAATACTCTTGATTACAAATTAGTTTTTCTGTTGTAATTACTTATCATGTAATAGAATTTATTGTGGTACTTGAAAATTATCATGTATGAATGAAATAATTAAGTAAAATCCCAAAAATTGTTTACATATAAAAAGGAAATGTTCAAAAAACAATAGGAAAATTAAAAACTATATTCATGGCAAAATTTTGATTTTTGTTTATTGTTAATTCACTATTATCATAGTATTGATTTAGTAAATCTCTGGAAAACCATAGTTAAACTTCCCTGTTGTAGATAAATTTCATTAAATTACAATCTAGAATTAAGCTTTATTTTAGAATAACTCAGCATAATTATGCTAGTCTTTAGCTCAGAAAACTTTATCAAATCATTCTATTCTACAGCAACCTTGATCTTTTCTTTTCTACTATTTCTTGGTTTTATATTGATTTCATTCTCAAACAGTTTTTTTGTCATTATCAGGATTGTTTTTTATTTTTTTTAACTTCTACAAAACTAATATTTTTAATGACAAACTGAACTAAATTTACTTTAAACAGATGATTTTGTTAAAAACAGCACCACTATTCTTTCTATGGATGATCACAAGAGCTGTAGAAACTGTTATGTACACAAAAAACATTGCTTTTAAGATAACTTAGTTGTTTTTCACTGAAAATTAATCAATATTCAATAATGTTTACTGCAACCATCAAGGACAAGTCTAATTCTCTACAGTTATTTTATGAAATAATTTACAATTCAAAATACTTAGTACTAGTATTTGGATCTAGTTTGAAGAATCTTTATGTGTGATGTGTTCAGAAATATGGTGTGTGTTTATTCAAAAACAATGTTATTTTTATTTTTTTGTAGTCGAGATTTGAACTAAATATAAAGAAGAAAATTACTTATAATTCAAGGAAAAATCTGGTGATAATTATGAGAATAGAAAATGGTAAAAGGTGAACTCTGATTTAGAAAGAATTGAAACAATGTTGTAGTTTCTTCCTTTTGCTTTTTAATATGTACATAGAAGAAGCAGTAAAGGAATTAAAGGAAAAACTTGAGAATTGGTCAGGGAAAAAAATTACAATGTTTGATACTATTCTATTGACAGAAATAAAAATTAAATCAATGGAAGGAATCAGTTAGAAGAAATTCAATGGCATGGATCTATTGCTAGGATAATAATTACTTTTAAAATAAATAACACTAAAACAAACTTAATGAAATGTGACAGGTAGGAAAATTATGAGGAATTAAATATTAGCAGAGGGAAACACAATACACTTGAAATGGAAGAATTTTATTATTTAGGAAATAAAATTACAAAGCATGGATAAAGTATTGCAGTCATCAAAAATAGCCTGTCACCACCACAAGGGAAGCTTTCATGGAAAAAAAAGAGATCTGTCAATATAAAAAATAGATCCAAGAATTAAAAAGAAAGAATCGCTTTCATAAGATATTTTTGAGACAATAATTAATTCACTCTTAGTGGTGTTATTGTTAATGGCACTCACCATTGGAAACATGTTTCCTTTTGTGTAATGATGATGCTGATGAAAACAAAAAAGTTATCAATTTTCTCCAGAAAATTATAAAATTGTTAGGGTTACTAAAAATCTAATAGGAACAGAATTATTTATAATAGTGTTCTAAAATATCATTGCAACAGTGTGACTCTTTTATGGTTTACTTATATAAAAAGATTAAATGTACTCTTTTAATGATTTAATTTTCTCCATAAAATATACAATTATACATGGCAATATGGAGTAGATTTTTATACCAAGAGAAAAATGCCAAATTAAGTAGGAGTTATTTAAGATGCTGAAAATGAACAATTTTTATTGGTCTTCTACAAATAAACTAATAAATATATATGTACATGTTACCATTTTCTAAAAGAATTTTTTTTATTTTCCCTCAGTTATATATTGGCATTAAAGCTAACTCGTTCTAAATTTGTTGTTACTAAGAAGACTGCCATTAACTGAATCTCAAAAAATAGTAACATGTTTATAATAATATTATGATGATAAATTAATTTATATTTTTCCTGCTGGTTTACTTGTTTTTACTTTTAGGCTGGGAAAAGTCTGGGTGCCATTACTGCTGGTCCACTTTTAGGCATGTTCACTCTTGGAATGTTGTTTCCAAAAGCTAATGCTAAGGTTAGTGTAATAATAAATATTTTTTTCAATTTAAATATATATTGATGGGAATAAAAATTAAGCAGATGTGAAAGTCACATATTCCAAATCTGTGACTTCCATAAAGTTGGAAGTCACATATTTCTTGTTACATGTACTATCTCTTTCATCACATACATTTACACTATTGCACTAGCAGTCAGTAGTGACCACATTAAGCATTAAGTGTTTGCTGTGATATTTTTTATTTATATTATTGTGTAATATTAAACATGTGTTTGTGTTTGTATGTACTTGTACTTGCTAATAAATTAAAATGTGTTGAGATTTAATCTTGTTGAATTTAATAATCAACAGATTTATCAATTTTATTTTAATGTTGATTTAGTTTAAAATTGTCTGTTATTTAGTTAATGAAACAATACATAGAAAAATATTGTATTGTTTATATTATGCCATAAATAACAGTAATATTTAAAGAAAATGATAAAAATAAATTAAACGGATAATAAATATTATTTTAAATAAACTGTATTAAAATCAGTTAAAAAGTTTTTTGTTTTTGTTGTGTGTGTCTGAAAGTACACGCACAAAGCACTCCTTTTGATGAATAACATTAATTACATGTGGAATATATACAAATAAATATTCCTTGACAGGAAAAGTAAATAAATAAATAAATAAAAATAAAAATTGATACATGAATAATATAATGATAATGCAATATTGCAGTAATAAATAAATAATTAATATTACATTTATCTGTTTCCTTTTTGTTTAAAAAATATTAGATGTGAAAAGTCCCTTATTTAATATTCTTCAGTTACATAATTCTGTTTTAACCTGATTAATTCTCATTCTTATATCATGTTCACTACTACATTCTTTGGATTTACCTGTAAATTTACAGTCAAGTATGTAAATTTGCTTACTTCCTGTGTAATTTTAATCTCCATTGAATAATTCATTATATGCTAGCAATGTCCATCTGAGCCAACTTACTAGTAATTTCTGCAATTAATAAATCATCTTATGGTAATAAACTAGTACAATTACATTTCAATAAATGAGAATTACTTTGATGTTATGTACTTTTATCTTTTAAAAGCTTAATAAAGAAGAAAGTTCTCATTTTGAAACATATGTATTTTTTTATGTTTGTTGAAGCCTTATTTTTCACTAAATGTAATGGATTTTGATTGAATTTTAATCTTTAGTGGTAGATAGTTTCAATGGTGAGTCTGTTGCAAGGTTTTTTAGCATCGTTGGAGGATTTTTAAAATAAAAATTACATTATCAACATTGACAATTAGAAGATATTTTTCATTCTTTGTTGAAATCATTATTCATTAACGATTATTAAAGCATAATTTGTATAGACTCATGTTATTCTGATATTCATATTATATTTATGTGAAAATTCAAGCAAATTTTATTTGGCAAATATCAAGTAAAACATAATATTCTCGTGCATTCCAGGAGCTTAGCTCATGCTGGGAAGTAATCTCTTTATATTGTTTCTCTGTATTTCTTTTTTATTCTTTCAAAAATCAAGTTTTTTTTCGTTGTATTTCTTACAAGTGGCATTTTTATACAGGACAGGTTTTTGTTGGTCAATACAAAATTTAAATAAAAACATACTAAAAAATGTAAATAAAACAAAATTATAAAATTGTTTTAGAAAAGAATTCTGTACAATAAAAATCATAAAATAATACTTTTTCAATTCTTTTAATTTTGACTATTTTTAAATCAGGATCAATGGTTAGTAACCTGACGGTTAAACAATATACTTCAACAAATTGAAATTTAGAGAACAGTTTAAAAAGTATAATTTTTAAGTTTTAAAGCAGGTTTTTCAAAGTCAGTTTACTACTAATTTTTTACTACTTATTTGTTTAGTACCACTGGCATTATTGACAACATTAAAGTTATTAGAAACATAACTATAAGATAATATTTTGTTTCATGACAGGGAGCTTTATGGGGTGGATTCACAAGCCTTGCATTAGTGGCATGGATCTCTATTGGTGCACAGTCTGCCATAGCTAGAGGTGATTTATTATATTTGAAAAAGCCTGTTACTACATTTGGCTGCTCTCAACTAAACAACAGTGCTGATATTTCTTCTAATAATGGCATTGATTTTACGAGGTAATTAATTTTAATTAACAAATGTGTTAATAAAAATCAGAATTCTTCAAAAAATTTCACTTCTTCTGTTATCAGTACTATGTTAATCGGGCTAATCTTTAATACTATTAACACATTTGCAACAGCCACCAAAATACATTGGTTTTTTATTTGCCATAGTTATTTACATGTATACTTACAAAAATCCAGAAATTTTCTTTTTACTTTTTTAGTTTATGTTTGATGATATATACATGAAACAAGCATAATTTCAAAGAAATAAAACTCCAATCATATGTTTTTTACTTTTTTGCATGATGTGCCTTTGTTATGTTATATAACTCCTGTGTTGTGCACTTTCACAGGTACACAAGCTCTCTTATTCTACTGAACCTGACGCTAGGCATGCCACTAGCTGCACAGCCACTTGGCAGTTCCCACCCATGCTTTTACATCATATACAGTGCTTTTGTGTTTGAGGTTATAAACCAGCATTGTTTTAGATTTATCATGTTTTTATGTGAACCAAAACACTGATCCCAGTGAAATAGCCAGTGTTTTAGATGAGTCTATGGATGAACTAGAACTAAGTGACTTTGAAGAATTCAGCAGTGAATGTGAATATGTCTCCTCATCAAGTCAAGACAGTGACAGTGATAATGAATCATTGGGTGACTACAGTGACAAACAATCTGAAGACAAACAAGGAAATGCTGACAGTTTCAGTACTTCTCAAAATGTTGAGGATAACTTCGTTATTGAAGATAATTGTAATATAAATATTGTAGATTTTGTGATTGAACGTGTAATGGGTGGCCAAGGAGTCCTAGGTTTGGCTGTAAATGCTACTGATCGACTGACCAAACAATACAAGAAAGTATATGAGTAGATTATTTGTACACTATAAGACAATTTCCTTTCACTGGTAGAAATGGTCATATTGTTCAATATGACTTCAACCAGACCCTATGACAATATACAAGCAATTTCTAACTGAAGATATCATAGATCATGTTACAAGGAAACAAATAGATTTGCACACAAAACCTTGGAAACCACTAAAGCAAAAATCAATGAGGAGAGAATAGACTGATTGTTCTAATGCAGAAATTAAAAAAATGTTTGGTATAATTATGATAATTGGTATGTGCCCAATACCGAAAATGATATTGTATTGGTCAAATAATCCTTTGTACAAAAACGAAGTAATTAAAAAAAAACAATGACAAGAAAAAGATTTGAAATGCTTCACAAGTGTTTACATTTTAATAACAATGAAGATGATGTAGAAGAACCTTGATTGTCAAAAATAAAAACTCTTGTATATTTACTCAACGAGCAGTTCCAAAAAGTAATGATACCAGGCGAGAACATCGTCATTGATGAAACAATGATTCCATGGTATGGGCGCCTTATAATTAATCAATACAACGCCAAAAAAGTCATAAATATGGTGTGAAATTAAATAAACTCTGTACTGAACATAGCTACACATTACATATATGCATTAAAGTATGTGCTGGTAAGAGAGGCATTACTGGTAAATCTGGACACACAGAAAAAATTGTGATGTACCTCATGCATGATCTCCTTTGTGAAGGGCATATACTTTACGCAGATAATTTCTACAACAGCATTTGTCTGGCAGAATGTCTGGTGGAAAGAAAAACCCATTTGTCTGACACTCTTAATAGTAAATGTAAAAAAACCCTACATGCGTGATTGAGAAAAAATTTAAAAAAGGAGAGGATCGAGAAAACAACAACGGTGTGAAAGTTATAAAATTGGTTGACAAGAGATGTGTTCTAATGGTTTCCACAAGAACAGAAGATACTGATAATTTGACTTATTCAGGTAAACGTAACAGGAAGAGGAAAGAAGTCCTTAAACCAACAACTGTATTGGGATACAACAAAATTAAAAAAGGTGTTGACATTTCTGACCAAATGTCCATCATATTATACACCACTTAGAAAAACTAGCAAATGGTTTAGAAAGTAGCCATTGAAATGCTTTTTCGAACCAGTATTGTGAACACCGTTGTTATTTTTAATAAAGGCTGAGATCTACAAAGAAAATGGGAAATGTTATGATTCCAAGAGGAGTTAATCAGGAAGTTAATATCAGCTACAGATCATGAAAACTATGCCAATATTCCACCAGTTTTTATAGCAGTAGCAGAGGTACGGAGACAACAAAAGCCAAAACACCACAGCCTTGTAAAAAGGGAGGATCCAGTTCACAGCACAAGAAAATGATGCCTGCCTTGCTATGAAAATCTGGCTAGAGAAACTAGCACAAAAGAAGCCAAAAGGGTGTCTACATTTTACAAAGACTGTCCAAGCATGTCACCAATATGCCTAAAATATTTTTATATAATATATAATGTGTAGTTTCCTTGGACACAAAACCGAATGTTTTTTGTACATTTTCTCTTATTTCATTTTGTTTTTTTCACATTTTATTCTCAGTTCATTTTGTAAACATAAACCATTTACTGTATTTCAATTTATAACTTAAAAAAAGTTTTTATTTAGAATTTGTATTACGCAGTTTGAAATATTTACCTGAATAAAATAGTTATTTGTAAACTTGTATTATATAGTTCTTTTCATGACATTTCTAATATGCTGTTGTATGATTTTAAACACCTACAGTATAGCCAGGCTAAAAATAAATGCTATAAGAAACTTTTGAAAACATGTACACTGTTAGGTACACGATGCATTTTACTAATAGGCAGAGAGCACCCCTACATGACGTTATTTAAAAAAGAACTTGAGTACCCATAAGGGTGCACGAAGTCGCAAATATGTTAACTGTTTCTTATCAAATTCTGTAAAGATCTAGTACATAGATAAGGATCATGGATTATTAGCAAATCCACTTAAAAGGTATCTCTAGAAACATCATATTTATTCTGCAGGAAAATATCAGTTTATTGTCTACTTTATTAGGAGAAAGACATTTGTAAAGGGGCAGACACCAGCAGAGGAAATTCTATAAGAATAAAAAAATGCTTTTTTTCTTTTCTCATGACACTAAATTGCAATGTCCCCATTTGTCTCAGTAGTAAAAAACATATATTTGATTTCAAATTAAAATAAACTATTAATTTAAAAAAGAAAATGATTATATTAATTTTGAAAGGATGAAATTCATTCTCTAGGACTTCTGGTACAGTAAATTTTGTTAATATTAATTATTTTTATAATTTAGTAAAAAATATATTTTCTGGTGAAAGTATGTTCTCCATGTTTGTCACTCACAGTTCCAAGATTGGTAGGGAAAAAATCCAGATGAAAATCTAAGAAATGGATTGTTAGGTAACATATTACATCCAAATAAATGCTTTATAGTTTTCAAGAAGCTAAGTTTTAAGTTTTTCTAGTTATCTGCCTTATGATTTCCAGGGAAGTTAGAACATTTTAAAAGATTTTCATGTTGCAACCTTACAGTCATACAAACTCTCTTCAAATTTAATATCATACAGTTAGTTATTGGTTGAGGTCTCTTTTTTTGCGGTTTAACATATATTATCTTCCTTTACCTTAGCATCACTTATATTTTAGAAAGTGAAAAACAATCTCATCATGATTCATTGCTTTAAAAAAATTTTTCATTAAGCGTAGTTTAATGCATAGTGGTGGATGGTAAACTTTTTAGGTTTTACTAGTGCTGGACTCACAACATTCTTCTTTCCAACAGTCACTGTTTCTCCTTTTGAAAAAATCATATCATATGATTTTTTTGCCAGTGGAGTTATATTTCTCCTCTAAAACTTTAATGTTATCTCACCACAAATGTAGCAGACATGGTCTGGATGGTTAATGCAACTGTGTGGTATTATTAAAACATTCACTGCAATACACTCAGACACATGTATTACAAAATTTTCAACACTTTAAACACACATTAATGCAGAAATACACTGACTTTACGGGGAAAAATAAAATCACAAATTGGTAGGAAAAATAGCAGCTCCACTGAATGTTAGACACACGAATGATTGGACACATGATGCACTTGACTGATGAAGTTGAGATTTTTCTTTGATATCATGATATATTGTTAATTTTTTTCAGTATTACATCCAGGACAGAATCACCAGAATAAAATTCATATACACTGCGGTGCAATGTGTGACATAAGTACATGTAGAAAAAAATATGACATGAATCATTTGTAATTATATTAATTACTCTATAAATTCTCATGGCTATTTATCACTCAAATAAATTATAGCTTATTAAGCAACTTATCTGCTGCAATAAATAAATAATATGTTTACACTTTGATTTTCATGACATGTACTTGCTGGAAAACAGGAAGGGTAATTATAAAAAAATTTGAGGCTGATAGTGGTACTTAAAAATACTTTGATTCAGCAAATATTACCCATGTAACAAAATCATTTTTGACCAGAGATTTTCACTGCTTTTTTCAGTTTATTTTCACAAGTTATTTACTTAATATAAAAATAATAAATAAGTATTTTTAACAACTTTAATTTGTTTTTAAAATATAATAATATAACATAAATAAATTAATCTTGTTATTTCCTGATTCAGTCCTTTTGTACATATTTAAAAAAAAGTTTATATAAAAGAACATAATTTCTCCACATTTTAAAGCTACTTAATTGGATTGGTGAGATCCTGATGGCTGATATTGGATTGTCAAACTTTGTTACATGATGACAAGTACAAGATTCTACTTCTTCAGAGCATGATGAATAGGGGTTGATTCTTTGACCTTCTTACTTGGTGGCTGGGGAATGAACTAATTGGACATAGGCTAAGGAAACTGGAGGACCTGTGAAAAATATAAATGTAATACTAAATTTGAAATAAAAGTAGTATAATTTAAATTGAGAAATAAAATTGCTAAACTTCAACAAAATTTTAATTTTTGCTAGTGTAATATACTGATGGGGAACCAAGATTAACCACAATAATAGTAAAGTATAAAATTTAAGACTTGATCAATGATTCAGAAACTCAGACTATTGCTGTAGATTACTGGCACCACTGGTAAGATCTAAACACTCATGAAAATAAAAATATTCTCTAAAAACCTTTCTATCTAATTAAAACTACTCAAAACTCATTAAAATTTTAAAATAAAAAATAAAGGTTTTAACATTTTTAAATAAAGATAATCATTCCACTCATTTATTGTGGAAAAAAGTATTATCATGTTGATAAAAAGAAATTAATTTTTTTTGTGGTAATTGTTATTAGATTAGTTGAAGGTTAGGTTTCAGTTTGATGAAGCATTAGTTAACAATTATAGTTGATTATGTAAACAAACCTACACAGATTCCTTATACTTTAACTGATACTTTTTTTAGTAATTATTTATTTTTTTTATGAAAAATCAAGTTAAAAATTAGTAAATAATTATTCTAAATAAAAGAGGATTACAAGATAATTTAATGTTCATTTAACTTCACAGAACTCAGGAGATACCATATTTATACAGACTGTCTTATTTGTACTACACCTTGCTGGGAACAAGTACTGCAATATTTGTTGGTATTGTTGTTAGTTATATAACAGGTGGAACAAAAGAAGAAAATCCTGAACTTTATGCACCTTTTATAAATAGGTTTCGATCAGTCAAACCAGTGAAAAAACAGAAGGTAAGACCCAAAATTTTAATAATAATGGTATCACATAAATAGTAGCATACAAACTGTAACTTTTCAACTAAAAAACTTATACATCTTTGTATAATACATAGAGTTATAAAACTGAAGAAATATCAACAGATCTTTAAAAAAATGTAATACCATAATGAAGAAAGTATTTTTTTTTTTTTGAGCGAATCACATTATTATTGCCCAAATAAAGAAAGTAGGAGCAGATACGTCTGAGAACTATCGCACTTTGTCTAACACCTTATGCATTGAATATACTTAATAAAATAGTTTACAGGCAAATAGAAGTGTATTAAATGAAGGCCAACTTTGTTTCAAGAATATGAGTAATTGAGTATTAGGGGAGACCATTCTGAAATTTGAATCCATGCTAATGAAGAATAAATCCACCTATATGAGAGTTGTAGATTCAGAGGAGACATTTGAAAATGAGAAATAGAAAATTTTTTTAAGAAACTGGACTAAAATGTAGGGAAGAAGATATGTATACAAACAAACTTTTTCTATAAGGATAAGGTAGCAGTAAAAAGAGAATAAGATTAATAAAGGTAAACTCACAGAAAGTGAACAAGGATGCCTGTCCCCATTGCTTTTCAGTATGTTTATAGAAGAGACTATAAAGAAATTGAGAATGAAATTTGAGCGTGTAGTAACTATACAACAGAAAAAATTAAATGTCAAGATTCTCTAATGATATTTTCCTTTTAGTAGAAACTAAAAACAAGAAGACATACCGAATGGCATGGATTTATTGCCTAGTGAGAAAACTTAGTTTGAGAATAAATAAGAGTAAAACAATAGTAAAAATGTATAACAGATAGGATGTTGAGAAATTAGATAATAAGATAGAGAAACATAATATACCAGAAGTTACATACAATTTTCCTATTTAGGGAGTGAAATTCCCCTCAAGTTTGGTGGAGATGAATGAAATAAAATAGAGATTAAAATTAGATTGGCACAAGTAAGAAGATCTTTTGTGCTGAGAGAGGGACTGTGAGTGTTAAATAATGTAGATCTAAAAATTCAAAAATATTTGTGTGGATTGCAGCATTTTATAGTATTGAAGCAAGTAAAAGGGTAGAGGTCTTTTAAATTTAGTTCACAGGAGAAGCAGTAGAAGAAAGCAGAAGGTTTGGAGAAAACCATCAAACTAGTCAAATAAGTCACAACTTGAAAAAAGAATATGCCAGACAACATGGTTTTAAAACATTAAACATTGTTACAATTCTCAAAACAGAATTATTTTTAAAAGATATATTATATGTAAGACATTCTTACTGAAAAAAAAAATTAATACATGAAACCAATGATTTAAGCAAAAATTCTAGATTGAAAATTAATTAATGTATTTATAGTAAAAAAGGGGTCAGTATTTTGTAATTAAATAAGAAAAAGAAACTATTTTGTATGTGTGTGAACATTTTATCACTATGTATGTGTAAAAAAATTTTAATCATTCAAATTGGTCAAATTTGAAAAAAATTGGCAAAAGAGCCGTCAAGAATATAAAGAAGACCTAGTATCTTTGCTTTTTTTGCCCTTATTGACATTGTAATCTTTAAACAATTAATTTTTATTTAGATTTTTATTTTAAGTCAGCATATTGGTGAGCAGTAGTATATTTGGCATAGCAAGTAATTCAATGGGAAACCACTTCATTCCAAATTTCAACTAATAATACTGGCATGGGATGTTTCTTATTCTTAAGGCGCTAAACAATTTTTTTGAGTGAATTCTCTCTCCCAAACCTCTCTGACCTAGAGTCATTTTGTAATAGGATCTTACACTTTATTACCTCATATCTAGCTGTGATACAAATATTTCTTCTCTTTTTAAGAGAATTCCTCTAACACCAAATATTATATAAGAATCACTATTTATTTATTATTAACTGAGTGTTTTGTGTTCACAAATAAAATACTTATATGTACGTTTATGTGTGTATTTTTACTGCAGACTATCTGATGAAAATGAATTGTATGTTATAGAATTAATCTTTCATAAAAAAAGTGAATTCTATTTAAGAGATTTAACAAATATAATTACATGAATGACACTTGAAAAAATTTATTAAATAGATATCATGGTCTGCTAGCTGTTAGGAAAAAGCTTACTGCCTTTTTTTTGTATGCTAGTATAACAAAGTGTAGGGCCTGCCTGTACAAGAATTCTTCTTTCCAAGAATTTTCTTGTGTCAAGTAATGAATATTATTGTACCGACCTTTACCTAATAATTATAATTAAATTAATATTTTTTTCTTTTCAGGTGGTCGTTCAAGAACACAGATTATAAAAATATAACAGCTCGTAAATGAATGAAAATATTTTGAGTGAATAAAATTAAAAAATCTGATTAAATATAGTGTTCAGTTTTTTAAATTATAAATAAATATCAATTCTGATTTCTAAAAAAGATTTTACTTGTAAATTTAAAAAAAGAACTTTGTATACAATAAATAGCTTTTCATGAAAAATATGTTCATTTTATTAATATTTCTATATTGCAAAAAGTTGTAATGGTACAGGTAACCTGAAAAATAATAAATATAAAATGATCCAATTACTAATTTTATTTTTTTTTATGTCAACTTACATTTTCTATATGAATTTCAGCAATTACGGTTACAAAATTATGTAAGTGCATTAATAGCACTTCAAAATTATTTTTACTGGATAGATTATTTTGTGGAAGGATATAATTTGGAGGTTCTCAGGAAATATTCTAGTGAATAATTTGGCCTAAAACACTTCTTTACTATTATTTACTTTGAATAAACAATGATAAGAGGGAAAACCAATATTCAGTCGATAGGCTGATGATAGGTTTAAAAAAAAAAAAAAAATACTACTTTCATGAAAATCCCAAATTTTTACATCAATCCAATTTGGAATTAATAATTCTGATTAATTCTGGACAAAAGGAATTCAAGTTTAAGTAAAATGCTCATAAGTTATTTAAATACCGACTTGCTAACATAAGCTGATTACTAGTACTATTGTCCAGCTGAAAATAGGTTAGCAAAGGCAATACATTATTAAATTAATATATACTCTTTCTCAAAGGCTGTGGTGGGGTAGTATGCTTCTCTATTATATGAAATATCTGATTTGATTCTTGGCTAGTATAAGAGAAATTTGTAATGAACTAAGCCTACAAATTACAAAAAATAGAAAAGACCAATTACATTATTAATTATTAAAGTATTAATACAAGTGTTTTTAGTTAGCATTTTTTTTATAAATCAAAAATTTGATTAAAGAAATAAATAAATAGATAAAAAAATTCTGTAAACTAGAATAACTTTAAAAGTACCCTAAAAAATAATTCTTTTTAATGTCAATTCTATAAATTTTGACAAAGTTGAACAAATTAAACATACAAATTATTTTGTTTTTTTTTTGGGGGGGGGGGATTTTGATCAGTTACTGTACATTTTTTATATTTACAATTTTAAGTACATTTTATATTTACATTTTTTTTTTTGTGATAAAATTCAGCCTTGTAAAATACTCACCTATTGAAAACATGCTATTTGTGACAACAGAAAGTCAAGAAACTGCATCTTTGTTCAAAGAAAGAAATTAAGTATTTAGTATTTTTTTTTTTACTCCAACAAAAGTTTTCCAACAAATTTTTTACAATATCTGTGCAAACAGGCTTACAATATAAAAATGGTGTTAGGCTATTTATCATTACATTGTAATTATACAAATTCATCCTGTAGTAAATTTTCATTATAACTAAGGAATGACACAAAAAATAAGATCTAAATTTTTCTATCCAAAGTATACTTCACTGAAAAATTCTTAAATAAACACTAAACCATGTAAAAAATTAATTTTTTATCTATTAAATCTTTCCAATAAATATCTTATTAAAAATTTAAATCTTTGTGTTGAGATACAATCAAAAGAAATAAAGGAACAGACATTGTGCCTGTGATTAGGCTTAATGATTGAATTAAATTATACAGATTGTAATATATTATTAATTTAATACAATTTATAGCAATAAGACTGTAGTTAATTTTTTTTTCAAAAGGAGGCTATTCTAAATTACTTTAAAAAAAATAAATTATTTTAAATTAATTAAAAGAAACTTATTTTCAAATAAGAACAACCAATTTTTAAGAGCTTTCAAAAATGTTATCACTGTTGAACAAGATGTAATATGGTTAGGCAATTGATTAATGATTTTGGGTGCACAAAATGTGTAAAAACATCTGAATGCTTCTTTATTAGCTTTAATTTGAGCGATACAGTTTTGTAACCTAAATCTACTAGAAGGTACATCTAAATTACCCACTAAATGTCCACTCCTGATAAATTGAAAAAAAGGGAATACATGTTCAGATCTTTTCAAGCTCAAAGTTAATTTATTAAAGGTAAACCATATCAAGATCATGTTGCATGTCTTATTTTAATTGTTCAGAAGTTGTAGAGTTATAACACTGAGCCAAAGAAATTATTAATAAATACTAGCAAAAAAAATAGGTCCAAGGACAGATTCTTGATAACTCCACAAGTTAATGACCTTTGATTTTTACATATTGAACTCTTTCTTTCCATTAACTAACTTCTAAACCATTTCAAAGTTATTCCTCTAAAATCTGCTTACAACAAATAAGACAGTAAAATATTATGGTCTTCAGCACAAATGCAGTCTACAAATATGTTCACCTCAGAATGTTTCCTTCTGTTGATTTTCCTTCAATGAAGCCAAATTGATTTAGTGAAAAAAAATTAATAAGCTGAAAAAGATCAACCTTTTCCACTATTTTCTCAACTATCTTTGAGAAAGATAAATATCTATAATAAGACCTATTATTTATAAGTATAATAACTATAATAAGAGAAAGTAAGGATATTGGTTAATAATTATTTTAATCTAAAGAATTACCCTTTTTGAATGACTACTGCAGATTTTAAGACTGAAGGAAATTTTCCACTTTCAAAACTCAGGTTGACCAAAAAGGTTAAAACTGGAGATAAAATACCCTTAACTTCCTTTGTAGTAAATGAAGAAATATCACAGATCCCTAATTTTTTATTCAACTTCAACCCTTTTTTTAACCAAAGCTACTTCTGTACATATAGGAAAAAAATAGTTACATGTATGAGTTTTTGGGAAAAATAGTTTATAGCTATTTTCATCCAGTACTAAAGAAGGGTCTAATTTTTTCTTGCTTTGTGATATTTACAAAGACGTTATTGAATTCTTCTGCAATCATCTTTGGTTCCTCTATAATAATCAAGGAATCGTCTAATAAACTTAGCCTATCAAAACTTAATTTAGTTGTCCTCTTTCTTAATATATATTCATTGTCTGCCATTGTTTCTTTACATTATTTTTTCAAATAAGTTTGAGTAGTAACTGTTTTTCTACTTTCAATATCCTTCTTTAGACATTAACTATACATTTTAAAATAACTCAGTAACCTTTTTCTTTAACTATTTGTACAGCCTATTTTGTATTGTTGCCTGCTACACAAGTTGTCTGTTATCCAAGGTTTCAACATATTTTGTTTTTTTAACAAACTGATTAATTTTTATAGCCTCTTCTAATGATTTCTTAAGAATATTAACAAACTGAAAATCGATATCTACATCATCTAGACTATAAATACAGTTCCAATCAAATATAATTACATTCATCTTTAACAACTCATAATCAATTTTCTTTAGTACACTTCTAGTATCATCTGACCTAGAGGTAATTAGTCATATTTTTATAAATTCCAATAATTGCGTCATAATTACTACATCCTGTAAAAATCATACGATCCAAACAGCTTGAACTTTTTTACAAATACTTGGGTTGGGTATTTATTATTTCATTCAACCTAAAGCTACCCTTGGGTTGGTATTTGAAAGCCTGAAGTGAATCTTTTAACATGCAAATATTTAAATTGCCTAAAACTAGTAAATTATTCTCATGCAAGATAATAATACATTATTTAATTCTGGAAGGAAACTAGTCAGTGCAAAGAAATGGAATCTAATGACAGAAAAAACAGAGAAAGAGAGAGTTTGCAAAGCAACCAGCTCTGCCACAGCTGAGCAGAGTTTAGACACGAAAATTAATATTCCACTGATCGATAATTTTCATTGGTTTTAGCAAACTGGGAGTAGCCATTTCTATTAAATCTATTAAGTTCACATACTGTTATTCATATTACAGGTAGCATTAAAGCATCAGACAATTTATTTAATGAATATAAATAAAAAACTTTTCTTTAACAATTTATATTCTGGTGAATTATTACAAATTTATTATTGTCATCACAAAAATCATTAGCAAATGAAAATGAACTATTTAAATTTACTATCATTCAGATTGTAGAAAAGAAATATCTACCAATAAAAATAAATTATGGCCTATTTATCATCCATTTTCATGTTAGACTGACAGTAAGTTTATAAGCTAGATAAATCATCCATTGTAATAATCACCTTCACAGGAGCCAAGAGTTCCTTCGCATCAGAGTTTTCCCATTTCAAATCCCCAAGTGGATATATTTCTTCTCAGTCTTAGTCTGCCAAGATACACAAACAACCTCCTCCTTCCTGGACATAGACTTTTGTTCATATAGATTGGAACTGCTGCCTGTGTCATCCCCAAGTCATTCGTGTTGTTTCTCTCTTCGCTTGTCCAAAATGCGTTGTTTGTCCTTGCATCTCACAAGTTTAGCAATGATCCCAGCTGGAGAGTTGGAATTGATCCCCTCCCCCAACCTGTGACAAATATCAATTGAATTTCTCATGATTTCTATGCCCAAAGCAGCAGTGACATCTGTTATCACTTTGAACACATCTTCTTTGGCAGCTTCAGGCACATTTGTGAATCTCAGTGGTGTTGTATCTTGAGTACTGATTGTTTTTACAGATTTTGATATCGGATAGTTATTTTTAACATCAAAATTGTCCTGCTTAAGATTTTCAGCATTACAAAACATTTTATCTGCTGAGCTTGTTCGTCCAAAACATTCTTTTGATCATTTAACACACTTCGCAAGTATAGAAATGCATGCTTATTTCTTTTGTAATTTATCTTCTTTAGCTTCTTCTAGCATTAAGAAAATCTGAGATAGATTGGCTTTCCCTTCCACTGCATCATTAGCAATTTGCATACTCTTTATCACAATGCAGTGTAAGATGGACAATGCCAGATTTGATTTTCAGTAGAAATATAATCCAGTTTCTCCTTAGTCATGTTATCACAAGTGAGTGGCAATACTATTTATAATCACTGTATGAAAATTTACGTGTTGAAACTGATTTATTACATACTCTGAAATTACTTGACATCTTAGTAAATTGACAGAAACAAATTGCACAAAAAAACAATGTCAAATAAACTTGGATTATTAACACAGCAATTTCCACAAGATAGCAAACTAATACATTATTTATCTTGTAGCACAAGATAAAACTGGTCACTGATAATGGAGCACCTGGCACTCGTGTCAGTTCACAATGTCTAACTCATAACATATAAATATAAAGATATAACATATAAATTTACCCGTAATAAATTATTTTTTTGGCTAAATTTTGTTGAAGGTATGATATGTTTCAGATGTTTTTATAATTCAGTTATTAGTTTTTTGATTTTATAATAGCGAATGTCAGTGATAATACAAATAAAAAAGAATGTATGGGCATTGTAATCTAACATGTTAAACATTAACATATCATGACAGGTGAAATTAAAGAAGTTTTATCTTCATAAATAAATCTGTATCCAGTGGAGAGTATATTAAACACAAAAAATTGTGTAATTGTGAACACAAGAATAAATAATAAAAAGTACAGAATGGAAAGTAGGGTTAGGATGCAGAGATAATAAAAATAATCATAAAATTTTTAACGGGTTTACAAAAATAATTTTATTATCTCGTTTTATTGAAACCTTTTAAAACATTACTACAATAAAATAATAAAGAATACTTCAGTCTATAAATTGAAAATATACAACTCAGTTATTATGTTCCATTACCTTCATTATATACAGAATAAAATATGTCAATAGAGTATAATATGTAGAATTAATTAAAATCATTTTTACAAAACATACTAGCAAAAATTATAACTGTAATAATTACCATAATTTTATAATTAATCCAAATACAACTAAATAAAGATATTAAGCAAAGAATTATGATTAACAGAAAAGACAATTTAATACAGGTGTCTGAGATGAAACGCTCTAATTTGAAACAATTTATAATGAACATAACAAACAACCAAGACAATTCTGTCAGGTGGTACATGGTAGTTTAGCTGTAGAAATTTAAATTATATAATGTAATAGCAAGATCATTTTTATTTCAGGTGCTGAAACTGACTTTTGAAAATCAAAAAAATTGAAATATGACAAATGCTGAAAAAACACAAACCGTGTGGTGGTATGAAGAATTGGGGGTCCATTATTGCAGTTCAACGACGTTTCCGTGCAGAGTATCACAGAGATCCTCCTGATGCCAAGAGAATCAAGACGTGGAAAGCAGCATTTCTAGAGACAAGATCTGTTGCTAAGAGGCATGGTGGTGGTCTATCACAAACTTCAGAGGAGAATGTTCAGTGCATTTCAGCGTCACGTGAGCTTGGTTTCCCAAAATCAACTGTCCACGATGTGCTACCCAAGCGCCTAAAGCTTTATGCATAAAAATTGCAATTGTTACATGAGGTGAAACCTGACAATAAACCCAAACGTGCAATGTTTGCCAGACATTCTTCAGTGCATCGAGATAGGTAACAACTTTTTGGCCAAGGTTGTGTTTTCTGATGAGTCAACATTTCACCTCAGTGGTAAGGTCATCAGACACAATGTGCGCATTTGGGGTAGTGAACATTCTTGAGAGTCCATAGAGTTTCAATGAAACAGCCCTAAGGTCAACATTTGGAATGACTTAATGAAGGATGAACTTATTGGACCTTTTTTCTTTGCAGAGGCGACTATCACTTGTCTCACATATCTTGATATGTTAGTTAATTTTGTGTTCCATCAGATAAGATATTGACACCAAAACCTGCTCTTCCAGCAAGACACACCACACTGACCTCCACACTGGCATTTGGAAGTCTGCAACACACTGACTGACGAATTCCCACAAAGATAGATTGGGACAGGTGGTCCAATTCTCTGGCCAACCCAGTCGCTTGACATTGCTCCCTTGAATTTCTTCCTGTGGGGGTATGTTAAGGACAAGGTGTACTCTATCAAAGTGACAACTCTGGAACAGTTTCATGAGAGGACTAGAGGTGCTATTGAGGCAGTTACGCCAAATATGCTACAGGGTACCTGGAGAGAAATCAAGTATCAATTAGACATCCTCTGTGCCACGAGTGGGGCACATATAGAAATGATGTGACTGCACAAAAAAATTTCATAACTATTTGTATCCACTGTCGTTTCTTTCAATCATCCTAATGCATTGAATACATGTAGTATTACAGACAGTTCAAATTAGGGTGTTTCGTCTTAAGACACTCTGTATATTACTCAAAATTTAAAGGATAAATAAAAAGTAACAACATTTTAACAAATCTTTAATGTGTAAAAAATTAACTTTACACAGAAATAACACTATACAGACATAAAATAGTTTATTCTATAACTTTCATATATAGTGTGGGAAATAATATTTATGTATTTAGAAACTACCTGTCTGTATGACCATTAACTTAGTTCATGCTAGTATTACGTTTTGTACTAATAAAAAATAAATTATGATACTGCTAATTTTTTTCTAGCTAAGATATCTATAATATCTCATTAAAGATTTCATTAAAATAATCTTTTTCCCTTTTTATGGCATCATATGAGAGAATTAGAATCAAAACTCACGTGCTCCAAAAATACTTTAACTGTTAACTACTTAGCAGTCTTTTGTTTCAATTTTTTAAACTGATGTGAACTGAAATATGTTAAAATAAAAATACCTACTTGTAGATTCATAAATATGATTTCAAAGTTGGCAGTCACCAGCTGAATTCTCCAATATGTGATTGGTTTTATGCAATCAGATATCAATGTTGATATTGCTGAAGTTCTGTTTTTTTTATTGAGAATTTAACAGCTTAATAATTCTATTTTTATTGGTAATGTGGCCTTTAATGAAATAATAAAATTAATTAGTGGTGTTATAATTATTAATAATAAAAATTATTAGTTTAGATTACCAGTAAATTATTTAATAATAGAATTGAGTATTTTTCCTGTTGTTTTTCTCCTGGCAGATATTAGCAATTGCATTTTTAATAGAATTAATATCCTCTCTTTTGTACTAAGTGAGGTCAAAAATACTGATATCAATAATAAATATTTTTAGCAATATGGCAATGGGTCATCTATGTCACTCAAACTTGTCTGTTAAGTAATAAACTAGGTTAGGTTTAAAACCTTGTTAAAATTAGACAAAACTACTTTTATAGTAACTTGATATTTCAGTTAATTTATCTGGTAATATTGTGTCATCACAAAAAAGTAGGTAGGTCTATGTAGTGCAAATGTTCAAAGCACCAGTTTAGACTGAGTAGAAGTAATCATAACTACAGTAAAAAAAAGGTTTTCTTATTGTTTCAGGTATAAAGTCAATGCTTGAGCAACCAATATATTCACACACTGGATGATTAAGTGCAAGAACTTAAGTATCTCGGATACTCAACTATTTTAAAATATGTTTATACATGATGACCAAGAAATGATAAAACATACAAAAGAACAATTTTACAGGACTACACTTTTTATAAGAAATCAATGAAGGGAGAATATTTCATTCTGTATGCAGGTGTTTTTCATGCTTCGGATTAACGAATAGTATCACCAAAGAAAACAAGAAAGGGTTTATCTCAGAAGCAAAAAAAAAGTATTACAAATTTTATTAATAAGATCCAATATGTTGAGGATCATTACAATGGGGATCAAACTATTAGGGAATAACTTGCAAGTGACTAGAACATCAAAAAGATTAAAAATGAAAGGAAGAAACCCCGAAAATTCATAAGTAATAAATAAGCTATAAAACTACAGAATGTTTAATATACTTAGGCCTAAAAGGGAAAACAAAGAATGAAAATGTTAAGAGGAAAAAATGTGATTTAATTATGAAGAAGAAAGTCCACAAACTGCAGTATTAAGTATTTTATGGAAAAATAAAGGACACTGATAAACTAACACAAATAATTTCATATCTTGCCAGAAAACTCACCCCTCCCCTAAAAAAAACAGACTGATCAATTAAGGGCACTGTAAATTAACACTTAATCTGTCACACATACTACTGGATGGAAATACAGTTTCTCTAGAAACTTGAACATGATTTCATAATGTGTGTTTCAGATATGGAAGTCAAAACAAGAATCTAGCTATGATTGCATGTTTTTACTGCTTATTACTCTGGTCCACTTAAATGAAATCAAAGTAGGATTTCCCATAATAGGAATCAGGAGTTTTTTTGCTTTTAGTAACACTGAAAAATAAATAAATGGAATGGAGGAAATTGTGAAACCAGACATAGTTTTTGATTCTATAACAAAATATGCACTAATGAAGAGAAGGGAAATACTATGAAGCAGCAGACTTTTGTCTTGCAGCAAAAACCTTTACTAAAGAGCCAAAAGTTGACTCTTTCCACTTCACATAAACCGAGGCAAAGGAAGCACAATATTTACCAACGGGGAAATGGCATGCAAAAATAACAAGACGTTTGGTAAAACAACAAAATATTCTGAAATACACTACAATCAGATATTACTGATCAGTACTGTAACTAAAAAAGAAAAGTAATTAAGAAGTTTTTTTGGGAAAGAGTGGAGGAAGAATCCAGATCTAGGGCTTCATGTAAATATAATTGACTAAATTTGCCAAAATAATGATGTTGAATAAGATATAGAAAACTAATGTGAGCTTATTCCTGCACAAAAATGCTGGTGAGGTGGAGGTTTAGTCAGTAGGGCGCAGGCTACATACGCCTGACATCTGCAGAACCTGTTAATGAGCCTGACACTTTGTCCATAAATGAGATTACTTCCCTAATCAGAGGGGAAAAAAAAAGGATTAGTGGTTTAATGTTAGTACGTTAGCCAAAAATTGATATGTAAATAATTTTTTTTGTTGACTTTTTATTTAGCCGCATATTTTTCCTAACCTAACAGCATCCCTGAGTTTTGAAAGTTTACAACATGAGTATAATCAAAAGTAACATGTTGATGTAAAACCTCATTTGTTCCGAAATTTAAGAATAATTAAACTTGAAGTACTCAAAAATATTGATTAAAATTTATACAAAAAAAGGCACACAGCATACTAAAGAATTCTAATTTAATGTGAAAAAAAAGTAGTAATAGCATTACACGTCTCAAGGTTGCGTTCAACCTCCCCTATCCTCACCCCTCTAAAGATTCCATATCTCCTGCTAACTATATGTGGACCATAGGATCACGTAGCAGTCCTATAGCTCTACTCTGTATTTAGCTTGGAGATCATTCCCTTTGACTTGGTGGCAGTATATTATTGGGCGTTTGTCAGATGTGTATGTATGTTTTTTTGTTTCCTGTTTACAGTGTTTCTATTCAATTTTATGTACTGTACTGTATTTATTTCCAGGCATCAATACTGTGACAGTGTTTTGTTTTTCTCTGTGAACTATGACATTTTGTACTGTGTTAAAAATGTCAGATAAACGAAAAAGAAACCATGATGCGAGCGTACCGCTTAAAATTGCAAGGAGGGCAATAACTTTAGACTAAACAAAATATTTTACAACTTTATGGTAAGGGTTAAAAGGCAATGAAATTGCAGAAAAATTAAAATTGTCTCATTCTATCATTAGTACTATAATTAAAAATAAAGAACAATACATTACAGAAATTACTGCCACTCCTATGTTTTCATACAAGTTATGAAAATGGGAAAGTTTAATTCAAGAAACTGAGATGATACTAATAGAGTGGATTAACCAATGAACTTATACTTTATGTATGCTGCTAAGCCAGGCAATGATATCAGCTAAGCTTGTTTCAATTTTTGAATGTCTGAAAAACAAAGAAGCGAAATGGATGCAACTTTTAGCGGCAGAAAGGGATGGTTTGACTGTTTCAAACAAACAGCTGGCAAGCATAACATGTAAGTGTAAGACGAAGCTGCAAGCGCAGATACTGTAGCTGCCACAAAGTTTCCTGATTCACTGTGTCAAATTACTGAAGAAGGAAAATACTCATCTGTTCAATGTTGACAAAACAGGATAGTTCTGGAAAAGAATGTCATCACGAACATATATTGCTAGGAAAGAAAAACATATGCCCAATTTTAAAGCTGCTAAAGATCGAATATCTATTCTTGTGAGAACAAATGCTCAGGGTGATTTTAAGATGAAACCACTAGTTATTTACCGATCAGAAAATCCAAGAGCATTTAAAAATAGTGATAAAAATACCATTCCAGTTATATGGCGGTCAAGTGTCATCAAGGTTGGATGACTGCTTCAATATCTAAAGACTGGTTTGAAGAACATTTCATTCCGCAAGTGAAGAAGTACTACATCGACAACAAATTCCCATTTAAAGCAGTTTTATTAATTAATAATGTCAAAAGCCACACTGCGGCAGACCTACAAGATAAAAATTCAAATGTAAAAGTAATCTTTATGCCACTGAATACATTGTCACTACTCCAGTCAATGGATCACTTTGTTATCACATATTTTAAAACGTATAATTTGCATAATTTTTGACAATTATTCAAAGCCACTGATAAGGAAGGTGGCCCAACTACTATAGAATACTGGAAGAAAAAATTCAACATACTGCAAGCTGTAATACTTATTAACAATGCATGGATGGAAGTTTCTGAAAAAACCATTAAAAGTGGATGGAAAAAAATTTGTCCTCACAACTATAACGACAAGGAAATTAGTGAAATTCCTGTGTTGAGTGTAATGATAGAAACTGTAAAACAGTATTCTTAACCTGAAAGTTTGTAATGAAGATGTTACTGAGTTGTTGGATGCTGAAGGAGATCTTTCCAATGAAGAGCTTATTGCAAGTGCTCAACAAGACACTCAGCAAATAGAAGATGAGTTCAACAAGGTAAGCAAATCAGAACCCACAGCTGACAAAACAAAAAATGAAAGACAGAAAGACTTTCCAAAGTGTTTAAATTAATTTAAGGTGGGTTAAATATTTTTGAATCAGACGATCCGAATTTTGAAGTATGGCAGTAACTGCGGCCATACAGCATGAAATCACATGCTACCAAGAAATTTATAAATCAATGAAGGAGAAAAAAGTTCAGAAGTCAATTCATTATTTCTTCAAAACAGCGAGAAAGGATGTATAAGAGGTGAGTTGTCAAGAAGTGATCCTTAATGTTCATCATCGTGACAGTAAGATAAAGTAAGTACATTTCATTTCATATTTAATTTTTGTTTGTTTATTTTTTTTTGACTGCTTTTAATTTTTAATATGCATACTCTTTGTACATACGTACATACAGTGTGTCTTAAATGTACATACGGTACTGTATTCCAGTTTTTTATTTTTTCCAAATTTTGTTAAATTGGTTAAGTGTAAAAATTTTAATCTCATTTAACTTATTGTATTCAATGTGTTTTTTTCTGGAAAAGTAATAAAAAAAAAGAGTTTAAAAGACTTATATAATTTTATTACGACCATGTTATATAAAGTTAGGTGAATTTCTTGATTTACAATGGGTTTTCCAGACCCCATTTGATCGTTGTAGTGGGGGTCTAGAGTATATCTTATCAGGGTTTTCTCCAACTGTGAAAAATTAACTTTTGGATCATGTTTGTTTTGATGATTCATACCCCCTCATATCAAAATAAAAAATGTTATAAATAGATATTTCAATTTTAGTTCAGAGCAATAAGATAAAAAAGGGCTGTTTAAGCAAGATAATTAATTATATAGTTCATTTACACTAGTTTCTTAAAGTAAGTAGATTGACAAAAGTGATATTCATCTAAGTGCTTTTGTAATATTACAGTCCCTTTTCTAAAGCCGATTGAGGGTGTATCTTCAATTATCTATACACACATAAGCAAAACCCTTACAGAAAATAATATCTATGTATATAAGAAAACTTCAGACAATTGTAAAAAAAATTGTACATTTATTTGAATCATAGTCAATGCTTTAGAAATAAAAACTATACTCGACCACATTCCAGGAATGAACCCAGAAGTAAAATTCAGTATATTTATATTTTAATATCATAAAGAGGAAACTGTTCACTTTATTAAAAACTACTATTATATTTATAATTGCTAAATTAAATCTAATTATAATTTAAATTATATTATTTTATGATGAAATTAAAAGTAACTTTCTATCTTTTAATTATAGTATTTATTTATTTTTTTTATAGAATGCTAATCGTTATATCTGAATGTTTTATATATTACTGTATGTTATTTGTATTTAATTTACCTATGCTCTTATTTATAATACGTTCTTATAATACTTATATTCTAACTTTTATAACATATCTTCTCACTAAATTAAAAGTTATATATTTGCCTAAGCTAATCTCAAAAGCTACACAATCATCAATTAGAAAATTCTTTCACCAGTGAAAAGTCTGTATCTTTCTGATTGATACTGACTATATGTTACTATACTAACGCAAAAAGTGGCTAAACAATGAACAAAATGTACTGAAAATGAGAAAAGATTATTTAAAAATAAATTAAATTTTTTTTTAACTGCTAAAAATATGAGATGTGTGGTATGGAATATATAGTAATAAGTAATGAAATATTTAAAACACTTAATTAGTTTTACGAGAACAAATGTACATTTATAGAGTAATTCTGAATAGGTAAAAAGACATGTTCTTTTTCAGACAAAAATGCTTCTTTAAAACTAATTTTATGGATAAATACTTAAAAAGATATTTAAAATGTTATAATTAAATCAAAACATCTATGACATCTACCGCAGTATGTATTCAGAAGTAGTTAATGTTAGATTATAAGGCTTTGAGAAAATACTGTGGAAGTTACAGATATCGGCAGATGAAGAAAAAAGATTCAATGGTAGGACTGTGACTACTGCATGTGGTGGGGACACAAGGTCAGCACTCTTATAAATCACAGAGTACTAGAATTCAAATCTCTTTCATTTGTTTATATAGACTTTCTGCTAAATGTAACTGCAGGAAGAGCTTGGAGCTGTCACCCATAATTTCACTTTTTCTGTCATGGGTTGATTGCATTAAGACTAGATTTAGAAGTACTTATGTCTGCTGAATATTAAGCTCTGATCTAGAGGTAATATGAACATTCAAAATATAAAATGGTAAAATGACTTTTATAAACATAACCTTTACCAATGAAGCATATTTAAAAAAAATGCAAGTGTAAATTAAAAAATCTACAAAAATATCACACATTATCTACTTAAAAAATTAAGAAACTGCATTAGTAACGAAACATTTAATTTTTTTTAGTCCTAACTTACTCTGACAACCTACCAATGATGGAACAGTAGTCTATGTTTTTTTTCAACTGACAGGTGTTGGGTTAAAATTGCAGTCAAGCTTGTTATTTTCACAATAAATTTCATAAAATTATATACTCATAAAGCTTTCAGGTTACCAGCAATTAATTAATCATAAAAAAAAAAAGAATCCATATAAATCTTAAATGAATGATTAAACTTTATAAATCTGCTTGTACTTATAAGTGTAAAAGTTAGACAAGATAACAAAAATAAAAAAAACACAAATTAATTTTTTAATTTGACAGAAACTTTCCTAGATGAAAGAATCTGGGTAGGAAGATTAGGGAAAGATTAGCAATCATTATCACAATTAGTAAAAAAGGGTACATTATGTAATGAAAAGTTTGGCTTTGTAACTTCTACTCTGATCAAAATGCTACATTACATTTAACATTTTTTAATTTTGCAATTATAAATTGCAAATTAATTAATTTGCAATTAATTAAATGTGGCTTTGACCACTGACATTTTATTATTACTTTACACATCAATTATGAGGATGGTACTTCCGCAGATATCTAAGTGTTTTGGAACAATCAGGCTCTAAGAGTTGCAGTTTACCATCTATCTCAGGAAGCTAACAATTTATTATTTAAAAAAAATAATTTTATAGAAACTACCTGAAAGCACAGAAAGTAAATTTATTTATTTTAAAACTATTTAAGATAATTAGGAAATCAATACAATTTTTATGACAAAGGATCATATAGAAAGTAAACTTAATAATTCATGTTATTTGTTAATTTATAATCCTTCCTTTTTCTTGTTTAGCCTCTGGGAATTACCAAATGGTATTACTTCAGAGGATGAATGAGTGTAAGTGAAGTGTAGTTTTGTACAGTCTCAAGTCAACCATTTTTGAGATGTGTGGTTAATTGAAACCCAACCACCAAAGAACACCGGTATCCACGATCTAGTATTCAAATCCATATAAAAGTAATTGCCTTTACTAGGACTTGAACACTGGAACTCTCGACTTTCAAATCAGCTGATTTGCAAAACAGTAGTCTGTTTTCATATCAACTACATCCACTTACTAAGCGACTCTTAATTTGCAAGTGCATTGTGGATGTAACTAAATAATAGGTATTTACTTCTATTAATTAGTACTTTTTCATTCTTCAGTTGTAATCATCAAGACTGATAGTTTTTTGAACATAATATTTCATTAACTGAAAGAATATTATGACACAATTATTTAAATTATTTAATACAAAAATATTTACATCAACACTTCCATACTGAAAATTTGGCACACCGTTTTTATTATTAATCAATCAATAAACAATACTACTGTACAGTTAAAAATTGTAACAGTCTTTTAATATTTATTAAAAAGGCAAACACAACCAGTAAAAAAGAAAAAACTTCCAACTTCTTTATTCTGAACATAAATATCTCATTTTTATTGATAGAAAATTCAGTAAAATATTTACTGAAGGAATTTATCAAAATTTCCTTATCAATAAGTAAAACAATACTGCTGACATCATTAATTCACTTTTAATTTTATAATATGTTTAGGGACAAAACGACTATGAAAACTAAAAACAGGCAGTAAATGTTTTAATCAAAATATTTATTAAATGCACAGCTTTAATTTTAACTATCATATTCTTCAATTGTGCCTTTCTCGGTAAGGAGACTAATGTAGAATTGGAAAAAATCTATGCAAGAAAAACAGTTCATTCCATTAAATAGATAAAATATTTCGAATTCTACACACAAACCACATTCTAACATACATACACACATAAATGCACATACACTAACACAACCATAAAAAAGATCTAATTTCCTTAAAAGTGATATGTGGCACAAGCAATAAATTTGCAACATGAATAATCATGGTGCTAAAAATTAGATTTGAATACAATTTTGTTTATGTGGTTTAATTAAATCTCACATATATATATATATATATATATATATATATATATATATATAGAGAGAGAGAGAGAGAGAGAGAGAGAGAGAGAAAAAGAAAAAAAGAGAGAGATTTTTAATAAAATAAACAGAAATCTATTAACCGATATTAAAAATCTGAATTATTACAGCTATAATACCACTTCTTAAAAAAAAAGATTTTAAAAGAAATGTAATTCAAAATCACTAGAGTGAATGCATTAATCTATTGCATTTATTATGAAAATGTGCCTATTTTTTGTAATTTATGGTTTATAAAAAGACAGTGGCCAATTCGTTTTCACAACATAACCATAGATTTTCCAAGTCATCTATTTATTACAAAAAAAGAATGTTCTATCAACCATTTTCTTCCTAATGTACATCAGATATTAAAACTCATTCCGTATCTGTAATAATGACTTGGATGTAATAAAGATGTAATAATGGTTGTGAAGTGGTGTTATAATCTGCCTAAATTTTATAACTGCTAAAGGTGGTAGTAATGCTATTCAGCCCAAGCATCAACCAGACCGTGCTTTTCAATATACCTGCGTCTAGCATCTGCAATCAACTTTGCTTTACGTTCCATGAAAGATATCATTTTGCCTTGTCCTTGACTTAGAGACTGCAACTGCAAACATAAACAAAATAAAATTATGTAAATAATCATCTTTTACAACAATATATGAAGTTTCATTATATTATTTTTTTATTATTGTAAAACTCATTATAAAAATTTACTTAAAAGATTACAGTAAAATGAACTTGGATTCTAAATAATTCTTAGACTACACTGTACTATAAAAGAAGAAAGGGATTTAATAAATTTATATGTTCATTGATTAATAAACAACTATTGATACAGAAAAATGTTTATTTTGTTACATTACACTATAATGAATAGTTATATAATCAACTATTACTTATACAGTAATCCTACTAGCATACTGATACTATTAGTTACAAAGATGACGACAGTTATTGCTTAATAAAAATACACTTCTAGTTTTAAATTTTGTATTTTTTTTTTAGTAAAGGAGTCAAATGTTTTCTGATTAGAATTTATAACCATTCATTAACTAATTTTATAATTTAATAATAGTAAATATATTCACTAATTTCTAGAAATACAGAAAAACCTAAAAAAAATGCTAGTATTTAGCAAAAAATACATCCTATCAAAATAGTTAAGTATCTCTAAAAGAATCCTAACAGCAGTACCATAGTGGAATTCATAAATCTTTCAAAATATGTGTTTGGTTTGAATTAATGCATCAAAAGAAGTAGAACACCCTTTCTACTGCTTACAGTGCTACTAGAAAGGGTATTCTACTGCTAATAATATTTTCTACTGTGTAATTTTAAAATGCATTGAGGCTATAATTATACTCCAGATTTCTCAAAAACCTACTGCAGATACAGTTTTGGGACCTATTTTATTTAATTTTTCAGGTCAAAAGCCATAAGAAATCACTAATTCTGCCTCTTAATTAACATCCTAAAAATTTCAGTACTACCTTATTTTTTACCATGGTAGCTGAAATCTGAGCGAAATCTTTCACTAGCCATAACTTGCAAATGAAGCATTTTAGGATACATGTTTATATGAACATTTTCCATTATTTTCACAAGTAAAATAAGTAAAGAAAGTCCCAGGAGAATTTCATTTACAAACTGTATATAGTACTCATTTTAACCATTTTATAGTATTTGAACAGCAGTACAAACCAATATAACATTGTAACAGCTCAACACAAGATGAACAATATTTAAAGAACATCATAAGCAATATAATTTAAGCTGGGTTATACGTTTTTAAACAATACCTTAAGAGTGTACAGCACAAATTTTTGAGATGTTTCTTGTTGACTGAGCTTATGTTTAAGAGATGAGTGGTTTTCTAAATTAAGCAATTACTTTTAAGTACCTCCTTTAGCCTGGTCACCCATAATTACTAAACTGCACATATGTTGCCTAAGTATACATAAGGCATGTTTATAATGGACTATAAGATGACAAAACTGAAATAACAAAATCAATCAAAATACATCACTCATAACCCAATGTAATTTTAGTAAATTTTCTAAAAAAGAAACCAGTGGGTGAAAAAATATTTCTACTTCAAAGAGGGGGTTGTCCTGTATAAATGGGATTGTAAAAAAAAATAAATATCACTACATCTATTTAAAAAGATTACACCTATTTTATAAAATATAGTAAGAAAACTACTAAAGTGTATAGTACATTTATTATCATGCTCAGCTGAAGATTTAGATGTCATTAATCTAAAAACAATAACTCAATATTATCACCAATAATATGCATATTTTTAACAAATAACAAACTTTGCTTTCCCATTGCATTGTCACTGGCCTCATGCAAATGATTTCATAAAATATTTTTGAAGCATTCAAGCCCGATATGCAGTGCTCTGAATTAAGTTTTCTGATCACTGAAATTATCAGCTTATAGATCTTGAGCTTGAATAATTAGTCCCAAAATAAGCAGCATTTCTTTTATCTATATGTATTTAATAATTACTTCCAAGTGGCCTCAGCTAACTCCTTCATTATCAGAAATCATATGCAACTTTGGAACAGTTTTTGTTAAACCATTAACAAATGACTACCTTTATTTCTTTTAATGTTGAATTTTGTCACAGTGATTTTTAAATTATTTAATAAGACATTTTTATCTATTGTAATCTTCTACCCCTTTTTAAATTGAGTTTAGTTTACTTATTTATTTCCAGTGATTTTATAAAAAATGAAGAACCATGAATTGGCTACTAAAATAAAATTAAAAAAATCAAATGAAAATATTAAAGTTTAAACTTTTGCAATTTGTTGAATCAGTAGAATATTCATAATTTTTCATGAATCACAAGCAATAAAATAGTTAAGTAAAAGATAAATATTACATATATTTCAATTCATCACAAAACATCAATCTCAATCAAACATCAATCAGGTTTTCACATGACATTAAAGGTATAAATAGATGTGTATATAAAAACATCACATAACTACAATAACAATTAGTTCATAAAAAAAAAAAAAAAAAAAAAAAAAAAATGTATAAAACGACCTGCAAATTTAAATTTAGCAATTCAATGATATAGTGATCACTGATGCAAAAAAAGAAAGAAAAAAATCCTAGCTTAAAAGAAAAAAAAATGGTTGCATAAAAAGAATTATCTTTTATTTTCTGAAATTCAGAGCCTGTAAAAGGCCTTATTTAAAGTAAATAAGAGTAGAGAAGGTTTTTCTGAATTTTTAATAAAATTCTTGAATTAATATGGTTAGAAGAACTGTTATATAAACAATTTTTTTAATAATGAGTTCTTGTAAGATGATGAATAGGATCAATGATAACAATAGTAGAACATTACTATTTCAGATCCAATGACTAAAAACGTATTCTGAAGAAAGATTTATAAGATCTGTTGAATAATAAGAACTTGTAAATAAAGAGGGATGGAAAAAGATTTCTTTTGATTAGTCATTACATTAGACTAAATGTGACTTATTAATTAAATATTCTTATTATTAGACTAAATTATTTTTGAAAATAACTATGAATCATCATATTCTGACAATATTCATTTCAGATTTTTATATATCACAAAAGTGTGATGTGTAATGTTATATATAAATTTACACATACAAAAATTACATACCACTGGCTGATTCTTCATTTGAACTGTACTGCTAGGAACAGGATCAACACGTACTGGCTGCTGATGTTGTACAGGAGTGAAATGGACACTTCCTTCTAAGATATTTGATATTGTCAAATCAACACTATGCGTTCTGCCTGCAAACATTATTACTCAAAAGAAAATTAGTAAGTACTACACATGTATAATTAAATGGTTAACAAAAAGTACTACTTAACATAAAAGTAAATTAGTAATAGTAATTTACTCAGCAGTGTTATGAACACTAGATATCTGAGTTAATTTATTTAATAGGCGAGTATAGTGTCAAATGTGGATATGACATGTTATTTTTTCTTACTAACTCACTACTGTACTACATTCAACTGATAAAATTAAATAATTACAGCACAGATAGCAGGTAATTAAAAAAAAATAATCTTCTTTACACAATGTAAAAATATATTAAAACTTTCAAGTGATTAAGCAATTAAGCATGGTATACTAAAATTAATCATATATGGTAATTGTAAGATAAATTGTTACATCAACATTATCTAAAAATCCTAGATGAAGTCCTAATTTAGTTTCCTATTTTTTTTTTTTTTTTTTATTAATAAATGAAAACGTTTATACTATATTAAAAATATTACTTATTTTTAAATTTGAATTCATAAAAATATTTTCTGTTAATACGACATGGTTAGAAAAGCTACTTGCTCAGAACAATAAAAAATATCCAAAACAGTACGAGAGATGAAGAGATTAAGAATATGTAGTGGATATCCAATTTGCTTGCCAATATTTATCAAATGTAATTAAGTTGATTTTGTTTTCAGGAAGAATACAGACATAACACAGAAAAAATACTGCTAATTACTTCTAATACATTTGAATCATAATTATATTCATTAGAACCAAAATTTGTAAATTTTTTAATAAGCTTCTAAGAGCAAATAAAACATTTGACACCTCTGATTTACATTAACTCTGAAACTGGCAGATGTTGATTTTCAGATAGTTAACTACATTTCTTAGATGGTGTGTCTGAAAACTGAAATGTAATTGAATAAAAAATCAATATTTTGATCAATCATTCATATTTGATTGCCTTGAATTAAGCATCAATTGGGAGATAAGATTCTTTCTTTTCTTCCCTTTATACGTCAACATTTTTTTATATTTTAATTTTGCATGTTGTTAGAGCACTTTGTAATCAGCTGGTTTACTTCCCAACACACTATATTTAATAGAACTCTTTTAGTTTCACTGTTTTATTTATAGACATTTAATATGATCTATCATATATATATATATGAATAGAACACGTTAAAAAATTCTAAAAGAAATAAGAGCTATCAGGATCTTAAAAGTTTAACAGGGATTAGAGGAAAATGGAATGGAAATGATGCAAAGGATTTGCATCATTAAAAAAAACCATTATATGAGGTGTAGCTATTATTAAATAACGAGACTAATGCTGTAAAGTTTAGACATTTTGGAGAAATATTATATATATAAACATAAGAGGAAATTCAACTTGATCAACTTGCAAACAGAATATGAAGATGACATACTTATAAGGGCTGCAGTGGATGGCAGCACTTATTCAGATAAAAATAATGATAGAACATAAATCCAATTTAATTTAAATCCATACAGTACTGTAACATTGGCTGACCAAAACACATAATATATTTATCCTACTTATTTATTTTAATTTTATCAATTCTGATGTATTTTATAAATGTAGTTTTTAATTTCCATAATTAATTTTTTATATATTAAAAAAAGACAGTTTGATATTGTGATTTTTAAAACATTATTTTAAAAAAATGTATATTTTAATTCTTAATTTTCAATTTTAATTTGATAAAAAAATGAAATTACATATATTATTAAAAAAAATGTATACACATTTTAAATATCTTCTAGTTTGATATAAAAATTAAAAAACGAAAAGTTACAACTGAAGATGTGGGTTGCCATGAAAGTGCTATTGTAAAGTTATGAAAAAATAACATAAGTGTTATCTTTACTTTTTTAATTTCAGTACTTAGGTGGATAGGTGGGATTATAAATATATATATATCTTCAAGTACATTTTATAAATTATAACTTTATAGATAAATCTTAAAATATAATATAATGTTACTTAAATCTTGGTAAAACCTAAGCCGCATCTGAGAAACTTACTATTTTCTTACAAAAACAAATTCCATTATGGAGAATAATAGGTTTGCATTATTATAGCAATTTTTTTTTACAAATCAAAAAAAGAATAATGTGATGCAGTTATTTTAAAGAATACACACTTTAAAATGCATGCAAAATGCACTAAAACACTGTTAAACTGAACTTAGACTATTAAAATGAAAAGATCAGAAAAAGGGAAAAAATTATGGAATAAAATTATTATATGTTTTTAAAATAGCATCATAACGTTTTGCAATTATTTAATGAAATAAAATGGTACTCATCATTCTCTAGCTACTAAAATTGCCAAGATTTCTAGTAACAATAATGAAAAAAAATACAATATTACCAACAATGCAGGGAATATTGTTTTGGAAACAGTGCATTTGCAAGGCAATTGCAAAGAGTAGGGTGTAGATATTCTACATAAAGTTATATCACATTAGAAAACCAACAGTAAAGTGGTATGAAATAATATTGTATAAATTTAAAAATAAAATTCATTCACCAGTTTTTTTTAATGAAAAAAGAATAAATTTACTTACCAAGATCTTGAAGTATTGCATTAACTGGAACATGAGGTAATACTTCTTTAACTTGTGATGCCATTTGTTGTAATTCAGCGCATGGGAGTGCTGTCTGTCCAGAAGATGTAATGAGAACTGGTTGATTGTATTCTATCAAATATCGTTTCTCATACTCAGCCTGTAAGAATTAAAATAACAAGAGCTAAATAAACAAAGCAGATTCAATATTATGCTAGTGAAATTAAATAACACCCCCAAAAATAGACACAGATTATTATTGAGTAGTTTTTTTTTTACCTTCATATGGGGTTGCTAGCTCAAATAATGATAAATGTTTAATAATAAACTAGAAAAAAATTATTTTTACAATTTACAAAAAATTTAAAAGCAAATATTCTCAAATTCATCTAAATATATTTAGTGGTTATATATATATATATAGTAGAACCCCTTTTAACTGAACTCAGCTTATCTGAAACCGAGGTTAACCAAAATGCCTTAAAAAAAATCAATGTAAAAAATAAATACAGTTTCAGAATATAATCAGCAATCAAATAAATACTTTACGATTGAAAATCTGTAAAAAAAATCAGTATTAAAACTTAAAGATGTCATGTCAGCAACTACAAGGCATATTCATTAAATAAGAGCTGTTTGGCCATTAAAAAAAATTAATTCATGAGAAAAGGTTTTTACTTACACTTTTAGTTTACGACATATCTACAATTGTACTTCACTTTTCCACATAATTGTCATTCAATTCTAAATCCTTTCATAATGCTGCACAAGTTTCTTTAACCCCTCTGCATAGAATTGAACCGCCACCTGGGAATTAAACCAGTTGACAAATTCAGTCTTGATTTCCTCATAATTTTCAAACCATTGTCCACCAAGCCATTTTTCCAAGTGCAAGAAGAGGAAGTAGTCACTATGTGCAAGGTCAGGAATATATGGAAGGTGGTCAAAAAGTTCCCAATGAAAATCTTGAATCTTCTTGGTTAAGACAATAGTACGAGGATGTGCATTGTCATAAATGATTACGCCAAACGACAGTTTCTAGCATCGTCAATTTTGGATTGCACGTCTCAGTTTGGTGAGCGTTTCGCAGTACAGGTCAGCTGTAATTGTTGATCCATGTTCCATGAAATCAACCAAAATGATGCCCTTTTGATCCCAAAAAATGGTAGCCAACATTTTTTGACTAGAGTATGGAGATTGCTTACACTTTTTTGGTTTCAGTGAACCTGAATGGTGCCGCTGCATTGACTGTTGTCTCAATTCTGCATTGGTGTAGGATAACCACGTCTCGTTGCCCGTAACAATGCAGGAACACAAATCATCTCCATCTTGTAGATAGTGGTCCAAAAATGCTTGTCCACTACACATCCTTTACTCTTTGTGTTGCTTGGTGAGCATTTTTGGTATCCACCTTGCACATAATTTGTGATAACCAAGCTTTTCTGTGATGAACATATAGATAGAGGTGCATCCAATACGCAGAAATTCATCAGCCAGAGCACAATCACATTGCAGTTTTCGGTTCACTTTTTCAACGATTTTGTCAGTCTGAATACTGGGTCTGCCACTTCGCTCTTTGTCATGCAAATTTATGCGGCCATTTTTAAAGTCTCGACACCATTGTCTAACCTTTCCTTCACTCATTATTGTAGGTCCATACACTAGGCACAACTTCCAATAAGATCCTTTTGCACACAAAAACTGAATCGCAGCACTCACTTCACAACTGGCAGGAGAAACTATTGTTGTGGACATTGTGATTTGCATTCACCGGCAGGCAAACGACTACAGATTCAAAACAACAACTGCAGTGGCTTCATAAATAGTCAATAAATGACCCTGCTGTGTGAAACTGTTCAGACCCGCTAATATTTAAGTATAAGTTGACTGCCTTTACTTTATGAATATACCTCGTACATGTTATCTTTAAACAACTACTACATAATTCAGTAGCATAGGAAATGAGTCATCCCCATTCCTTTCATGGAAAGGAATGGGGACTAATCAGAAATGAGTCCATGCTCTTCCTTTATCGTGTTTTGTGTGTGCAATTGCATACACTCATTATAATGCAGTCTTATTATACAGTGCATAAGGTCAAGGTCTTGTAATGCCAGTTTGTGTACACTATTGAAGGTACAGTTGTTTAGTTGATTAAAGTTCTATTTTTTCTATATCTTACTAAATGAAAATGTGCAGTGATGCCAATAAAAGAAAAACTTAAAGCAATAAATCAAGTAGAAAATGGTGAGCTGTTGCTACACATAACTGCTAATTATGATGTTGGGATCTCAATGGTGTTGAACTGGATAAAATCAAAACCTATACTTACAGAGTATTCTAGCCAAACTGCCAAAACTGAAAAACAATGAATTTAACAGATCACAGAAAAGTTAATGAAGCTCTATTTCTGTGGTTTACACAGCAGATGAAGGAATACCCTTCTTCCTTGTCCTATTTTACAAGAAAAGGCTAAATTATTAGCAAAAATGTTAGGGGACACTGAAAAAACTTTTACTGTCTGTTCAGACTGGCTAGACAGGTTTAATTTAGGTTCATATGGTATATGACAGATAAATCTGAGTAGTGAAAAGTTATCTGCAGTTGCTGTTAATGCATTAAAACTGAATTTTTTGATTTTACAGGATTCAATGAAAGAACAGATTTTTAATGCAGGTGAGTCAAGGTTGAAATATAAAATGTTGCCAAATAAGCATCGATACAAGATGTGTACCAGGGCAAAAAATGAACAAACAGTGCATCATGATGTTAGCGTGTGCAAATTTATCTGGAAAAACAATTTCCTCTGATGTGGATTGGAAGATCCAAATCTTCCAGAGCTCTCAAGAGTATTTTTTGTAATGCACTTCCAGTTCTTTATCATGACCAAAAGGATACTTGGATGTCTACAGATCTTTTTGAAGATCAGTTCTATGACAACTTTGTGCCAGGTGTAGAAAAATACCTCCAGTCCAAAAAACTACCAAGTAAACCTATTCTGATGATAGGCAATGTGCCAACACACCCAAGTGACCAACAAAGTGGTGATATTTTCATGAAGTTTTTATTGGGAAATGTGACAAATTTTATCCAACCCATGGATCAGGGTGTATTGGCAGCTTTCAAGCGCCACTATCATGGATTTTTGTTAAGATCCATTTTGGAAGATTGTGAGAAAAGAAAAACAAACAGATTCATTAAAATCAATCAATATGAAACTAAAAATAATTACTAGTGCTAAAATAAAATAATTACTAAAACTAAAAGTAATTTAGTAGTGTGCACGGAGCTGGGAAAAAGTTACAGATACTTCGCTAAATAAAGCTTGGAACGATTTGTATGATGGGCGAAATATGAAGTATAGGAAAATGATGAAAACATGGAAGTCATGGTTAAAAAAATACCAGGCTGTGAAAATATAGAAGAAAGTGAAATTAATGAATGGCTACAGCCTGACAATATGGAAGTGGAATTAGCTGATGAAGAAATTGTTGAGGCTGTGATGAAAACAGGGAATGAAGCAGATGACACAGAGCACTGACATGATGGAGATGAAGCAGATGGATTCAAAACTTTGGAGGCCAGTGCAACAATTTTCTGGAATACGTGTATTTTCTTATGTTAATAATTAATTAATTCTACTACAGTGTAATGCATGATAGATTCAGCAAAAACCTTTTGTCTTTATAGGTAGCTCTTCAGGTTTTGTGGAACAAGCTAAGGAGGCAACACCATCTGATATCTTACTTTTGATAAGATGGCATGATATAGCAGCACGCAAATGCTGTGAAGAAATTGTTCAGAGAAAATATGAACTTGAGTGAAAATAAAATATTTAATGAATTAACAAAATGATTTTGTGTGTGTACATTTTTATATCAGTACTTTGTAAATTACCGATTTTAACTGTTTATTAAATAAGTTTGCTTTTACTCAACTTCATTTTTCCCCTTTTTTAACAGATAGTAATAGCATTCATGGATTATTTGAAAAATCATGTTATCCAAAACGGCTCTGCCCCCTTCGCTTCAGTTAAAAAGGGTTCTACTGTAATATTAATTTATACAATCTTTTATTCACAATATTAATTTTACCTGTCATACAGCAAGTGAAAGTGACAAATAATTAAACTTTTATAAACATTTGGATATAAATTTAGTTAAATTTCTTATAAAGGATTTCATTTCTTAAAAATATATATATTTTTAAAATTTTGAGTAAACTTTGATTAATGTTGATTAATTTAGACCTAAACTCTTTGCTTTATCATTTAAAAATAAACATGTACAAATCCATCACTTTCAAATTTGATTATTTCACAAATAATATGATTTTTCATGAATTTTATTTTTTAATATTAAGTATTTCTCTTAACCACCAATATCTGTTCCTTAGATGATACTTTCCTAGCATTATGGCTACAGAGCTGCAATAAGAAAAGTATGGTAATCAGGCAAAAATTGGGTATGGGTATTATTTACATTTCTTGATGTTTTATGAACCAGGGATCCCTAAATGCAAAACAAAAGTGGGGGTAATGTTCATAGACGCGTTGGCATGTTTGAAGCTTAATAAGCTTTTGACTAAATAAACTGATTTAGATAAAACTTTTTACAGAGCTTGTGTATATGGGACAGTTTGTTGGTAAAATTTTGGGAGTCAATATCTTCAGGAGGTGGGCAGGGTCATTTTTCTCAAAAGTTTGCAAGGATAATTCCACTTTTTTCGTCATGTTTTATGACCATATAGGATGACTTTAGTCAGTCCATTACCTAAGTCTCTTCAAAGGAACTGTTCAGGCCTTGCGGTCCTCCCAGAACGTTTTCATACATTCTGATCTTCGTGCCCTTTTTAGTATTGAAAATTTTTGTGTTATGAGTTTCTTTCTTGTAAGTGTTTTCATCCTTGATTTTTTCATTTAATTTTATCTTTTCTCTGGTATCTTCTGCTGTAAGGCCAATTTCCTTCAGATCCTCTTATTTCTCTGATCCATCTACATCCTGTACTTTTCAAGTCGAGATTGTTCTACACCAGCTGTTTCAGAATCTTGAATCCTCATGATGTGTTAAAAAAATCCAAGTTTCTTCTTATGCATGGTATCAATGATGGGTTCTCACTCTTTGTATATGACTTTGTTGGACAGGATCCACCACTGCACTTTTTGTTGCAGGTTCTTCCCATTCTTCTTTCAATTTTCCGGTGTCTGTCGGTTTTTTATTGTTTATTCAAGTGGAGGAATGTTTTTGCTGCATATGTGGCTTCTGGTTTTATAAGTGTTGTAGCGTTTTACTTTTGTGTTTATGGATAGACTTTTTTACTGCAGGTGTACCAAGTTAATTTTTGTGCTCTGTATTAATTCCACTTTGTATTAAGCTGAGTACTACATGCAAGCATGCTTATCTTACCATTTTTTTAAATATTTGCTTCAAAAATCAAAAAAGCTAGTTTTTTATAATATATTTTTTAGCCAATTTTTTTTAATGCCTTTCTGGGCATAGTAATAATTTAAGCAACCCCCAAAAGATACTTTGGGGTCTATATTGAAGGTGGGGGGTGTGATAAAAGTTTAAAAATATAAATTTTTTAGGTTTATTTAAATGTTTAATAGTATTATAAGAAATCTCAGCTAACGTTTTTCATGTATATTTATTTTCCCGCTATATAAGAATAAATAATGCCAAGAAAGCATTACAACTTTGTTGTCAAATTTTACACATACACAACAATGTTAAGGGAATACAGAGACATTTATTCCAACATTAACAGATTTTTTCTTCAAATGTGTTGTGCAGTAAACAAAAATGTCAATACATATTATTTTTCATATTACAGGATAACTAAGTCAGTTGTAAATATATTATGTGGCTGAAAATATTACAAAAACTTATCAATATTTGTTCATTTTTAATTAAACCTAATTAACCTAAAACTAATACTACCTACAGGTGGTTATTATTAGTTTCATATCATACATGATTTGAAGGAATAAAACATTTACATTTGACAGGGTTAAACATAGAATAGAAAATAAATTAGCCAGTTAAAGTAACCTCTTTTTAAATTGCTATGGTAAACATTGAAATCTGTATTGAGAATCTTGTACAACTTGTACCATTACCTTTGTTTCTAGTGATGAGACTATGAATACCATAATTAAGCTTAATATTGAGGATATATTCTTATAAACTTAATGTAGTCTTAAATGTTGATTGTAAATTGTAAAAATACTTGGTATCTTCCAGCAGAACTATTTTTATTTCAAATTTCTGAAAGAGCCAGCAAACTGTAAGGCAGATACAGTTTTTTTAGGTATAAGAAACGTTAAGATATTTTTTATAACCAGTTTTAATCTAAAAATCAATTCTTTAATCCATATTAGAGTAGAAAAATGCATTGTATACAATTCTTAATATATTTTAATTAAGAAGAAGTTTTAATCATTTTATTATAAATAACTCTTAAGATAAATTTTAAATATATCTAATCAATATGGACACTTCACTTCCACCCACATCAATTTTTAAACTTAAATACTTAACATGAAATTGATTTACAAGGACATTTTCCTATATGAACAGCTTTCCAATTTGACAGAGACTTAGTTTAGCTATGGTTTTTATCCATAATTAATTCTAAAAAAAATTATTTATTATATGCATTTACTTTTAGTTCATTATAGTACTGATTAACTTCATTAACAATTTCGTTGGTAAAGACTTTACAAGTGGTATTCTAATGTAATACAGATCAACAACTCCCACTAAATATATAGATATTCCGCTTCCCGTTAACAGGTAGAGTTTTAAAAAGTAAAATAAGCTTACCACCTAATACCATAAAATAGCCTAATAAGCTATTTTTAACTGTCAAATGTTTTCAAGAAAAAACATTTTTTTTAAAATTCCAAACAAACTTCTGTTGTAGGATGGTGCATTGGTTTCTTGTCATAGCCTCTGGAACAGCTTCAGTTATGAATCCATGTCTCTTTTCAGCCACCGGAACAAAAAGTTGCAGGCAGACAGGTCAGGGCTGCAGGATGGCTGTAGCAGCATTGACACTTTCTTGTTAGTCAGAGACTCCCTAGTTGTAAATGCAGTAGGCTCGACGCATTATCATAGCAGGATCCAGCTTTGGAGATCTTGGGATGGATGTAAATGATGCATTTTTGAAATTTTATCAGCACTTAAGTATGAAAAGCTGCATTCACTGTTGTTTCAGGGGGAAAAGCTCTTTGTCGGTGACCGCTTTCGAATTGTGGAACAAAAAGAGCATTGTTTTGATCTTCAAATTGCTCATCTGAACTTTCTTTGAGCAGGGTGATTGTGATATGTGCCATTCAGAACTCTGAAGTTTGGTCCCGGGATTCATCTCATATGATCACATGCTGCAAAATGTTTGTTGCCACATGCTCCAACAATTTGTGACACACTGTCGCTTGTGTCTTTTTGTTGAGGTCGGTCAGAATTTTTGGCACCAACTTTGTACACACTTTTCGCATGCCCAATTTATTCATCACAATTTCATGAACTTGTGTTTTTGGCAAGTTTATCTCATCTGTGATTAATCGCACATTCATACATTGATCACTGTTCAAAAGGTTCCATACGTGATCCACATTTCCATGCTTTCGGTCATGGATGGTCGACCCTTCCATTTTTCATGAAAACCTTATGCTAAGTAAAAACTGTGTTCCTTGTAGGCACTCAATTCCGAAGGCTGTCTGCAACAAGTTGAGAGTCTCCGTCCCGTATCTTTTGAGTCACATATAAAATTTGATGGCGTACTGTTGCTTGATTGAACAATGCATTTTTCTCGTAACATGCTACTTCCACAGAGGTTCACTAGATTCTTGATCTACTCGCATCCACTACTTGGTGCCATCTGTAGTTAGTTATGTATTCCTATGACATCCCATTACAAGTTTTCCCACCCACTGTGCCTGCACAACACATCAGAGCCAATTCAGTTACATTCAGGACAAAGCCTGTATCCTCACTTTCAATTTCTAGAACAATCCCTTCAATAACCAGCATACTACAATAATTGTAGAGTTATTCATAATAAAACAATTATGACCTTGAAAGTTTTTTTATTTTCTTCCAAAACAATACTTACCTAGAATGCCCCAATTTTTCACAGATAGGATTGGAAGGATAATAATCGATCTATAAACATATCATTGGTACCTCTGTTTTTAAATATACAAATCATCTTTACTATCTTCAGCTGATTAAAAGATATTCTTCAACAAATGAAATGTAATAAAAAGTGTTAAAGTGAAGCTGCACCAACTCCTGCAGCGAACAACACTACAACCACTAACTACTTGCATTATCTCCTGCTTACTCATTTGTTCGATATATGTGTTTACATTAACCGATAAATACAAACTACTTCTTTCTTTTTATTAAAGGATTTTCTCTTAAGGTAAACATCCTCTATGTCAAAAATATACCAATATTTATTTAACTAACAACTTTAAATTTACTTTATTGTTAGCCTGTTTTTCTTTTGCCCACACAGTCATTGATTATTGGCCATTGTTAGGCAAGTTGATTTGAATAGTCTATTATAAAAAAATTTATTTTTAATAACAATTAACAAGTTAATGCAATAGTCTGATACCTCTTAAATTAATTTCTTAATGTAATACTATTTTTATTGCTTAATGTAACATATTCTAATATTTTACTTTTTCAGTTCGTTAGAAAAAAAACGTTAAAAGCTTAAACCAGTCTTAAACTTATCTTGTTAAATGTTATTTAATACATTAGAGAGAAAACTGGTTTACAGAAAAAATGTTTTCATACCAAATGCTCTTATAAAAGTAAAGTGCTTTGAAATAATCACTCCTGTGTAATGGTCAAGTAAGGAAGTTACTAACTATGAACTGGATGCTGTAGCGTTGATATGCAATAGCTGTAGCGACTGCAGCTCAAGATCCAAATACCAATTCAACATTTCTTAATAACCTATTTCAGATTTATTTATTAATGTTTCTCTGGTTAAGATGTTAATTAATCCTCTTAAATTACAATTAATTTAGGTAGTATTAGTTATTTATTAACCTTTCAATTCAACTCACTACATTGATCACTATCATTATTTTTACTTATAATTAGGTCTTGGGTAGTTTTAATTCATTAGTAATGACCAGTATAATATTTAATTAAATTTTCTAAGTAAGAATACTGAAAGTGGAATATATAGTATATTTTTAGAGCACCAAACATATAGATCTGAGGTTGAGAGAAGTATTCTGTTTGAAGGAAATTTTAATTTTTATTACCTTATCAGCAGCAGTATAACTGGTACTGGGAATACCAAGATCTGCAGCAATTGCCTGTTCCACTCTTTCAGTAAATTTTTCTTCAGTTTCATCAGCCTCTTTTTGAATTACTGGCAAATACCTGCAATAATATGGATAATCCTGAAGTAAATATTATAAATTTTTTTTATAAGTACCTAATATTCTTATGAAGTAGTTTCATGTGAAAAAATTTTTTGTTTCAAAAACTTCATAGATAACATTAAATTCTAATTGAAAGCAATACCAACACGCACACACACACACACATAAATATATATTAATTTATATTTAATAGATCAACCTTAAGTACAGAATAATTGAGATAGGATGACTTACCTTATTTCATTACACAAACAGAAGCGCTTTAATTAATTTATTAATTAAATTTTTAAGATTATTAATTTTAAAACCACTCCATCTTACAATATATCTAAAATAATAGATAAGATCCTCAGAAGTAAAATAAAGTTAGAGCATAAATATAATATAAAAAATGGCTAAGAGTTGATAAATAAACTAAATATCTTAAATGTAAATGATAAAACTACGATGGTTAGTTATGATATTTGTAATATGTATCCTAGTATACCCACAGAAGTAACTAAAGAAAAATTTGGTACAAAATCATGAAGATCTCTTATTTATTGAAAACATCATTGTTATTATAAGGAACATATGCAAACAAGATTATTTTGCAAATATTAACATTCATAATATTAATATTTTGTAATATTTGTTTTGATAACAAATATTACACCCAAGAAAGTATGCTACCGATGGGTTTTCCGTTGTCCTCCATATTGTCTGAGATTTATTTACAGGAGTTTGAGGATATAATAGTTTATGGGATAACACATACACAAGATATTTTAATGTGGACTAGATATGTTGATGATATTTTTTTAGTCTATAATCTGGTTTTAACTGACAAACATTTAGTAATCTTGAATAAGTTAAGCTCATACTGTAGTGATTTGAAATTGATAACAATAGAAAAATAAATTATTTAGATGTTGGTATTGAATTTAGTAAAAATAATCAATGTATAATTTCAGTATACAGGAAACCAACATCTAACAAAATCACTATACATAGAGCTTCAAATCACTCATGGTCACAGTACTTATATAAATATGGTAAGTAAATAGAGCAATTAATTATATGAAAAATAACGTAAATAAAAATGAATTAAACAAAGAATTAAATATTATAAAACAGACTGCTATATATAATGTATATACTGATAAAATAGTCAAACACATTACAAAGGTTTATGGTAATAAGTTCAAACCTGCATACCAGATGAATAACCACATAATAAAACATTTAATAAGTAATATATGTAATAATAGTTCTGATGTAAACAATTTGAGTGGTATTTATAAAATCATATGTAATGACTGTGACTATATTAATATTGGTAAGACCACTAGATCTTTTAAAACAATATTTATGGACAATTTTAGAAGTTATTAAAAAAAGGTAAACTGGGTTTATCAAATGTATCAGACCATTTGATTAAAAATAAACACACAATAATTCAATAAAAAATAAATAAACACACAATAATTGGCCATCGATAGGTAAGTTGATTTGAATAGTCTATTATAAAATAAATTTATTTTTAATAACAATTAACAAGTTAATGCAATAGTTTGGTACCTCTTAAATTAATTTCTTAATGTAATATTATTTTTATTGCTTAATATAACATATTCTAATATTTAACTTTTTCAGTTCCTTAGAAAAAACGTTAAATCTTACACCAGACAAACTTATCCTGTTTAATGTTATTTAATACATTTGGGAGAAAATTTGTTTACAGAAAAAATGTTTTCATACCAAATGCTCTTATAAAAGTAAAGTAAAGATATTTAGACAAACATAAAAATTATAGAAATTAAAAAATATGATATGGATAGGAATAAGGGGGGTTTTGACATTTTAGAAATATTATATATATATATATATATATTCACACACATAAGAATACATTTAATATGATCAACCTTCAGGCAGTATATGAGGATGATGGTATTATAAAGGCTTTAGTAGAAAGTTCCACTATCTGTTTTGATGATAATGGTGAGTAATTGATTTTTCAATATAAGTAGAGAATTTAGTGGAGTAAATTCAATGAAATGGCTGGCACACGATTTTGCTTTGCTTAGGGTTTTTTTATTTTGTTAATTTTTAATTATTTAAATTTTATTTTTGTTTTAATTATATTTTTACATTTTAATGTTAACTTAATTAAGTTAAATTTAATTCAAAGATTTTTAATAAAATTTAATGGTTTAAAAATATTTTTAACATAAAATTATTAAGTGAAAATGTGGTATGTTATCATAGATTGCAAGTTTATGATGTTTTTTTAATATATATAAATGCATACAGCTAATGGTGTGAATCAAGTAAGCTAAAGCGCTTCTGTTTGTGTAATGGAATAAGGCAAGTTATCCTATTTCAATTACTCTGTACTTAAGGTTACCTATTAAATATACATTAATTTTTATTGGTACAGAGGAGTATGGTTACTAAAAGAATTTCTTTTAAAAAAAATATATAAAATGGTCCAATTCTTCATCCACCAAAAAATAGAAACTCTATGGAACAACAGCATGTCTGAATCCTATGATATGCCTGTTTAAATATTAAAGGAAATTCAGCTGGATTGATGGTATTCTGAATTTCTTTCTGATCTTTTAACTTCGATATATTTACTACATCCTCAATTATCTGTTTGATACAATCCAATCCTCGTCCTCTTCTACAGTTTTTGTCTTCTACATCTCCCTCTTATCACCAACTTAACTAAACCTTAACGTTTTAATATACAACCCATAACCAAAATCATCTCTTTACAAGCCCATTTTACAAAATTTTTCTCTCCTATTTGACATAAGACATCTTCATTCCAAGTTCTAATATCCAATCCAATTCTCAACATCCTACTGTAATATATTTCAAAGGTTTTTATTTTTACCCATGACAGAATGGAGACGTGTGGAATGACAGAATGGGGATTTTAAAATGACAGAATGGGGTAAGAGGTTTTGTGTATGTATGTCTGTTACCATTTTCCTTAAAAACTAATGGACCAATTTTGATGCGATCTTTTGCATTACATAGGTATCACCTCAAGCAGGTTCTTAGATTAGTTTTATGATTATAAGCCGCCAGGGGGGACTGTAGTTATATTTCTTCAAAACAGTTTTTGAATGTTTCTAAGTCTTTCTAACTCCAGCAAGGCTACATTATTGTGGGGATTATTAAATAATTTGCGCTGGTCAAGTATACTAAAACTTATCAGCCTATAAACGTCCCACTGTTGGACACAGGCCTACTAATTTTTAAAAAGTAATAAAAAATTTTGAAAATCCATGGCGAAAAAACCTTAAAACATGAAATAACTAAATAATTGTATTTTTACCTTATAATACTCTGTGACATTGTTTTAAGACTATAAAATTTAAGATTTTGATTGACAATCGTGTATACCCGTAGACTGCATAGATAAGCTTTAGTTATCATCATAGCCATGTATGACAGTTAATAAAAATCTTAAATTTTATTGTCTTAAAAACAATATTATATGTCACAGAGGATAAAGTAAAAATACAGTTATTTAATTATTTCATATTTTTTTAAGTATTTTCATCATGGGCTTTTTAAAATTTCTAATTTTATTTTTTATTTCCTTTGTTTTTTCTGCTTCCATAATTACATTCATAAAACACTATACTCAACATTCCAACCCCATTGGGAAAGACACCTGCCTTGTGACGCTTCTAGTCACCCCCCCCCCCCCACCACACGTTTGTAGCCCTGATGGGCTTTAATGGGAACTATACTCAACATCCCAACCCCATAGGGGAAGACACCAACAAAAATATTCTCAAGAATTACATTCTAATTTTTAGATTTATTTTTGATACCAGATATTATTTTATATTAAACCTTTCCTTTTTAGAACCAATCACTTTTCATGTCTGCATTACTTCATCCATTCATTGACTTTTACTAACTAATAAAATTTTCAAACTTCTGATATATTGTTTTCCTATAATACTTAATTTCTCATTATCTACCTTTGTATTACATTTCATTATCTTTGTTTAGTTTTATTTATTTTGAAAGTATCTTTTCTCCTAGAAACCGATCACTCTGGCGGACTGGTAGTGTCTTGTATAACCATTATATAAATATATCATCTGGCTTAACAAATAAATGCAAAAGCAATTGTAAAACTCTTGTATCACAATTTCGAACTCTTCTTCTCTTCACAAGGATAAGTTGACAAGTTTAAGTTTTTCAAAAAGCTAACCTCAGGAAAGCATAACTATTTTGTAATAAACTGTATAGTCTACTGGCAGGACCCTTCAAGGCAACACTAAAAACAAAAGAAAGGAAAAGTACAAAACAAAATAATTATTGTAAAACACATATTTTCTTAAACATTTAGACTGATGCAATGTCCTCACCAACAGAGAGAAAAATTAAAAGATGGCCTCTGGATATGGCTAAGTAGTCAATCAATACCCATGTTACCACAAGTAGGTAGTAAAAGAAAATGAGGCCACAGCTGAAATCCAATAGAAACAAACAGAATATTCAGCAACAACAACCAACAGGCAAGTTCAAGCCACTTCTATCAAGCTTATCAACACATACACATGTGCTATGTATATGTCTGATAACATAAAAATTACAAAGACAAATTAGGATAATTAAATGATATATCAAATGAAAAAAATAATAAACCTGAGATAGGCATACAATTTTTTTCTTTTTTAAGTTACCTTAATGTAAATAGAGTTGATGGACAGAAAAGAAACCAAAACAATTCAGAGATAAATGAGGATCCCAATACATCACAAGTGACATCACCAAAAGAAGGTCTAGTTGTTTTGATTGTAACTGGCTGGACATTATCACTTATTTTAGCCATCCAATGCGAGAATCTAAAAAAAAAACTAAATTAGTGGTAAAATTCTTAATAAAAAAAAGATTCTAAATGCACTAATAGAGAAACCTATTTAAGACATCCTGTGGAAACTCTACATAAGAGGAATATTCCAAAACTGAATTACTATTGACACGTGAAAATATAAACATGCAATAAATTACAGCAATCTATACTCTTGTTACTGTTATTATTCTTCACTGCACTGTGAAGTGCATGGCATGATTACTAGCTTTTAGAGATCAGAAAACAGTGCTACAGAAATCGATTAATAATTATTTATTCTTTTGGTGAACAACAACAGTTATTGTATATGTACTCATTCAATAGAGTGGATATGTAATCTTCAAGACAAAAATAACGCATACAGATGCTATTAAATTGAAATATGATGGCTATTTTAACATATAAAGAAAATTTGTATTGAAATTATTCATGACATTCAGTACCATAATAACATCAGAAGTTTAGTATGAAACACTAAAGTAGCCTAAGAATTCAGTTGAAAACAAACAGTGTAGAAAACTTACAAAATATATTGTTACTCTCTATATGATAAAGCATAGTGCTGTTACGTAAGTTACACAAAGCTTTATCAAGTGATTCAAGTGGGAAAATTTCAAACCTACCCAATTTTCCAGACTTTGTGCCAAATGAATTCTCTTTATCAAAATGATGAGGTCTGGCTGATTTACCAGATCTCTGAAAGCAATTTGAGCTCATGGACAGATTAAAAAGAGTTGACTGGGCACACAAGCAGCTTGTTGAGTTCTACAATAACGGTCTGCAGAAACAAGCGTCATTTCAGTTAAGTGTCTACATGAGGGAAGGGATTACTGTTCATAGACGTATAAGTACATTAAATCAGATTTTAAAATAATTAAAAGATCTGGCTTTCTCCCAGCTCCCAGCTGTTAATGTTACTTTTTGTGTAACCTCTTGGTAGGAGGAAACAGACAGTTCCATAGGCACAGAAGAACAGTGTTCTACCTGCTGAGTCCCAATAAAATAAGCAGTTGCCCTGTCGATTACTTGAAGTTGTCAGCAAAAATAAATTTTTCTTTGAGTATTAGTGAGAAAAAAATACAGAAAACAAGGAAATAAAGCACTACTTAAAAAAAAAAAATGCTCATATAAAAACTAATAAACATTTATGATAGAGGAAGCTAAAAATATATTTTTGTTGGTTGTTAAATATAAGCACAAACTTTAAAACACAAACTTATACAATTCACTGAGAAAATTCTGCTATAAAGGTTTTTATATATTTAGCAACAACTATTTTTCTAATATTTTTTCCTAAATTACATTGCAAGGGATCTGGTGAATTTTTATGTAGCTGGATGTCATATCTAAGGTTAATCTAGATATCAAAACTTTTGTTAAGAAGCACTTACTTTTGAATAGCATCCAACTGCTTAAATGATATTAATTCCATCAGTAAATTTAGTAATCTTCACAAATGTAGAAGATATTATTAATTACAATGAAAACAATAAAACAGCAGAGTGTCAGCTTATTTACTAAAACCTTTCATTACCACATTACTCTTTCTTCTCTCCCTCATATTACTATTCGATTTGACTGTATATAAATTCTTTTAATATATATTAATAATTTTTCCTTTTCAGAAAAATTGTCATTTTTATTAATACAAAAAAAAAACAATAGAATATTTTAATGATTATAAATAATAAGCTAATATCATTTTGAAAATTGCATAATATTTATAATTTACAAGACACTCAAAACAAATTAAAATTATACTAACTTTAAAAGTCCAACTTTTCCACTAGTAGATGCTTCCTCAGGTTGAAGAAAAATAGGTGATGGACTCTTTTCTAAATGAGCGCGTAGTTTATTAATATCTGGATATCTACCTCGTCCCATATACTTGATACCGAGAGCCCATGCCAGAGGTGATGGTAAATCCCACTACATAAAAAAAATTCTCAAAAATACAAATTAAACAATTCACAGTAGCATAAATACTATAATACAAACAAGATATAGAAATAAGAAACAAAAATAACTACATTTATTAAAATAAATATAAAAAACAAGTTAAACTATATCATCAAATATGAGATTTCAAATAGAACTGATAAGTAAATTTTTCTTGATAAATATAAGTTGTTCTGTTAGAGATCTTTTTGGATTATGTAATATTTCTAAGCGTTAAATGAGAAAATTGAAGGAACAAAGTTTTTTTTTGTCTTCAGTCATTTGACTGGTTTGATACAGCTCTCCAAGATTCCCTATCTAGTACTAGTCGTTTAATTTCGGTATACCCCCTACATCCTACATCCGTAACAATTTTTTTACATAATCCAAACATCGCCTGCCTACACAATTTTTTCCTTCTACCTGTCCCTCCAATATTAAAGCGACTATTCCAGAATGCCTTAATATGTGGTCTATAAGTCTGTCTCTTCTTTTAGCTATATTTTTCTAAATGCTTCTTTCTTCATCTATTTGCCGCAACACGTCTTCATTTGTCACTTTATCCACCCATCTGATTTTTAACATTCTCCTATAGCATCACATTTCAAAAGCTTCTAATATTTTCTTCTCAGATACTCCGATCGTCCAAGTTTCACTTCCATATAAAGCGACACTCCAAAAATATACTTTCAAAAATCTTTTCCATACATCTAAATTAATTTTTGATGTAAACAAATTATATTTCTGACTGAAGGCTCGTTTCGCCTGTGCTATTTGGCATTTTATATCACTTGTGCTTCGTCCATCTTTAGTAATTCTACTTCCCAAATAACAAAATTCTTCTACCTCCATAATCTTTTCTACTCCTATTTTCACATTCAGTGGTCCATCTTCATTATTTCTACTACATTTCATAACTTTCGTTTTGTTCTTCTTTATTTCCATGCGGTAGTTCTTGCGTTGGACTTCATCCATGGCATTCATTGTTTCGTCTAAATCCTTTTTACTCTCGGCTAGAATTATATATCATCAGCAGATTGTAGCATCTTTATCTTTCCATCTTGTACTGTTACTTCGAATCTAAATTGTTCTTTAACATCATTAACTGCTAGTTCCATGTAAAGATTAAAAAGTAACGGAGATAGGGAACATCCTTGTCAGACTCCCTTTCTTATTACGGCTTCTGTCTTATGTTTTTCAATTATTACTGTTGCTATTTGACCAACAGCAACAAACTGTTACTGTTTGTTGTTGTTTAACAAAGTTAAAACAACAGTAAAAAAACAAACAAATTATTTAATATCACTTACATTCAATATAGTTTCCACCTACTTCTGTATATTGGTTACATCACTCATATAATGTACTGAATGCCCAAGGAAACACTTCCTTTGGAATTGTCTTTATTTTTCTTGTCAGTCTCCTGAATTTGACGGGGCATCCTCAAATTATGTCCCTTTCATTCTCATTTTTATTTCACATGACATCAAATTTGCTGTTGTAATCCAGCTTAAAAGATTTTTATCACATCAACACTTTTTATGAACTCAGCAGACAACGCTGCACACTAATGTTTTTGTTTTGGGGTCAACAAACGAGTAACAGAACGTCCAGGAAATTGTTTCTATTCCAATCTCTGATTAAAATTGTATGTACTGCATATCCCTATATTTCCTTATCATTTTTTCTAACATTTGAACACTCAAAAGTTCTTTGGCCAAAATGTTTGATCAGTTTTACCAAATGTTGGTTTATTAAAATTAAAAGACAGGTCAGTTCATCCTCTGCTATGACTCCTCTCACCCTTTGAATCATTCATGTTACTCAAACAAATTTTTTCTTGATGTTTATCCAAATTTTACATAAAATTTAATCACTGGTTTGTGATCAGCAGTTAAACTTAACTTAACCATGAACAAAAGTGAATATTACCACAATAATTTTAATTCAAGTGCTAAACTGTGTTTACCATACACAGATTGAACGTTACCCAATTTTTTAATTCCAAAAATAAAAATGGAGTTGGAAGAGACAAGAATCAAGAAAATCTTAGATTTTCTAAGATTAATTAATTGATTAATTTATCTAATTAATTAATCAATTAGATTGCAAATTAAAGTTACTAAATTCAAATTAGTTTTAGTTATTTACATTTAATACTACAGAAATAAATTTTTTATGTATAGAAATGAAGTCTTCATAATTTTAACCAGTACTTGTATCAGTTATCTTATTAGCAACATCAAATGAATGTATACTGCAAATTATAGTTGTTTAATACATATTTCATTTGTTTTTTTAGAATTTTTCAATTTATGTGAGTAGTGTTTGAAAATTCTTGCTTAATATTTACACCTATTATTAAAATTTAACATTTGTATTATTATAATTATTAAAATTAAATTCAATATTTTTAGTATTAAATTTGGTATTTGGATTGCTAATTTAGCTAGAATTAAATGTTTATTTCAAGGCTATTGTTTGTTGATAAATGCTATTACTATTTTAGTTAAAATAAACTATCAATAATGTTTAAAATAAATAAATAAATATATATATATATATATATATGCATTCTTGTTAATTCTTTTAAAATCATTGTAAGCCCATTTTCAAGGTGGAATGGTAGAATTTCTGTCTCTCAGTCAGAAGGTTCTGATTTTGAATCCTGGTTTAGACTAAAATTTTCCTATATAAGGCAAAATTTATTTCTTATCAAAAATAAGAAAGAGGATAGGCAGAAGTTTGTAAAAATTATGAAAAGTTGACATTTAGAAAAAGTTTACTTTCATAAATAAAAAACAATTTAATGAACCACCAAACAGAATTTGAGAGCAATAACCTGTTCAAGTTAGCAACACTAGTAACAGAAAGTGTATAAAATGATATTTGAAAATAAACCCTTTATTCCAATTAATATGATAAAGAACAATAGTAATATTATCTTACAATATATTGGATTCACAACAATGTAATTTTTTTTTGAGTAAAATTGTTAAATTTTTCAAACTAAAAAAGCTTACAATTTTATAAAAAGAGAAAACTATAAGTTTTAATTTGTCACTTTAAATTAAAAAAATGTAAAAGTTATTACCGTGATACAACCAGTAGCTAAATGCGCAGCTAAGAAATCAAGTTGAGTGATATGATTTGCAACAATTACTTGAGTTGATCTATCACGAACTGAAGTATTTTTTTCATCTACAACTATTCCCAATACCCCGCAGATCATTCTTAATATAATGCTGTAATAAAAGAAACCACAAACTTCAAATATAGAAATACTAAAGCTAACAATCTAATAATTATAACTAAAAGCAGAAAAGTCTTAATTGCTGATAACAAACTGGGCATGAACACAAAATCAAATAAAAAACTCCATGATACAGTTAACTTCATAGTGTCAACACATCCACAAAAATAGTAAAATGATTATTTTTAAAAGCAAGGAAGAGAGCTATTTCCAATAATCGAATGCTGTAGATCGAAGCTGGTTACAGCCTTATGACCTACAAAAAAACAATAATTACAAAAATGAAAAATTTATGTAATCTGAAAATTAAAAGCAGACATCATTCTCAATATTCCAAAGTTCATGTAACAGATTAATTAACAGTTTTTATCTAGCTATAATCACTTAACTATTTAAACTAATATTAATAAAAGTTACTATACATAAAGTGGAAAATAAAAAGTGATCTGCAACAGAAAACCAGATGAAGGAAGAGCAATACCATTTATCTGTTTCACTGTTCAAGAAACAATGAAAAACATTAGTTAAAATTTTATCGTTTACTATATCTCTTCCATTACTATATCATTTGAGTACTTTCTATTTCAAAGATAAAATAATCAGATTCACAACATACCTTTCACAAATATTGAATATCTTTACCACTGGCAAACTCCTACATAAATTACCATTTTGATTCAACATAAATGTAAATAATAATTAATTTTTCATCATTTTTGAATAAGTATCGCACCTATATCACATATAATGAATACTTGCAAGTTTTCATTAAATTTTGCTGAACCTTTATCCACTTTTTAAGCAATAGAGCAATGTGTAGTTTAACCATGTAATGTGAAATTTAATGTTAATTCTAGGGCTTTATCTTAAAATAACTTTTTCTTTTTTTGTACCAATTTTCTGCAATCTTCTCACAAATCAACCTATCAAGCCAGTATTTGAATTGCTTTTACCTAAATAAATGTTGAACAGCAGCTTAAGATGCTGGTGGTAAGGACTATTTAGACATTTTTGGAATGTTTTTCTACCGATACAGGTTAAGAGTATTTTTTTTAACTTTTGCTTGTAAAAAATATCACTATTAAAAAGTATTTCACCAGAGTTTTGCCTCTCACTGAAATAAGCATCAACAGTGTTAAGATTTGCACTTGTCATGTCAAAGCTGCTGAAAGTATATGATGAAAAAATAAAATTTTCACTCTATTTGTCCTGATAATTTTTTTAAAGAAAAAGCTTATAGTATGAACCCTGTCAATATTAAGTATGTAGAAAGAAATCTCTCTGCTTTCTTTCAAGTCAAACCTAACAGAAGAGCAAAAGCAATAACTTCAGTAATAACTGCGGCTTTTTTAAAATTTTTCTAACAGAATTTTAATTAAAATGAAGAATTTGCATAATTAAAAGGTTATCTTTACTTCAAATTTGTTCCTTCCCAATACATTTTAAATAATTTGATAAATTGATTCCTGAACTTCCTTAAAGTATTTGTTGAATCTAATAGGATTTTTTCTGTTATATGAAACTGGAACTACAGACACATACGAGGTGTGGCTATTAAATAACGAGACTAATGCTGTAAAATATTTTATTTTAAATTTATACATATTTAGTTATTATCCCCTTCAATATACACCCCTCCTTTATCTCTACAACACTCAATGCAAATTTTCCTTTGTTTAAAACAGTGCTGGAAGTCTTCTTCTGTGAGCTCTTTCATGACACTTGCTGCTTTTCTTTCACAGTTTCAATATTCTGAAATCTTGTTCCTTTTAATGCAGATTTGACCTTGGGGAACAGATAAAAGTCACATGGTGCCAGGTCCGGCAAGTAAGGCAGATGGTTTAACATTGGGATGTTATACTTGGCTAGTAACATTTTGACAGACAATGCAGTGTGAGCCAGTGCCTTATCCTGATGAAGAACCCATGACTTGTTCTTCCACAATTCGGGTTGTTTTTTCTTATTTTTTCACGGAGTTGAGCAAGGGTCTTGAATAAAGATAAGAATAGTTAACTGATGGTCAGATCGGATCAGATTAACAATTTTTTCAATATTTTTATCCATTTTTGACATGAAAGGGCAACCTGGGAGAACATCATCTTCAACATTTTCTCGGCCATCTTGAAAATGCTTAAACCACTCAAAAACCCGCGCACGTGATAACATTCATTGCCATATATTTTTTTAATAAAAGATAAGTTTCAATAGTGGTTTTTCCAAGTTTCATATGAAATTTCATGACAATTCTTTGCTCTAATAAAAAACTTATCATTTTTTTGGCAAAACAAATGTTATCCAAACGAAGGACACAACTAGACTAATATGTCTACAGAAATAGGAGTGGCAACAATAGAAAAAGAAGGCTTCAAGCTACACAGCTGTTGGTCGTATGAATTTGGCGCATGTGCAGTTCTTCTGTAGCAGCATAGTCTCATGATTTAATAGCCACACCTAATATTGTCAATGCTACTAAGATATTTTTATGCTGTAGGATTACTATGGCCATCAAATATGATTATCATGTGTATAAAATGTGATAGTTCACATAAGGTTTGCAAATTATGCTTACATATTCTGTACTTTTTACTCTTATTAAGTATACCAAGAAGACTTATTTAAAATATAAATATATTTACTCCGTACACTTTCCAATGATCCAGCACAATGAATGAAATATTAAAAAAAAAAAATTTCATAAAATTTTATAAAGGACAGCAACAAGTATAAAAGACATAAACTGTATTAAATGTAGGTTTGATATTCAATGGTATAGTATATATTGTATGAATAATCAAATTACAACAGAATTTAGGAAAAATTTCTTCATTTTATATTAAAATGTTAAATAAAGCTTCAAAGTAATTAATTTACAGTTTTTTAATGTATTTTTTAATTCAAATTTCAGTTTGATACAAAATGTTTTATCTTCAAACTGTCATCAGTTTTTATATCACAATAAGCAAACAAATAAATTTTATTGGTAACAGAAAGCCCCAAAAAAGATGCCATGATATTTTCTTCTAAACTGAATAACTTTCAAGCTATTCACAAAAATAATTTGTTTTTCACTCATTTTCTCTCTATAAAGATCTTGTAAAAATTGTTATGTCTAAACCTTAATCCTGGTCCTCAACTTTTAGTTTGCCTAAAGTTCTTAAGCATTCCTTTTGGTGGTTTATTTTTTATTTTTTGTTTCTACTGTTAAACAGTAATGAAAGGAAGTAAGATAAAGGCTATACAAAGAATTTAATGAAAAAAAAATGCAAGTATTCATGACAAAAAGGGTGCAATACTTATTGTTCAAAATGGATGAAAAATTCATTTTGTTACATTGATGTTGTATCAAAATATTAGTTTATATAGCAGCGTCAATTGAGTTTGTCAAAGGCAAAGATATTCAAACTCACTCAGTCAATGTGGGAGATTACGGCTTATACTTTCTGGGACTGTAAAGATTTCTCTTTCAGCAAAACCAAAAGCATCAATCAGAGCAGCTGAAATTGGGAATTATTCATACTCATAACTCTGAGTTATAACTCATAACTCATATACTCATAACTCTAAATGTACATTTAGCATGCACATTTACAGTAAAAGCAAATTCTACATATTCAAAAATTTTTAATGAAAATTAAGGTTACGTGGACAGAAATATTTTCAACTTTATCACTAGCTGAGGGTTAGATTCAACCTCTCTTTATGGAAAATTCTCTTACGTAAAAATTATATTTTTTAAAGAGTACAATAAATTCAATACATAGATTTAATTCCAAATCAATTACCTTCTTGCAAGAGACATTTCTGGAAGGATAATTGCAGCTATAAGGGCTTGAATTGCAATGAAGACACGAACAACAGCTAAGGCGAGTCCAACTGGTGAATAAAGCAACAGTGTGAATATCTGCCATCCTTTTTTTGGAAACCTGAAAAAAGTATTGATTATGCTGTGAATGATATATATTAACAATTTTAATACAACTTTAATACTAGGAAAATTATAAACATTTTAATAAAATTTATTATCAATAATGTAAATTAAAAAATTTAAAGGACTTTTAGTATTAATACTTATATAAGAGCATGTGTAAGAATAATTCACGTTTATTATTTTCAGTATACTAATCCACTTAGATCAACTTAATGGAGCAGTTTTAACAACATAACAAGATAAATTTTAAACATATAAAGACCTGAAAAAAGTGATTTTATGTGTACGTTTTCTTTTTCAGGAAAAAATGTATAGTAGCATGTAAATTAATCTGAACAGAAATTAATTAATAAAAAGTAACTTTATTTAGAAAAAATATTATACCTGTACAATTTGTGAATATCTAGTAATTAATATGTTCTTCTCCTTATTCTTAATCACTTCACTGTATGGCATGGATTGAAGTGTATTATAAATTTCTTTTTTTACATATTTCTACTTCATCATCTTCATGAAACCATATTGAGATTATTGCTTTAATGTGGTCAATTTTTGTGGTACAATTCATTTTTCAGAGTCGACTTTTGACTACTGCTCAAAGATTTTCAATCGGGTTTAAGTCTGGGGAAATACTTGGCCATGGGAGCACTTTAATCTTTTGTTATTTGAAAACTTTTTCTACTCTTTTGGCAGTATGGCATGGTGCCAAATCTTTTGGGAACACTAAATTGCCTTATGGGAATTTGTTTTTAAGTTATGTCACAACCCTTTACTTCAGAATCTTGTTATATCCAACACTTTTCAACATACCATCTACTGGAAGTAATGAACAAGAGCCTTCAAATAAAAAACCCAAAACTTTTTTTCTGGAGATGTTGAATATGAGCTGATGATGCATTTTCATCTGATGCTTTTCTAACATATGGAACCTTTGCCCCTGAACATAAAAATATGACTTGTCAGAAAACAACATTTTTCCAGTCTTCTTTGGTCCAGTTAGCATGTGCTTTGGCCCACAAGGGCTGGGCCTTTTTTTGCACATTGCTGCTGTTAAAAGCTGCTTTTTAGCTGGCCGATAAGCTTTCTGTCCAGCTGCAAGATGTCAGTAACTAACAGTTGTCATGTGTAAATCTGTTTCACTGGCTGATAATTTTCAATTTAAGTCCACAACAGATAATTTTAGATCAAGTTTAATTGTTCTAACTAATAACAGATCCTGTAATGAAATAGTTCTTTTACAGCCATTGTTTACGTCGTTTAGCGTAAAGTCGTTTTATTCCAATGAATTCAAGGTTATGTTGTTAGCTCATTTCTATCATGCATTATTTCATTGCTGTTTAATTTTTATGTATATATTAGGCTTAGTGTTTTTTTTATTCTCAACCAATTTCAATACTGTCATAGTTCCTAGAAGTCTATTTCTCTTTGTCGGCTCTGAAGTCATTTCTTCAACTTGCGTATTCAGAATTATTTTTTGTTATGTCTTCGGTCTCGAATTCCAACACGTTCTCTCTAATCGTTCTTATGCTAACACTACGACACTACTCTTGTTGCCAACACACACTCTCTCCTGTTCACTGCCTAGCTGTGGGTTTCCCCTCCTATCGTTCACGACATCTTTTTGGCAGAGTTGAACAGACTTTCACAATGTAAAGACACCTTTTTACGTTTTCGCTCTCAAGATTTGTGTTAATCTCTTCATCACCTCCATACTCGCATGCCCGATGCGGTATTCCTGTGTCGAAAATTCTACTCGTCAGTTTTTCATGATTTCACAGTTTTCTATGTTCGTCCAGCTTCGTTTCTACGTTAAGTTGTTCTTCAAATTCACTATATTACGTTTCTCCTGAAAGTGCTTCAATTACTACAAACTGCCATTTCTATCGCCGTCGAATCTTCTCGAATCGCAGATTACATTTTCCTAGATCCAGAATCTCCAACCTCGTTGCTACATATCTACTACGTATTAGTCTAACGCTATACCACGTCTCACCCCTGCGTTCCTGATTTACCACTGCGGACTACGCCCAGGAATTACTGTATGTATCTTTTCACGTTCATTCACGAGTTCGTCGTTTACTGATATTTGTATGCTACAGGCAAGTTTAATTTTCATTATTTATTACGTTTAAACAGTTATTTTATCAGTAAAAGTTTGTGGAACATTTAGTTCATCATACCTATGCCTTTCAAGTTTCAATTTCACTTAAGTACAGTCACGACAGGTTACTTTCATAAGGTTGTCATTATTCAGCTGCAACCTATTTTACGTGCTTAATTAATTTCAATGCGATTATATTGTAATTAACTCTATATTTTTATGTTTACTTATCACAATTTGATTATTGTTATTAACTCTTTTTGTACTAGAATATCATTGTGGCCTTTTTCTACACTAAACTAGAATTACATGTATTAATTATTTAACGTTAAGTTTGTTGATGTTCTTAATTCAGAAAAGGCCAGTGCTAATTAAGATTTATTGTAATTTATTTTTTCTAAGCTAATCACATCTGTTCATTGCTAATTTTCATATTACAGTATATGTTAGTAGTGCTACTGTTTTCCAGTTCCACTTTCTATCAATGTTATGTTTTTAGTATCTAATTTGAAAATAAGGTGTTTTTATGTTCTCTTGTTTTCAGGCTTTGTTACATTGTGTATTTAAAAAATGTATATTCATGTATTTTTGCATTTAACATCATTGTTCATATGTTGATTCAGCTGATATTTTAAGTATCATTAAATTATGTCAATTTCATAATTTCTCTTTAGTTTTTAAGGTTATGATTTAACATAAGTTCAGTTGTTTTCTTTCTCAATTAAAGTCCAATTTCTTTTGGCAAATACGAGCTGTGTTTTTTCTTAGTTAACTTTACCCAACAGCCATATTCGCCTTTCCTTTGAGGTAAAAAGGTATCAGATTCTTTAAACTGTTTTAAAATAGTAGTCATTAGTCTAGCACTACAGTCAGCCCTAGTTTAACACTACAGTCAGAAGCGATTTGTTGTGTCATACTGATATGCTCTGAAAGAGAAATAATTTCTGAACGCTTACTTGGAGTTATGTCCATAATTCAAGATATACAGAACAAAAATATGAAAATATGATTTCTTAATAAAAAATGAAATAAAATAAACTTCCACAAAACACTATTTATAACATGAAAATAACTAAATAACCTCACATTACTGAGACAGCTTTAAAAGGTTGGTGTGATCAACCAATGTACCCGCAACATAGAAATAAATAAACAAAAAAATTCATTGTGTTCAGATTAATTTGCACACTACTGTATATGTGATGTGTGAACACCGTATGCAGAATAGTAACTCAATGGTTGATAACATATCACAATATTACTAAGAAGAATTTGGAACATGTATATCGGAATGAACAATCACATAACATCAAGTTATTAGCAGAGTACAAACAAAAGAATGAAAATCTCTTAAGTGTTACAGCATCATTTCTAAATGGCTTATCTAATGGTTTCAATGTAACCTACGATTTGGATTGCTCTTTGTCTTCATTCAAACTTAATCTAAATATAATTAAAAAATATGGTGGGAGTGATGCCTGCCCCTTTAAAAATTTTGTCATTTCACACTTAAATATAATTTTAGAAAAAAAGAGTAACAAATAACAGAATTTTAATTTTGCAATATTTTGAAAAAATTTAATGTAAAACTTTTTCCAATATTTCAATGGCTTTTCTTAGTTAGCTGATGATCTTCCAATTCTGCTAGATTATTTTTGAAATTAAGTTACAGACATATATCCTTAAATTTTTGTATATTGTTTGTAGGTAGCACTGCAAACTAATGAAAGTGTGAGGAAGGGACACTGACCACTAATTCCGAACAGATCTTATTGAATCTCTATGAAAATAAAGAGAAATCTCTTAAATATTCAGAAACTTAGATACTCAAGATTTCATAAATTTTTTAATATAATTTTTTCTCCTCAACGAGAGTAGCAGTATTAATGAAATCATGAAGGTAAAATGATGATGTATTTTCATCTGATACTTTTCTAAACACTATTTTGAAAAGTTCTACAGGAATCCTTTTACAGATAATGGAGGAATGAGAGTCTTAAATAAAAGTATTCTAAATAAATATTGAATGCGGTTTGGAAGAGGATATTCAGCAACAGATATTTTTAATCTGTAACATTTAACTTTTAAGTTCCTCAAGTGGACAGAAAGGTTTTTTAGGGTTCCTTTCATAATATACATAAAAAAACCTTTTTAAATTACATAATTAGGCTTTAGTAAATTTCTGAATATATTAAAAGATCTTTATTATTATACAGAACCTTGCATTTGATGTAAAAATGGTCTTCAAGAATTATTTCAGAGTTCTTGTGGTATAAAGCAAGATAGTTTGTTTGTCTCTTTTTCTATTAGCATTATTTGCAAATGATATACATAGTGAATTAGTGGGTGGTTTGTGAACAGTAAATTCAGAAATGAGGTTGATATACACTAATGTTGGCTCTGTTTGCCTCTGATCTGAAAATGCTAAAAAGCGGATCAATTAATTAAAAATTTATTGTGATAGATGTAAACTGCACGTTAAGTTAGATGAATAAAAAGTCTTCAGATAAATTGGGTGTAATGATCAAATGACGTTTTTTTTATTTTTAGGACCAATCTATTGTAGTTATTTGTTAATATACTGTCACGTGTTCGAGGCTCGATCAGGATATTAAGAGATTGACAATTAAAAATGTTTATAAATTCAATATATTAGTTTAAGAACATAAGCAAAATATGATAAATCAATAACAATAAGAATAATGAACAACAACAATAATAAACAAATAATAATCATAGTAATCACAACCACAATAATAATAAACAGTGATTATATACAAAACAGAATTTAAAATAATCATCAGGATTTATTTAGAGGTAGTTAAATATTATTCAGTCCAACTGACAAAAGACTTGTCAAGATTAACATAACTGCTGGTCTTAACACTTTTAATCCCTAGTCTTGTATTAACAACAATAGTACAATAGATAAGACAGGTATAAAGTTCTTTTACTGCAAATACCGAGTAACGTTCTTTTACTGAAATAATTCTAATACTGCAAATTATGAATGAATTAGTACATTATCTCTTTCACTTAGTCTAACATCAACTCACTGAACCATTTCTTGTTTTCGTGTACTGGAATTACTTGTGACATCACCTTAATTGCGTCGAACCTGCACTAGAAATGCACTCCTTCACTGACCTCCTCGCATAATCACTCCTTTACCATAACACTGTCTTACAGTACTCACATTTTGCTGACATCATAATGTCTTGCTTACACTGATTTCAACTGGTCTTTCCCCAAAGTATTTTTACTCATAATTCTTTAACTTTTTTTCCTCTTTCTGGAACCGCTCTTGGAACATTACCTTTGACAGGGAAAGTATACAGCCATCAGATGCTGGTATATGAAGTGCCTGATATGCATTCATTTGCTACCGAGAAATTGAAAAAATACTAAATTTCATTGATGCTTAATTTTAATCTTTTACTTGCGGTATTTCAAAAAAATTCTTTCTTAGTGTGTACTTAAACCGTACGAAGAACATGTATACAAATTTTCATCAATTTATTTTCGGCAGTTTTTGCTAGGTGTTGATGAATCAGTCACTCAGTAAGGACAAATTGTTTTATAGATAAAGGTATAATAATATTTTTAAATCCTTTTTTGAATTATAAACACTCCATTGCGCAAAGCTGACCCCCCACACAGTCGGGAAGCCCTCTGAGCACTCAGCCGCAGGCCTGTCCAAGCCGGCACCCTATAATGTCAAATTCCCTGTTGACCTTCCTCTGAAGCATGATCTGTCATTCACTTTTTTAACATAGTCCTCTATAGCCTTCCATTCAAGGGATTCTCTCAACATAATTCTCTGAATGTCTTCCAGATTAAACATGACCTCTGCACCCAAAGCTCCCAGCATCTCTTGGCGTTCATTCTCAAATCATGTACAACTAAAATAAACATGTAGAGGGGTCTCCTCCTCAGCACACGTGGGACAAAGGTCCGAGTGGTCTGAACAGAATCTGTACAAGTAAGCTCTATAGCCTCCATGACCCACCACAAACTGCGTTAAAGGTAACCTGGCAAGTCATGAGTCCTTCAGCACCAGCTTTAATCTCCTTGTCACCAGCTGCTTAGCCAGATTCCGAACAACTCCTCTTTAATATCAGCAGAAATTCTACTGTTATCGGCAGAAGATAGAGGTTCCAATGTCTCAGGCTTCTTCCTCTGCCCAATCAGCAGGTCTATAGGTCAAAGGAAAGCCAAGACGTTGGCCGCTTCCTTAGAAACTGCATGAGAAGTACAGACTATCTGTTAACAGCATCTCCTGTGTGAAGCATAGAGTCGTCCTAAACATTTCAAGTACTTAGTGACGCTCCACCACAATTCAGGCCCGTACAACATCGTGGCGTATGCAACTCCCGCCAGCAGTCTTCTCTGCAACTGGATCGGGCCAACGCAGTTGAACAGGTGACCGGCAACCAACCTCATCGTCTTCTCCGCTATGGCAGCCACCTCGATGGCCTGTGTTCCAAACTGGAGCCTCGTGTCGATCCAGATCCCGAGGTATTTAATTGCAGGTCTGGCTTCGATCCGTCTTCCCTCTAAGGTGAGTCTCAGCCTCGGACGTCTCTTTGCGAAAGAAATTGCCTACATATATGTTTTATCAGGGGCAAGTGTGAGGTCCAAATCCGCCATCCACAGTTTGATGGCTTGATAAGCATCGCATATCTTAACGGTAGCCTCGCAAACTGTGCCAACCCCCACTGCCAAAGCAAGTTCATCCGTGTAACTTACCAGTCACATTAAATAGAGCCGTACGGTTAGACAAATAGTCACGTACCACGGCCTGCAGGGCTACAGAAACACTGTAGCGTTCCAATTCATAAAGAACAGAACTCCAATACAAGGAAGGAAATGCTGCCTCTATGTCTATAAAAACTGCCACAAAATATTTACAGTCGGCGCTTTCCACCTCGGCAAGAGCATTTAAGATGCAATCCTCGGTGCCAACCCTTTTCGTGAAGCCATACTAGCCTCGATTTAGAAAAGAGTTTAACTCAATGCTTTCCCAGAGCCGTTCCACAACCAGCCTTTCAAGCAACTTGCCGATTACCGGCAAGAGGCTGATGGGTAGATCACTAGGCTACCCATCAGCTAGCTGAGGTCGGCTGATGGCCGACCTCATTAGGATCCTTGCCTTGTTTTAAGAGCACCCTCAACTTTCCAACAAACCGGGAAGCAGCCCCAGCTTGAGCACCCCGAGAACAGCCTGCCAAGCAGCTCTCTTAAGGCAGATGGATATAATATTCCATCTGCTTGGCAGATGGAATATTATATCCGGGTCAAGTTGGTCAATTCTCAGTGTCTTTTTCAGTGTCATTTGAAAAACCACTCCGTCTATATCAACGGGATCCACAGCCCGTACGAAAGGGAAGCATCTGGAAATAGAGTAACCAGGAACGCCTGGTAAGTCACTACAGATGTTAAAATGTGGTCACGACCCCAAAACAGCACGTGCAATGGCTTTGGTCGGTAACATGATTTTGCGAGCTACCTGGGGTTGCGCTGCAACTCGCGCATGGAGTTTTGCCATAACTTAAGTCTGGCTTCCTTGATGACATGAACATACTCATTACGGGAGCGCCGTTAGATTTACAGACTCTAAGCTGCACCTCATCATCCCCGTTATGGGGCCACGCTGGTATCTTCTCCTAGCGGACCTAACTCTTGCGCGCAGCATGCTAAGGTCAGAGGACCACAAGCGGCTCCCCGGAAGCAGCGGTCATGACGACTCCAGGCAGTCTCCAAACAGCGAACTGGCCACTGCCTAAGGGTCCGTCTATTGACCGAGGCCACCGTGGGACCCTACCTACTTGATGGCTCGGCCGAATTGTTCAGCAATCAATTCCACCTTCTCCCTGTGCTCCATGCGCCATTCCAAACTCTGCAAGGCAGCTGCGCAGACGCCTATTCTGATCCAGGCCTCTTAGCTTATAGCGACCCGAATCTGAAGCTCTTAGACCGCCTCCGTAAACATATCATAGGTCATAAGCCTATGATCGCTCACATTGGCCTCGGGCCAGACAGTCCAACTACTTGCACTTCGTAGCAAGTCGCCCGTCATCAAATCGTTAATCAAGTAGAGGTTCCTGGCTTCAACAAACTGTTCAAGAACAGCGCCTCTGAGGTCAGTAAGTGGTGAACCCCAGGTGGGAGACTTGGCGTTAGCGTCCAGTGCAACCAGCACTCTGACGCCCGGGAGACCGTCCAGAATCCTGCTCAACTTCGCTAGCAAGTAATAAATTTTCCATCCCAGCTGGAAGTATCCCGACACCAGTTTGATATCGAGCGTACTCCTCATGATTAGCACGACGGTGAATTGCTCATCAGACCAATGAAACATCCAGAACACACCCAACGAATCTGAGCCAACCACGAACGACGAGAGCGGCCGTCCCCTACGAGAATAATATCCACCCCGCGGAACCCGATCTCACCCTATCCCCGACCGCGTACGGCTCCTGGACCACGAGGACGTTCCAAGTTGTACTCCTCAAGGAGCCTCGTTGTTTTACTGGTGGCCGCCCGGAAATGATGCAGGTTTAACTGCCCCAAGCGCAAGCGTTCGACATGATAAGAGTCCTTCCTCAAAGGCATCCCCAATTCAGGAGTCGCCATAAGCTGTATTCTTTACAGCTCTCGCCCGAGCAATCTCATAGCCCTACACTGCTTACCCCCAATCCGGTGTCCAGTATCGCTGCCTTTCACCATGGTACAGGCGGCGCACTTGGCAGGGCAATTGGCTGCCCTGTGCCCCAGAAGAGCACAGCGACCACACATCCCTGACTGCGCTCTGAGCGTAGAGAGGTGTGACCAAAGCCCTGACACTTGAAGCATCGGACGATTTCTATATGGTCGACAACCCTACATGAGGTCCACACGAAAAACAGACGTCCACCGGCGACCAAGACCTGCCGGATCTTAAGCGAGATCTATAAAAATCCCAGTGACTCTTTAGGGCTTCCTTCTTTCCCAGCTGCCGAACCACCTTGGTTTCCCTAAGGACGTCCTCGATGGCCATATCCAAGATAGGATTTTGGCCGTGCACGGCCCTGAGGGTTTCGGGCTCCTGGATAGAAGGAAAACAGTGAGCATTTTGTTCGTATTCTGTTTGTCAGGGAATCTCCGACCATGACCGATTTTAGAGATGGGTAGGAAGCCTAGCCGGAGCTTTTTCCTTCGAAATCCTCAAATACTGGTTCTGATAATGATGGTTTGAAAGTGGATATAGGGGCGACCACCCAGGAGGGTATGAATCCACTCGTTGAAGTTTCCACAAGCCGGGGGCAAGCCTGGCAGCTCTGCCCCATTGGCCCATAATGTTCTGGCGGAACTAGATAGCTTGTTTTCCTATCCAGCGAACCCCAAGAGTGCCAATGCAGCTACCAAGGGGAGATTATTGCGTCGTCTAAAATTCTTCCGAGCGGCCTTCACAGCTCTCGAGGAGGGTTTTGAAAATCTCGCCTCAAAGCCTAAGGAAGTAACTGCAGTTTAGAAACCGGCCCCGGCCCCAATTCAGTCGCATAGGTATGCTGAGGTGGTTAGGGGAAGACGTGAAACCAACCAGTCCAATAAACCTAAGGTTACGTTTGTCAGTAGAGTGGAGGGGTCGACATGTACAGCAGTCACCTGAAGAAAGGCCTCCAGGTTGCCTGTCGGGGTGACCGGAAAGGTCTTAGAATCAGAAAAATCAAGAAGACCAAGGGATTAGTTCTGGTAGCGGAGGATACAGAGACTATTCAGGCCACTACAGATTCCACTGCGGTTAAGCGGTTGAATGTAAAAATAGACCAGAAGAGAACGCGTAGACCCCACATTATAGTCTGTAGCCTTACCGACGAGGATGTCTTGTCCCTCATTAGGGAACAGAACACTGATTTGGATGAAGGCGCCTTCCGGCGAGACTGCAGGTTGGTCTTTAAAACGAGTAGGCGTGATACCCAGAAATATCACGGAGTCTTAGAAGTGGGTTCTGGTCTCTTTCAAAAATTTACGTTGGCAGGTAGACTGTTTATCAATTTAGGGTCCTGCTGAGTAAAAACGTACGTGGATGTTCGCAGACGTTTCAAGTGCTGCATATATGGTCACAGGACTAAAGTAAGAAAAGTAAAATTAAAGTAAGAAAAACCAACATACATGGCATTTATAGACTTAGAAATACATTTGATAAACATTTTAAACGCATTTTAAAAAGTTTAGGGTTCAAGTATAGGGATAGAAGAACAATTTCTAACATTTACAGGAACCAAATTGCAACACTAATAATTGATGAGCATAAGAAAACAGCAGTAATAAAATAAAGCGAGTCTGACAAGGATGTTCTCAATCCCCGTTACTTTTTAATCTTTACATGGAACTAGCAGTTAATGATGTTAAACAACAATTTACATCTGGAGTAACAGTGCAAGTTGAAAAGACAAAGATACTGTGATTTCCTGATGAAATAGTAATTCTAGCCAAGAGTAAAAAAGATTTAGAAAAAACAATGAATGGTATGGAATAAGTCCTTTGCAAGAACTACCACATGAAAATAAACAAAAGTAATGAAATGTAACAGAAATAAAGTAGATGTACCACTGAATGCAAAAAAAAGGATAAGAATAGACTATGGAGGTAAAAGAGTTTTGTTATTTGGGAAATAGAATTACTAAAGATGGACGAAGCAGGAGTGATATAAAATACCAAATAGCATAGGTGAAACAATATTTCAGTCAAAAATATAATTTTCTTACATCAGAAATTAATTTAAATCTCAGGAAAAGATTTTTGTAAGTATAAGTTTGGAACGTAGCTTTATATGGAAGTGAAACTTGGATAATCAGAGTACCTGAGAAGAAAATATTAGAAGCTTTTGAAATGTGATGTTATAGAATGTTAAAAATCAATTGAGTGGATTAAGTGACATGAAAAGGTGTTGTGGCAAATTGATGAAGAAAGAAGCATTCAAAAAAATGTAGCTTAAAGAAGAGACAGACTTACAGACTACATCTTAAGGAAGATGGATTATTATCACCCAAAAGCCATGATCACTAATATCCTATACTACAAATGAACCAGAACAACAATGCAAATTTTTATAAAAAGATTAATGGAATAAATCTAGTGAAAAACAAATAAAGTTTTTAGGTACAATATACAACAAACAGAAACATTAATTTGGCATTGTAAAGCAAATAGAAAAAACCACAAGTGGATACTATGTCTGCCCACACATTTACATAAGTTACTTGTTACAAAGGTAGAAGTTCCCATCAATGTTAACATAAGAATATATATATATATATATATATATATATATATATGTTTATTTATTATTTACATAAATATTAAAATTGATGCAAAAACCACAGTTTTCAGGAATTTACAAAAGCTTGATAATTTCAGCAACATTTAAATTAAAAATGAATTTAGTCTGAATTTAGATGCAAAACCATGTACACATAATTTAATGAACCATTATAAAGCAGTTACCCAAATGCATGCTTGAGCACCACCAGTGATATGAAGAATCTAATGATGATCTACGGAACCATGATTATCCTGGCCTGCCATAAACACAGACCTCTTTTTCAAAACTGTCTCTTGCTGATGACTTCTATGGCAACACTATCTTTCATGTAATGTAACTTAAATACTACAACATCTAACAACTCAGTGTGACAATTGAGCTTCAGGAACATATTAAAAACCATGTGCAATCAGAATGGATAATATGCTTTATGAAGGCCAGCTTAGTACAAGGTTTCTTAGCAGCTAAATCAACTCATTCATTATTTCGAATTCTTATGCAGCTAGAAACCTAGTAGTAACTTGCATATGTATTGTTGTGAATGTCATAGAATCGTTGAAAAGCAATCAATGAATCACAGCACTGTAGAATATGGTAGAAGCCAAATATGATGCGATGAATGGCCATAAATAGGACATACAATTCAGTAATATACTTCATTAAGACAGATCGAATGTGTAAATTCTCTGGCTAATTGCAAAAGAACACCCAGCGGTATCACCCTGCTCACTCACCGTTACAATCTTTATCTGGACTAAAACACTCATTACTGTTATATGGAAGTTGGGGCACTGTGAACCAATCATAACTAACCACCAGCCTCCATGGCATGAGTGGTAGCATCTCGGCCTTTCATTCAGAGGTCTAGGGTTTGAATGCCAGTCAGACAGGGCATTTTCATACACTAAACAAAAAATTGTTATTCATCTCATCCTCAGTTGTATCTAACGGTGGTCTCGGAGATTAAAAAAAAAAAAATCATAACTAACTTGCTTTTTTTGTCTTCAGTTATTTGACTGGTTTGATGCAGCTCTTCAAGATTCCCTATCTAGTGCTAGTCGTTTCATTTTGGTATACCCCCTTCAACCTACATCCATAACAATTTGCTTTACATCCCACCGAACCTCGCTAATTCCCACTACATCTACATTTATCCTATCCATTTCCCTCTTTAAATTTTTTAACCTACCAACCTTTTTAGACTTCTAACATTCCACGCTCCAACTTGTAAAATGTTATTTTTTAATTTTCTTGTGACCCCTTCCTTAGTAGTCCCCACCCAGAGATCAAAACAGGAGACTAGTTTACCTCCGAAATATTTTACCTAGAAAGGCGCCTCCCATCATTGCTATATGAAAATGCAGAGAGCTACATTTTCTTGGAAGAAAAGCAGTTGTAGTTTTCCATTGCTTTCAGCTGTGCAGTACTCAGAGGACTGAGTGATGCTGATATGGCCATTTAAGTCGTCCTGACCTATGCCCTTAATAACTACTGAAAGCTACCCTGTTTCTACTGCTACTGCTGCCCTCTTTCAGAAATCATTCCTTAGTCTGGCTCTCAACAGATACCTCTCCGATATGGTTGCACCTTCGGTCCAGCTACTCTGTATCAATGAGTACTTAAGCTCCCTCACCAACAGCAAGGTCTCATGATTCATAGAGGGAGAACTAACTTGCAAATATCATATAGAGGATATTGAGAATCTACTGATGTATGCACAAAATATGCATAAACAGATAATTTCTAAATTAAAATATATATATATTAAATTATTTTTATGGGGTTTCTTACTTAAATATAATGCAAGTTTTGAAGTTTTCTACTTAAAAAAAAACCTGATACTAAGAATTATAAAAAAAATTGTTTATAATCAGACCAAATGGTTTTTCCACATCAATTAAATTTTTAAAAAAAATTAGTTTCATGTGAGTTTTTTCTAAAATAGGCTGTGGAAAGAAAGAATGAATAGAAAATGTAACTGTAAAGCTTACTATAGGACAACAATGGAAAAGGATTTTCCTAGAGCAATAAAGATTCCAGAATATAGTAGTTGAGGAACATCAACAACATATGTTTACCTCTATCTGGGAAACCTACTAATCATACATACTTAATCTGCACAACAAATAATACTAGTCATTACTTTAAAATATGTATGTATTATTTTAATATGTATTAACAGAAAACCTAGCCCTTTTTTATAATTTTTCCTCAATGTGGTCAATACATCACTTGCATATACCAAAGAAGGTAGCTTCAAACTATTTAAAAAAATGCTTTTATTAGAAGTCATAAAGAAATAGAATGACACTGATTCAAAATTCAATATTACGTTAAGGAGCAGTTATTATTTTTTGTTTTATTTTAACCTCTTCACTCTATAAAATGAAAATTAACTATTAACATGAAACTCATTCAGAAAGTACCTTCTGCAATTAAACCATTAACAAGTATATTATAGCCTTCAATTAGAAGTAAACATTTCATAAATCATCAATATTATAAAAAATAAACTGAAGGGCAAATAAAAGAAACTACTTATAACATCATCAAACAATAAATTCGGTATTAAACAATTACTGTAATAGAAAAATGCATTATTTCCATTAGTTATAAGAAAACAGAATGTAAAAGCTTTTTAATAAAGTAAAAAGTTATAAATTAAATCACGTGATTGAGAACAAAAAATGTTTGAAATAGGCAACACAACCTACAAAAGTAACACAAACATTGGTATTCCATCACTTATCTCTACAAATGAAAGAAAACAATAACTGCTCACCTGTTTTTATCACACAAATCTTTTATATCTGGTTCGGCCATTTTATGTTAAAGTAAATGAAACGTCAAATTTTACACTAGTTTACAACACAATAAATTCACATTAACAAACCCCTATTCAATTTCACATATATGGTACATATCACCTCGCTCATCAGAAAATAAGTAAATGTACACAGGATTACCAACTTAGAGTTACGTAATTCTGAGGATACGATAGATAAAATAAAATTTATTTTACGACACTTTTCTAAATCTAAAATTTGAAGACAGGTTGAAATATTACGTAAATTCTCACTTCTTATTATCTTAATCTACAAGTATTTACCTTCGATGCTATTTAATAAACCCTAAGTACTTACACTTTGTGGAATAGCCTCCTTTTATTGGTTTTGTCAAAATCGGTTAATATCTGTATTGTTACTTTTCTTAATTTTTCAATATTTTTCTCAATGAGTTTTTATTTTATTTGTGCTCGGCGGATAAATAAAACAGTATTATACGGTGTTATTTACGGGACTTTGTTATCTTGTGTTCATTGGTCATTCAAGTGGTTGACAGTAGCGTATTTTTTGCCAATTTGTATTCCATTGCATTATCATAATTCGTCGAAAAATTTACTCTTCGTTAGTGAATGGTGTTAATAAAGTTTTTTCACAATTATGGTATTATATAAATGTTGTAATATTTTCAGTTAAGTTTTTATTTATCCACTTTTGTTCAAGTACATTCAGAGTTTGTGGGTGGAGAACTTTATGTAATCTGGAAATGGCCGACCCAATTGCCACAGTTGAAAATTTGAACACAAAAAATGGGAACTTTATTTGCGGGGTTGTTGAAGGTATTTTTATTTACTTATTTGATAATATTATTTTTAACTTATTTTTTATACAGCCTAGATGATGCTTACATATTAGAAATGTATTTTAATAGATGATATTCTTTCAATATTACCAAAGTATTGTTTCATCTACCTATAATTTTTATTAAATGAAACTTTTATTAATAATCTTGGCATAGAAGAGTAAATTATCTATGGCATGTAATATGAGTTATGCATTCTTTCTGGTGTAATAAGAAATTTTTGTCACCATGAATGTTGTAAAGATTTAATGAACTTTATATGTACCTTTAATCTTATTTTAATTTTTGGCACATTTTGAAAATTAACCCAAATATTAAGTTGACCTTCAGTGTCTGAATCTCTTGTAAGCTGTGCACATTTTCACAAATTTGTAAGCCTGTTATTGTTTACATTTAAATAAGAGATTTCACTTATATTATTTATCTTATGGAGGCATTTTAGAGTTTTGACACTACATGTTTTGTTATTGTTGACTGTTGTCCAATACTGTATAATTGGAAAACTTTTTGGAGTTTCTTTGAAAATTGACAGTAGTATCTTACATACTCTTTTTCTATAATGTGAATTAGAAATTATTACCAACTGGTACTTATCAATTGTGAATTATTATCCAGTAACTGAGAACTTGTGTAATTTCTTGCAGCTTATATGAATTGGATTAGCATATGGTTTGGTTCATTGAATTTTGTTGTGAATTTTAACTTGACTTTACAGTGCAGGCTGTAAAACATGTGGCATTTGTTAATTACTAATAAACAACATAATTATTACATTATACTTATATATATTTATTCAATTACTTGTTTATATTTTTCAAACTGTATTATAAAATTAAATAATAATGTATTCTCATAATTATGTAGTTACTCTTATAAGCATTTAATTTTTAATTGTGGTCAATTATGGCCAATTTGAAATTTGCCATAGCCCTAAATATGCGGTCATTGAATTCAAATAAAAGTTAAATTGTTGCAAGTTAGGTATGTGATATATTCTGTCATTTATGTTATTATGAACAAAACCATGTTTCAGGTTCATGTATGGAAAAAATAAATAATAAGAAGGGGTGAGATGCTAAATCTGCTGTAACTTAGTTATCCTTTTTTTTGGGGGGGGGGGGATAATGGCAACAGCTGCTCAGGCAGTTGAAGGATTTGGTAGAATTTTCTTACTTGACTTAACAATTGTACTTAATTACAAGTACCATTAGTACCAGATTCATATATGTTTAGTTGATTGAAAACATCCACTATTAAACTTGCATAATTAATTTATAAAGTTGAAAATTGTGCGCTTAATTCACTAAAGCTACAAAGCATTTTAAGAGCAAGAAAAGGAAGTAAACTGAATAGATAATATTAAGACAATAATTCAGAGCATTTAATTTTCTTCCAAAAGTAATATATTAAAAGGATATTTGTTGGTTAGTGTCCCACGTAACAGAATGTAATGCTCACTTCACTCGCTAATCTTATTTTTATTGTTAAGGTTATAGATAACACTGATAAACATAATTTTTGTTTCCTAACATGTGATACATGATTTTAATGTGTCTTTTGATCCTGAAAACGAATATGAACTCAGAATCTTTCTATCACCCACCATTTTTGAAAAATTTTTAATTTTAATTACAGGATTTTTTTTCCATTTTTCAATGTATAGTTAGCATTTTAAGCTTCTATATTGCATTTTGTTAGCTCGTTTTTTATTGTTTAACTTTGTTAACATGATTAGAAGCTATAAATAAACAATACTAGACAAAGAATTACTTCATATCATAGTCGCATATTATGACATCATATCTAATACTGAAGAGTGAGCCTTCATGGATAAGATTAATCATATCTGTAGAGGTCAAAACATGTTCCTGAAACCACAGCTGTGTTGTTTGTATTAATCACTGGATTTAGGAATGAATTAATTTTGTTCAGTCTTATTGTTGTCTTAAGTTTGTTAACAGTGCGTTGTCATAATGCCTCAAAATTGTGTAAATGATGTAGATGCCTTTTGTTTGTATGTGGTGAGTTTTCTGTCAAACAAATAGAAAAAACATTGCACCTTTAATTAAAAGAGCATATCATTTATACTTTCAGTGTAAAATTGTCGATCAGGATAAGACATGGGCTCCTCATATAGTATGCACTAATTGTTCTGTATATTTAAGAGGATGGCTGAAAGGTACACGGAAGGCTTTGCCATTTGGTGTACCTATGGTTTGGCATGAACCAAAGGATCATGTAACTGATTGTTCTGTTAAACAAGTGTATCTGGAATTTCTAAAAAATCTAAACATACTGTAAAATATTCTTCTTAGCAATCAGCAATCAGGCCTGTACCTCGCAGTGAAATTATTCCAGTTCCTGAGCCACCTGTGAATGTATGTTTCAAAAGCAGCGATGAAGAATCAGACAATAGTGAAGAAGACCACAATGATTTTGATTTTGAATTATCTTCCAGTCAGCTACATGTTATATCACAAAGTGAATTAAATGACTTGGTTAAGGATTTAAATTTATCAAAAATTCAGGCTGAACTGTTAGGATCAAGACTACAAGGTTGGAATTTACTTCAAAAAAATACAAAAATTTTGGCTTTTGAAGCCAACAAAAAAAACTTTCTCAGTACTTTATTAATGAAAATAATTTGGTTTATTGCACAAATATTTATGAGCTTATGTTGCACTTAGGACAAATTCATAAACCTCAGGACTGGCGCTTTTTCATAGATTTGTCCAAGTATAGTTTAAAATTTGTTCTACTACACAATGGTAACAAATTTTCTTAGATAGCAATCGCTTATGCTATTAATTTGAAAGAGACATATGATGTGATGAAAGACGTTCTTGGAAAAATAAATTATAAAAAACATAGCTGAAACATGTGGTGATTTGAAAGTTACAGCTATTTTGTTAGGCTATACTAAGTACATGTGTTTTCTTTGCGAATGAGACAGCTGAGCTAGGGATAAACATTTGTTACCAAGATTGGAAGAAACAAGACAACTTAACTGCAAAGGCAAAAATATTATTTATGAGCCTTTAGGTGAACCCAAAAAAATATTTTTACCCCCTCCATATCAAGCTACGACTAATGATAAATTTTGTAAAAGCAATGAAGAAGGATAGTTCTGGATTTTTGTACATCAGGCAGAAATTTACGAATGTAAGTGAAGGAAAAATTAAAGATGGAATATTTGTTGTCCTCAAATAAGCGAGTTGGTTAAAATGACTTATTTAACTCGATGTTAAGTAATGTATAAAGTGCAGCTTGGGCTTCATTTAAAGACGTGTGCAAAAATTTTTTTGGCAAACAAAAATCCAACAATTACCACATTATTGTTAATCAACTTCTTACTTCATTCAGAGCTATGGAATGTAATATGTGTTTGAAAATACATTTCCGTCACTCACACCTGGATTTTTTCCCGGACAACCTCTGAGACATAAGTGATGAACATGGTAATGAACATTGATGAACAATGGTGATGGATAGTCGCTATAAAGGGCTTTGGGCTGAGGCTATTTCTATTTATGAAAGATAAGCATCAGTGAAATCATTCTAACACAGGTTTGGCCATGCAAAATTAAACATTTTTCAGATTTTAACTATATTTTCCTTGAATTTTTTTTGAAGTGTAATTTATTTAAAACTAAAGGTGATACAAAAATTATATTTACATATCTGTAATATATGAAAAAAATCAATTCAATAAATGGTATCACACTTAGAGAAATGTTAAACAAAATTTTTTTTTCTACCAGTGTAATTATTATTTCATTAAAAATAAAAGTTTTCAATTTTATTTTGTGTCTTTCGTATTACTGAGATAATATGATTTTGGATTATTACCTTAAAACTTGTATTTCCTTGCTTTCAGGTTGTTTGGTTTTGCTTCATGTTAGTATACTGGCATTTAATATTTAATTAGATGAAATTAGGGAGTCTTAGGTTTTGTTGATATCGTGTTAGGTGGGACATTAACTGACTAGTGCCGTTATAAGTAGTCCACTATGTTGTTCTAGTGGTGAACTCGTCATAGCAAATCTACTGATTTCGAAGTCAAGAGTTATAAGGTTCAAATCCAAGCAAAAGCAGTTACTTTTACTTTCATACAAATTTGAATACTATATTGTGGATACCGGTGTTCTTTGGTATTTGGGTTTCAATTAACCACACATCTCAGGAATGGTCAACGTGAGACTGTACAAAACTACACTTCATTTACATTCATATTTATTCATTTACAATCATCCTCATTTAACCTCTGAAGGTAATACATTACAGTGGTTCCTGAGAAAAAACTAATATCTTGTATAAGTGATCTTGTCTAGTATCTTGTATAAGTTTTTTTTTTATAGGTGACTTATTTTGTTTTTCCCCAGTAATTCTGAAAGAAAAACTTAGCCATGTCACTATGTATACTGCATATGCACATTGAAGTAAAATAATCTTCAAGGTTACAGAAGTAACAAAATGGAGAAAATTTAAATTATATTGTTTATTAATGTAACATTTGCTACTTAAGTTGTATATTTAAAAATAAAAATAAAAAACAAAATGATTGTTAGTAATGTATTTAATTATAATTTTGTAGAAAACACAAAATTATCATATTAAAAATTTTAATCTGTGGTGAAATTATCACAGAAGCTTACAAAGAAACTTTATGAACATGGAAATTTGTAGAATATGAAAAACGAGATGACTGAACAAAATTCACTTCAGTACCCCAGATAAAAATCATTTTTATCTCCCAGGAAATTATTTTTAACTCACTAATTGCCAACTGAGTTTTTAGCTCACAGAAATGCAGCTTCAATCTATTCAAACTGTAGTGAATAATAGTGTCTTCATCCAAATTTTTCTCATTTCACATCTGAAGGTATATAATAATGTGTTTATTAGTTTGTAATTATGCTTCATTGAAATTTGTATAGATTGATTTCAGTTATTTGGCAAATTATTGTGTAACATTAACGCTGTTAAATGAGTCTAAACTTTGTACAATATCAGCAAACATAACTTTAGGCAAAACTAGTTAATGTAATTCATTCTATTATGTGTTTTTAAAATTCTTTATTGTCTTGACATTTTTAAAAATCAAACTAAAATTACAAAGTAATGCATTTCTGAAGTTTTGTAAAAATAGATAAATTAATGTTTAAAATATATTGTTGACAAATCAGTTTACATATTAAAACAATTCAGATTAACGGATACTGTAAATCAGCATTTCTTAACTTGGTGGTCCTGGTGTGAAAGGTTCTGGGTTCACAAAATAAGCCTATAACTTTACCCATAAAAAATAATAACCATTTTACAAGAAAAGTTTTATCATAAACATTTGACGTAGATTTTTAAGTACACATGTAAAGAAAATAAATGAATGAGATGGTTGCATTTATTTTTCATTTAAAAATTTCTCTGTGTGTGGATCTACGTTAGAAACACACTAAAGCAAATTGTTTGCAAGTGATAAAAGACAATTCCTATATTAAGTTGTGAGAGCAACCATAGATGAATACCCCTTTTCACAGAGGCAAGATATGGCAAAACAAATTAAGCTTTTCAATGCTTCTGTGACTAAATTTCCATATTCACTTCAACAAGCAAGCCTAAATGTATCTAAATCTTCAGATGTGAATTGTTGTTGTAATGTTTTATCAGCAGACATTTCGATGAGCTGGTCGTGAATCTTAACTGGTAACTTAGCAGCTGCAAAAGTGTTTTCATTAAATGGATTCAGTACCCGTCTCTTCGAGCGATCATTTTTATCTTCCGGGAAATACCTCACCAACTGAATCTTTAGCTCACGCAAATGCATCTTCTTGCTATCAAAACTGTGGTGAATATTTAATAGTGTCTTCTTCATCCAAATTTTTCTCAATATAAACATAAGTAAGTGGAAACATCAAAAGTTTTGTTTTGAAGGCAAATAATCCAGGTATCAAGCTACTTTATCTGTCATTAATAAAATGTTTCTATCACATCCTTGTAAATTCACATTCAATTTGTTTAAACGTGAAAATACATCAGCTAAGTAAGCCAACAGCAACATATACTATTTATTCTTTAAAAAAGTTGAGAATGGCATTTATTTATCCTGGAAAAATATTAATTCATCTCGGGAATCCCAATAACCGGGTTTAACACTTTCCTCCACAATAATCTTCTAACTTCTGTAAGGAAAAGAAGAATTTTTTTCTTTTTGCCCATTTCAAAGCACAGTTAACAAACAGCATATTCTGTATTGGTGGATCATTAATAAAATTATTTTTACATCTTTACAAAGAATTTGTTTGAGATTTTCCACCATATTTTTTGTGGCAAGAACTTTTCTCTGAAGGAAGGTAGCAATACATCCATTAAAACTATCAGTGGTATAAAACAATCCTTTAATTTTTTCAGAAACTATTCTTTCCTGTTATCATCCATTTTCCTGTTGTCACTGTTCTTGTGATGTTTTGTGATGATGCAAAGCATCATCACATACTGCAATACGTTCTATCCAATCTATGTTATAGTTTTTAGTAGCTTCATAAAAAACTTCAAAAACACATCCTGATACATGACCAGGCATTGATTTGCAAAACAACATATTTTCTTTGATATTGATTTGTCACTGTCACATTCATATCTCACAAAACATAAGAGCTGATAAATGTTTGCCACTTCTGTTGATTCATCAAATTATCAAATTGAATACTAAAAATTTCACCTGAACTCGCTTGCTGAATTATCTGATCACAAACATCAGCAGCCATGTCAATGATTGGCTTTAATACTGTGTTTTTAGAAAGTGGAATTTTTTCAATTTTTGTTTCTTCCACATCTATCAACACATTTACTTACTAGACAACGCCCACCCATGGCTTTTGAGCCATTTGGCGACATGCTGACCAGTAAAGACAGGCTTGTGTGAACTCCTAACTCTCATGCAGCTGGGTGTTGCCCTTGGTCAGACAATCTCTTATGTGATCAGCATCTATTGTCTTGCAACCACACAGCAGACACTTAGGAGATGTCAGCACATGGATGCGATGAAGGTGACAAGCAAGATAGTCGTGGCCAGTTTTTAGTTGGAAGGCAGCTACACTGATCGCACACAGTAGGTTGGTGTTGATAGGACCTTCAGTGACCAAAGTCTTCCATCTACTAGCAGCCATCTCGGAGAGGCGCTGTTCGTTCCATCTATTTACTGTTGCTGCATCGACTATCCCTTTCTTTCTTTTTCCTGTTTAGCCTCCTGTAATTACCTTTCAGGTAATACTTCAGTGGATTATATGTATGAGCGTAAATGAAGTGTAGTCCTGTACAGTCTCAGTTCAACCATTCCTGAGATGTGTGGTTAATTGAAATCCACCTACGGCTATATGTCCGTGGAAAAGATGGCAGTAGTACCCAGCTCCTGTTTCTCCACTGCTTGAAATGGACATTCGTCAGTATAGACATGATCCACTCATCCTCTGGAAATTCCTTGTGGATGGTTTGTGGGGCTAGCTGCTTTAATTCATGTTGTATGGAGGTGTGTTTAGGCATCAAATGGTTCTTGAGTTCATAGCAAACTTAGGTAAGTGGTTGAAGAAGTCCTGGCATGTGTACAGGGGTGCAGTGCCCACCTGTGAATTATCGTATTTCCTTATAAGTTTCTCATATGCAGCAAGTGGAGCCATCTGTCGTCATCCTAGAAACAGCTTGCTGGTGGTTAGTCTATTGATGCTAATAGACTCGCCTAAATTCTCCCAGAATCTCAATGCTACCCTTTCTCGATATAATTGTAGGGGCTCAATCTGAGTCTGACCTCCATGGCTACAATAGGGGTGGACTTAGCAGTGCTTGTAATTACTCTTAAGGCTGAATTTTGAACAAGGTCGAGCTTGTTTAGTGTGCTAGTACTGGCTGTGACCATCACTTTGCTCTCACATACTAGCACAGGTCTTACGTACGACTTGTAGGCACTCTTGAGAACATCCTGATTTGCACCCATTCTGTGACTGCTAGTCTTCTTAATAGGGAGGATCTTTTTACCACCTTTTCCATACAGTACTCCACATTAAATGTCTGTCTAGTTGAATCCTTAAATATTTGGATGCATTGCTTTCCTTCAGTGCTATTCCATTGTACTGGAGGTGGATCTGTGGTATTTTTGTTGCCAGAGAGAAAAGCTGAAAGGTGGTTTTTGATGTATTCACTGTCATCACATTTTACCTCGCCCATTGTTCTAGTTTTATCAGAGCCTCGTTTAAACAGACCTCGAGTGAAGAGATGGATCCAATAATTCCCAAGAAAAGTAGGTCGTCTGCATAAAGGAGTGCCTGGACGCCAGGCACGCTTCTTACTGCATCCAGGATATCATTTATCATGATATTAAATAGCAAACAGCTCAAGACGGCTCCCTGGGCTAGTCCTTGCCATTGAATGCGAAATATCGATGTAGTTGGAATGCCATACCTGGATCTGTCTTTGGGACAGGAATGACTTTACCCATTTCAGTATAGGAACGATTTCGGCCTTTCTCCATTGTTGTGACACGTGCCTTTCCCAAGTCAAATTTATTGCAGCTAGAACTGTTTTCTTTTCTTAGTGGTATCATAAATGTGAATTAAAAGCTCTGGGAAAATACCATCAATCCCTGCCGATTTTTTTTTTTTTGTCTGCAAGAGAGCACTTTCCAGCTCAGTAATAGAAAAGGGAGCACCAGACAGCTCCTCAGTTCTCTTGTCCAAGCACGAGGTCAATGAATGTTTAGTCAGTCTCCTGGCGATGGCTTTATCCGCCATGGACATGACTCACATTTGCATAGTGTTTGCATAAGGTATTGTCTATATCTATTGGTTTGGAAAAAATTGATTGCCACAATGCCGTTGCTGCGGCATTGTAGGGTTGTCATTGTTAAGCCGAGAGATGTATTTGTGAGCTTGGCTACCATTCCTGAAATCCAATGTAGCAGTAAAATCCCTGAAAGCAGAGCGCTTGGCTTTTTTGATTTCAGCGTGAAGCTCAGCTTTGTGTTTCCTAAGTGACCTTAGGTCCTCGGCTGCTTTGGTTATTTCGGCTGTGCGGCAGCTGTTGTCTCATCTTTTCTTCAGGTTGGATAACGTGGAGTTCCAGAACAGTTTGAAATTTTTCACCTGTTCAGGGGGTATGCATTGTTGTGCACAGTCCAGTAAGGCTTTATTAATTGTGTCAATAGTCTTTTCAGGGGAAGTCAGATTTCAGTGCCTCAGAAAGAACTGCATCTGCGTATGTTTGGATCTTATCCCAATCAGCCTTCTTGAAATTCCAGCATGGAGCAGGGCAGTTGTTGTAAGGTATCTTGTCTGTAACTGAAGTGATGAGAATGGCTCTATGGCCACATCTGCTGGTGTCATCAAGAAGTTCAACTTTTTCTTTTATCAGATATATGAGGGTGGCAACCAGATTCAGCCTTGACGTTTGACCCAAAAATGACAAGAAAGTTGGGGGTATTTCCAAAATCAGTAATTGGTTACTATCAATAATTTCCTCCAGAGTCCCCCCATGCCCGGTGAGTCTTGGATAGCCCCATCTAGGTAAAGGACTGTTGAAATCTCAGACGAGAATACTGGTAGCCGGGATTGATGTTTCAACCACTTTGAAAAAGGGGATGTTACCGGGAGGGTTGTACAGGCCAATCACACTAAACTGTTATCCATTTTTCCACACCTCAACCTTAACAGCTTTGAGCTTTTCATCATCTTCCATTTCATGTAGTACTTAGAGCTTCGTTGTTACATTTTTTTGACTCTAAAGAATATAACAGAGGTGATTTGTTGGGATCTTTTCATAGTTGTAATGGCATAACCGTTTGTCTGATAAAACTCAGTTTCTGTGGCAGCTCCTGTTTTGACGATAAAGAATAAATCCACATATAAATGATAGATGTTTTATTTAAATTCAAAAAATTTAGTGCTTCTAAAGCCCCCTACTTTCCAATAAAGAATACGAAGGCTAATGTCAAAGCTCTTAAAAGAGCTGGTTTGAGGAAGGTTCTTTGAACCCATCTTCATGTAGTCAGCATGTTAAAAGGTGAACCTTGTGCTGATTGTTTAGATTACGCAGGGAGCACCACTAGCAGGTGATCAACTTCATCCTCTCGCCTATTAAAACACTGAACATATCATTAGCAGCAGACAGTATGAGTTTTTCTGCAGTTGTGCAGGGTTTGGACATCATAGCTACTCTTAATGTTACAAGATAAGATGCTTCAAGTGTACTTTTATCGGTGTGGCTTGATTTACAAATAGAAGCTTTTGTTGATTTCCCAAAGTATATAATTTTCTTTCGAAAAATTCAAAGGGTTTGCTCTCATGATCCAGATGTTAGTTTCCAAGTATTGAATTAATTTTGTGGTCTTTATGCTTTCATGAGAGAGGATTTGAAGACAAACAATGCACTGTGACCTTCTAACCAATGAGGTAAAACCACAATTTAAATAACTGACATTGTACAATCCTGTCTTTTTACTAATCGATTCACTGGATGTAGGATGCCTCACTTCGTCTTTTCAAAAATTATTCCATTTTGCATTAGAATCTAATTAAAAAAAAAAAAAAAATAGTTATACTGTTTGACCCACACTAAAAAACCGAAACTTAAGTTGTTATTTTCCATGAAATTACACTTCTAGAAACTTAAAGGCACTAGACGACGCCTTGTATTCGAAACTAAATGTTATAGTCTTCTGCCTCTTTTATACTGCAGAGAGCACAGTGTGTTCAAACGTATCATATGCATGTTTGAACATGATGCCCTCAGAGTGAATATTATGCAAGCAAACCAAATTACAAGGAGCATATACATATCAAGTTGAAACCTGTAAATTGCTCATGTTTGTGCACTTCATACAAGTTCATACTTGTTGCTATCAATGCAGATAAATAGTTGGTTTAGCTGTATTGAAACTTAGTTTTCAACTAGGTTTCATTACATTGGGGTTGTGGTTGGTGGGTTGTGAAATATTAAAATATTTAAATTTATGTACAAGGTTTCCCTCGAAAAAAATTGAGAAACTTTCAGGACATGTTCTACTGGTGAAAATAATTAAAAAGGTACATATAAGCATAGTTCTGGAAATGTTTTGTTTTCAAGTTAATGGCTAATGAAAGATTTTGTCCAGATTTCAGCTTTAACAAAAAGAAGCCCTATTGTAATTTTTGGCTTCAAATTAAGAAGTCAGATTTGTTATTTATGTGATTTGAGCTGAGGAATAGATTAAAACAGATCCCAGAACTGTAACTTCAGTAGTTTTTAAATATATTCAACATAAAACACAAAATTTGCTGTCAAAAATCAAGTTTTGTTTAGGTTTTTAGTACAATAGCTTTGTTAAATGATAATATACGCAAGATATTTAGTAAAAAACATATAGAGAATTTAATTCTGAAAAAATTAATCTAAACATAACCAATAAGAAGTAAATGGTAACTTTTAAAAATTGGTTTATTATTGAAGCAAAATAAATGAAAAATAGCCAGAAAATCTTATTATTCTTTCTGTACCTAATAAACATTATTCTTAATATAGCAAAATCAAAAAATAAAAAAAATACATGATAAATGGTAGCAGAATAACAAACCTCAGGTACAGTAATTGTTCAAAATTCCCTCCTTCACAAAGTACAAAGCACTTGTCCAACATAAAATATTTCCAGTGGTTTTCCATATCATCTCGGATCATTTCATATTTCATGAGCAACTTGTTTAGTGTTTTTTTGGTATACTATCATTTTATATGGCCCCAAATGAAGTAATCTAGTGATAAGTAGTTAGGAAATTGTGGTCTCCTTTATAAGTGAAAATCCCTGAGGAAAAAATTGGAAGATCAGAGTTCTGCGAATTTTGTCCAAAATGGAGTATCTGGGTTGGTGCATCCGGGACTCGTACAGTTTGTGTCTGCCCCCACCACCAGTACATCAAACTCATGATTGATGGTCCCAAACTTAATGTTGGTTATAAGGACTTAGTAGATAACATCTTTGTTTGTGACAAGGATAACTACATCTGTATGATGAATGTGTGCAACAAATGTCCAGGTAAACATGCAGTGTTTGACATGCTCAACTTTTCTGAAGAGTATGATCTGTTGCCAGATACAATAATGTACAAACTGTGGGTAGCAACTGATAGGGCAAAGATGATTACTGTTCTGACCAAAGATGAGTTATTTTAATCATTAGTGGAAAAGCTGAAAACTCACCATTTTGTGTCAAACTCTTAAGTTTCTTCTCCAAGAAGAAAAAATCAGAATTAGGTGAAGAAGAATGTTTAGTATTGGCAGACTTTGCAGAAAACTTTTCATTTCTTGTTCAAGATGAGATATAAAGCTCCCTTTGGGTCAACAGCAAGCCACAGTTCACCCTTTTGTGTTCTATTTCAAGGAAAATGATTATTAGAACACAAAAGTGTCTGCATTTTAAGTGATCACTTGAAGCACGATACAGCAACATTTTAATGCTTTCAAAAAATTTTAATAGACCATATTGAGGAAGTTCATCAGAACATTAAAAACTCATCTGTTTTACTGATGGTTCTTAAAGTCAGTATAAAAATTTAAAAAAATTTTACTAATTTGTGCAGCTACAAAAAAGACTTCAACCTTGAAGCAAAATGGCACCTCTTTGGTTCATCTCATGGGAAAAACGCCTGTGATGGTGTGGGAGGAACAACAAAACAAGAGGTGGCAGAGACCATTAAACAGTCAGGTACTAAACATTGATGAAATGTATTCATTTCAGCATTGCAAGATGTTACTTACTTGAGACTCCAAGAACTACAAAAACCACCCTGTGTCAAGTATTTTACCACTTTCACTTAAGGAAAAAGACTATTGCTTGTATGTATGACAATCAGTGGTGGACAGGAGAACTGGTAGATATTAGACTCAAAAATGACAATGTGCAAGTTCATTTCTTCCACTCAGCTGCGCCACGTACATCATTTCAAAAGTCTCAACAAGGCAAAGTGTGGTACCGATCTGCAAAGTCCTCAGAAAGATGACATCACTTGAACTAACTACAGTGATATGGGTCGTACTCACACAATTTCAAGAGAATTATCAGAAGAGATATCACAGCTGTTGGTTAACCACACTAAGTAATAAACTTTCATTACTACAAAAATAGGCTAATTCATTGAAGAATAAATAAAATTTTCCTACAATTTATTTTTTCTTCGATAGTGTTTACAAAAATAAACATGAATTCCTGAAAAAAGATGTAGGTTACTCATTGAAATCTTAGTTTGGGTATGTTTTTTTAATCAAAATTGTATTAGATTACTGTTACTGGTTAAGTTATCATTAATCATTTTTAAAAAAAACAATTTTAAAAGTATTGAAAACTTCAACAATGTTGGGGCTAAATATAAAAAACGTATAAAAAATGCAAAGTGCAAAGAAAAGAAGAAAAACCCTCTTGGAGCACTTATTTGGTGAACAGGTTTTTCATGATTTGTGAGAGGTTATAAGTTTTTTATTAGTATAATACACAAGAAACTATTTTATTTGCCATAAGCATCTACAAGTTGTGCAAATTTGAGTATCCAGGCCAAAATTTGAATATAAAAAGAAAAATTAGTTTTCAAAAATTCATAAAAATTTAGGTGTAAGTATATCACCATTAATATTGTTTGTGGTAAAACTCCTAACATATGCCTACATATAAAAAAAAATAATTCCAACTGTGTATGCCATCCCTGCTTCTTGAAAAAAATTACCAAAAGTGAAATTTCCCTGTTTTTCATGTTCAACTTTATTGGTAATTTTTTCATAGAATGAAGAGAGATAGGCAAGTAAACCACTGGACCAATTTTTTACCTTGAGAAAATATGATTAAATTTCTTTTTGTTTCATCCTTCTGGGACCAAAAGGTTTTTAATTACGATTTTTCCGTAAACACTTACTATCACAAAAATAGGTGTTTGCAACATAACGAAAATGGCTACTACAGGTAAACTGCTTAAATAAAAATTAAAAAAAAAAAAAAATAGTTTAAGGTCCTGAGACATATAGGAAACTTACCGAGTGTAGGGTAAATTTCATTTTTTTTTTAATTTGTCAAGCAACCAGCTATGTTTTTTTTAGACACTTCAAATGGATTGACCCCTTTACATAAAACACTTGGTCTCAAAAACAATCATGGAGATTTATGTATTACTTTTAATATGTAATATTTCATTCTTCTTTTACCAAAGCTGCTCTAAAAATTATGGTATTTCAGATTACAGCATTTGATTTTTTAATCAGATTTACAGCTACAAAAAATAATTAACAATACTGTAATTTTCTTTTCAATTGACAAAACCTATGATAGACTTGCACCTATTTACATCACCTTAAACCACTATCTTACATTCTATCTCAGAACCATGTTACAAGGGTTATTTACCTTGTGTCTTTTCTGTTTTTCCCCCACACTGGTTTTTTTATGTTATTTATTAGTAATTGCTCATGTTTAAACATGTACTTATTCTTAAAAAAAACCAAACTTAACTTACGCTCGGTAGTCAAGGTTAACGAGTGAAGCAAGCATAGGTTATGTTTGGTTAGATTACATTTCTAATTATAAGCATGCTTATTAAAACCAATCTTAACCTATGCTTGCTAATCAAGGTTAGTGAGCATAGGTTAAATTTGGTTAGATTATATTTATAATTATAAGCTTGCTCATATTGGACCTCCCTCATGAATATTAGCAATTAATAATACATAAGTAAAAAAAGCCAGTGTGGGGGGAAAAACAGAAACGACCCCTTACCTCACCTATTACCACATGTAAGAACTCAACACTATCAAATACCAGCCATATGGTATTTTTGCTTGTGTAGCAGTGTCTATAATTGCTCTGATGTATTAAGTTGTAAAGTGGTCAGCAGAATGCTGGTGTACAACAAGATGTAATGTACATGTAAAATCACCAAATAATAACATTCACTATTAACTATGGTGAATGTTCTGTAGTTTTTAATTTTGTCATCCTTAGTACCTTTTGATGTCAATTGATCAGTATGTGATTGCATTGTTATGCAATAAATCTAATTTTTTTGTCACCCATTTTTTCAGGATTCTTTCTTCTTACTGCATCCTGTAAACAATAAAAGGTATCATTTCCTTTTTCACTACCGCCATCTGTCTGACCATCAGGAATGAGTTCACCGTGAACAATACCCAGCAAATAAAAAAAAAACTTTTCATAATTTTTCCTTTTCTTCTATCCAAATGAAATTTTTGTGATCATTGAGATGTTTATTTCCACTCTGATGACTAATTTTTTGTCTGTAGATCATACAAAAAACACCATATCTCTCATCTTCTGTTATGATCTTGTTCAGGCATAGAGATGAGGTGTCCTGCCAATTTCATATGAGTTTGTTTCTGATCTGTAGACAATATTTTTGGAGCAATGTGTTGATGTAGTACTACATGTTCAGATCATTAAGGAAAATACTGTGGCAACTTTCAACTGATATCCCAACTACGATGCTGTTTCCTTTCTGTTTTTCTTCGATCACTTCATACAGCATTTCCAAAACACTTGATATTTTTTTAATTTGTTGAGGAAGACAGGCACCCACTATGAATACCATCTTCAACACTACACAACCAGCACTAAAACAAGATGTCGATTATAAACTACTTTTATCTTCATTGTTGTTTTTCCAAATGCTTGTTCAAGCACCCTTAACCCCTTACTGGTTTTTGATGAGATAACTCATCATTAATTACTTCATTCAAAATTGCCCTTGACAAAATAACTCTTCATCCATTTTTTTTGCTTAAAAGTGTCTCTGATGAAATCATTGGTTATTTTGAATTGACCTGTATTATTCTGTTTTTTGAAGAGTTACTGCAATGTATGTGAGTCTAGTTCCATTTTTACTCTAATTCAATAGTGAAACGCTAGTAGCATATCGATTCTCTATTCTATGACTTGCTTTATATCATTCTGAACAATAGTTACCATAAATTTGTTTTCGTTGTTTTGATTATTCCTAAACTTGTGCTTGTGATTGTTTTATTATTTATTTATGTTATTTATTTTATCATTTTCATAATTTTACTGTTATTTTCATGTAAATTTTAGTCATATTTTTATTTCCAACTGTTTGTGTCTGTGGATATGATCATATGTAAATAGGTAATAACAAGTTGTTTACTGTAACCTAATTCAGTAGTTTTTTATGAGTAAACAATCTTCATGTTATTATTAGCATTACTTGCTACTAGTGGTTTACAATATTATTGATATGACAATTAGGTATTGTAAGTGATATTTATTAGTGCAAAATGGCCTGTACATCATGTGTAAATGAAGTACGCAGTATGGTAGTTGAACTTTTAAATATTTTTTACATTTCATGATAAGAAAAGTATATAAATAGGCCCTTGAATTAGTTTTTCTGTTAAATTTCATTGCATAGATAAAAAATATGTAAAAAAATGGACAAAATAACAGAGGTTTAGTGAAACAAAAGGGCATAATAATATGACTTAAAATAAAGAATCATTTAGAGGTTAATTTCTGACAATGATATTTTAAACAATACACAAAATTTAATATTTGTGCACTGTTCAGTTGATATTTTTCATTGCAAGATACACAATACAAAACAAACAAGTGTAGGATTGCATCTGAAAAAGGAAACATGAGATCTGGCTATATCAAAACATTGCGGGTGTGTTAGCTAGCAGCACATAACCAAAAGTTTCCTTATTACAATTGCTATTTAAAACTACATGAACCAACTCTAGGAATTTTTGAACATATTTTGTACATAGAGTATTATGTTTTACTACAGATTAATGAAAAAACCGTCGAGAAAATGACAGTTCTTAAATTAAAAAAGGCAGGAATATTGCAAGATATGCACTCCTTTAAATGTCTATATATTAAAGTCATTTTACATAGTAAAGCAATGGAAGAAATTATGCAATATTAAAGTTTTTATTTTTGACAGGTTTCTATGGAAGACCTTGGACAACAGAACAACGAAAAGATTTATTCCAAAAGTAAGTATTATAAGTTTTTACAACTATGTCTTAGGTAGATGAAATGTGTATGATCTTTAGTGCATTGGTTATGGAGTTCATTTCAATCACCAACAATCACAGTGATTCTTATACTTGCTACACCCACTTTCTTTTTTCATAGTAAATGAAATGGGGGTTTTATACCTTTGTTAGAAATCATCACATCCTTGCAAATCATTTTCTTTCTGAAACCATACTACTCTTCACTTGTAGATCTTTCAGAACATATTGTATTGTATAAATTATCCTGGTTTTTTATGTATGTACATGATGTGTCAAACTGATGTAGTAATTCTCTTTCATACCTTCTTGTAATTGCAATAATTGTACTACATTTATTGAAATCTTAAAATATTTCTTTAGTTTTATATGTTTTTTTTTCATACTTCACCTAAGCAGCCTAAAATTTGTGATGTGTTTGTGTAATCATTTTTTTTTTACTGCCTGTCTAAAGTATTCATTGCTCTAACAGATTATAAGTATAGAATCTCTCATAACTCATTAATGTTTTTCACTTTCTCCAACATTTTACCAGCTACCTATTCCACTTTCATTATTATTCTGCTTTTTTCTATCTAATATCTTTTCCTACTCTAATTATTTCCCATTTTAGATTCTAATGTTCATTTCTTACATTGTTAACTTTTCAACTTTTAAAAATCTGGGTTCTGACTGGTGTATGTGTTGTGAAAGGGCCTTGTTGATATCATTCTGTCTTCAGGCTATAAAATCATAAACTTAGTTACAATTTCCTGGTAAATACATTGTTGTGTAGCTTTTCCTAAGTCTTTTGAACGATTTTCATAGTTAAAGAAGTGTGGTATTTGCGTGTGTTTCACAGAATAATCTGTTGGTTGTATGCCTTAAATACTACATTTGCTTTATATTCCATGCTGAGATAATCTTGCAATGCAAGTGAATTTATTTCTAAATTCATTTATTCTATGCGTTAAAAAGCTGCTTAGATTGAATCACATTTCATTACAAAAATAAGCATTCTAATGTATACATACTTTTAATTAATTGCTAAAACCACATTACTTTCTTGTTATATGCCACCTGCTTCTTATCCCTACCAAATTCATTTATTGCTTTTTTTTATCCTGTTAATGCGTTATATGGTGTTTTTGTTTGAGTTTGTGTAATGTGGAATTATATTACAGTAATTCTATTAATTGTTTCATTATTTTGATTTGTACTGTTATTATAATAATATGTTTTTGATTTATTTTTTTAGTGTAGCTATGTTATGTTTAATATGGCTTCTCTTGTTGTCTTTTATTATTCTCGGTACAGGTCATTCATTTTAATCTTCTCATTTATTCTGTCTTGTTCGTCATGTTAAATTACAAATTTTATTAGTCTTGTGACTGCCATTATTAATTCTTAACTGTAATAGGTTGTTCCAGCAATACGTTATTGTTTTCTGTCTATGTTTTTATGATTCTAATCATGATTGGTGATGAGTAATTGTTTTGTAACAAATAAATCTTTCAGGGTAAGAAATTTGTGTGAGTTGAGATGCTGCTTTTGAATTCCAGGTTGCTGGTTCTGAAAGTTGCCTAACCTATTTATTTTTGATGATATGTATGTCCATTGATTTATTTTTCTAAAGAGAATTGGAAATTGATAAAAACAAGGTTATGATTTCAATAATTATTTGAGAGAGGTATCACCCCAGTACATGTTGCAAAATGCAACAAGTGTTTGGAAGTGTATTTGATTTCATAGAAATTGATTAGAGTTTGCCAGGCAAAAATATAAGACAGAGGCAGGTTGATTAGTCAGCAGTGGGTTTTGGGAGGTATTTCCAGAAACACAAAAGAAGCTTATTTCTGGCTGTGCCAGCAAGGGATGATGCTATTCTCATGCCTATTATAAAGAGGTTTATTAAGTTGGAACCACTATTTGTTCAAATGAATGGGACTTACAAAAGACTGGGTCTGATGGGATCTTAAAGTAAAAATTGTTCTTTGATTTCTTCATTCACAGTCCGATGCACACACCCAGAATGTGGAAACTTGCAAAAACTAGAAATAAGAGACAATACAGAATGGCTGGTCAGTTGTGGATTTGTATTTGTGTAATTAAACAAGGTGACAAGAGGATAGAAGCATTGATCCATTTAAATGTGTCTTTTATGATATTAGCTTTTTCTGGAGTAGCATTAATATCCTGTTTTGCTTTAGTTGTCAGTGGATGTGTTTAAGGTTAGGTTATGTTATATTTTTTGGTTAGATTATTGGGAGGTATGGGGCAGGATGAAGCTGCCTCAAAAAATTACATTCCTAAAATTTATGGTGTCAGTGGTGGATTTTGTATGCACATCCAAAACATCAGTGGCTGTATTGGATGGTAGTGTATTCTAAAAATACAGATGACTGGTATTTAAGTAGTTTATAGTAGGTTTTTGTCCTTCACGGTTCACTGTGTCCATGATGAAATTCTGTTATCAACCAACACATTATAGGTCGTGCATCTTTTAAACTCTGCAGTTCTGTGGGAAAAACGTTAGCTGAAATCATAGTGGGTGGCATACACTAGTAAAGTAAAAATCACTGGCAGTAATCAGATTTTTTCATTGATTTAAGTTCTTTGAATAACTGATTTTGTAATATAATATTTTTAAACATTGTTTTGGTCTTAAAACTGTTGTTTTAAGGATTTGACATTAAAGCATTTATCTTCTACCACAACATTTAAAAGAATATAGATTTCAAATTCTATTAATATAAACCACCTTGTACAGAATATTGAGATATGACATATCTTAGCTTAATTTTACCAAAAAAGTACTTTTCTATGATCCTGCATCCTCAGTCATGATTGAAATATCTAATTAAACTGCATACTTAAATAATGAAAATTGCTTATGTGAGTGCTGCTGTTCGTTGCAGTTTTTATAAGACTGTCTCCTTCAAACACTGTCCAGTGGTTTATCAAATTGAAATTAATATTTAAACTAATGGAAAATAATATTTCTAAATTAGAAATTAATAAAGATGACATAAAATTAAATATATTAAAAAAGTATTACATAAATACAAACAAAATTCAGTTTTTTTGTATTTATGTACGTAATGAAGATTAACTCCACGATCTTCATTATTTTAATATCTTTAACATGCAGTTTAATTAAATATTTCTATCATAACTGAAGATGTGGGATCCTGTGAAAGTACTTTAACGTAAAATTAAAGTAAGATATGACTTACCTCAATATTCAGTATTAGGTGGTTTGTATTAATAGCATTTAAAATATAATTTAACTGTACAAAGGAATATTGTGAAACTTAAAAAGATTAATTTCAATAAAAAAAAGAGAAATATAATATATTATACTCAATTTACTCACACAAGTGTCACAAAGTATATTTCAAAATAATTATTATTTCTACTTATAAAAAATTACACAAATAATATTCTAAATTAGAAACTCATTGTTACGAGGGTAAGTCAATTATTATCTGCAATTTAGTTAACTGATGCTACGGTTTTTTGGGACTCACAAGACCCAGTACTGGAACATTATGAAAAGGAGTGCGACAATAAACAGTGCGCATCATAGTGAGATACTTACTGCCAAGCTGAAGCCTGCAATTTGACGAAAATGCTGAGGACTGCTGTCGAAAGGTGTTGTGTTGTTGCACAACAATGCCCATCCACACTGCTGAAACACTCCAGAAACTCAACTTTGTGATCTTGCTCCTTCTGACTGCCACTTGTTTGGTCCATTCAAAGAGCCATTAAAGGGCCGTCGATTTACCTCAGACGAAACAGTGAAAGAAGTAGTACATTCCTGGCTTGCAGCTCAACCGAAAACCTTCTTTTATGAGGGCATCAGGAAGCTTGTGTAACAATAGACCAAGTGCGTTGAAATACAAGGGGACTATGTTGAAAAGTGATGTACATGTAAGTTTCCTATTTGTATTACAATAAAATTTATAACTATATTGCGGTTAATAATTTACTTCCTCGTATAATGTCAAATTCTTTACAGGTATAGCTGACCTTTTAAAGGAACCCATGTTACATTAAAAAATTCTGCATTAATAAACGTATGTAACTGTAATTTTCTATTTTATCCCTACTACCAGGAGGTACATTTGCAAATTTTCTGGAGTGTGGGATTTAAGGATCATCTTTTTTATGACATTTAAAATGCTGAAACAATTTCAGTTTTACCAAATTTTATCTTCTTTTTTTTGTGTGTTAAAGATTGAAGAAGTGGGGCATGGATTCGTATTTATATGCTCCAAAAGATGACTATAAGCACAGAGCCTATTGGAGAGAGCTCTATACTGTTGAGGAAGCTGATCACCTCACTGGTCTAATAGCTGCTGCTAGGGAGAATGGCATCCATTTTTATTATGCTCTTTCACCAGGACTGGATATAACATATTCAAGTGCTAAAGAAGTTGCTGCTCTTAAACGCAAACTTGAGCAGGTCTCACAGTTTGGTTGCGCCGCTTTTGCTTTATTGTTTGATGATATTGAACCAGAAATGTCAGAAGCAGACAAGGAAGTTTTCCAGTCGTTTGCTCATGCTCAGGTACATAAAAAATGGCCTTTTATCCTTTGTAATTAGTATTTGGTGTAGTATTGGTAATTTAATTTTCATCAATATTTTATTAGCAGTTAGTTTTTTAATTTTATGTTCTTACCTGAAATTAAGCAAACCTGATTGTTATTAAAAGTAAACATTAATTAAATCACATTTAGATCTCCGGTAGGTCTTCTGCCAGTTCTATAATGTAATAGAGATCACTGTATTTATGAGCAGTGGCCTATAATTTTGTGGCTGGTGTTGATAGAAGGCACATTCTTGTCTTCACAGTAGTATCTTTAATTTAACATACCCATTATTGCTAAGGTTTTTAATTCAGTGGTATTTTTGATAACCGAATACAGTAAATGATTACATTACCTAGGTACTTTCTTTTATCTTAGCTTATTAATTTTTACAGAACATATATCTGTAATAAATTTATATGGCAACCTAATTTTGTTGCTGTTTGCGTATGAAATCCATTTCTTTATAGAATAATGAAGACCATTAAAGTGCATATTTATAATTAACATATACTTAGCATATCTTTCTTCTGAAAAGCTACATTATTTACACATGAAACAGTAGTACAGCAATTTGATTGATAATGGTTTTACCCTTTGTATTTTTATCAGTTTCCAGCCAATCTCACTGGAAATCTCTTTTTTGTAAAGTGGGTGTTTAGATTGATAATATAATTTTCACCTAACTTTAAATTACATTACTTGATGAACCTTGAACAAATCTTTTATTTAACAACCTGTTTTATTGTTGTTAGCATATTTATGTTATTCTTTTTTTTTTGTGGTTTATTTCATTTTATACTGATCTCTTGTTGTTCATGTAATTAACTCTGACAGAGTTTGATTTCTTATTTGCGTTAATATTTTTCTGGTAAAGGTGTGTAGACATTTTATTTTAGTTGTAATTGTTTATTGTAGAGTAGGTTATAGCTTCTTCCAGTCATAGCCATGCTTCTTAAAGATATTTTTTCACAATAAGAGCAAGTTAACATGAACTTATAAACGTGAAAGTGATGAGCATTTAGATTAAAATGTGAGCATGATGAAATACTTGAAGACCCAGTTTCAATCATATTTATTCTCTTAGCAAAATCTTAGCCCAGTACCTGATTTTTTTTCTTTTTTACCTTTAAATGTTTTATTTGAGTGTATGAATTTGAGAAAATATAAAATGTGAAATTATGCTTTTTAGGATTAAAGTATATGTGGAGTTGAATTAAATGTAGTGAATAATTGTTCATAATTCACAAATGGAAAATGTGATAGTCAAATGAAGTAAATTGACATTAAAGTATACTTTATTTGCTGCAAAAACTTAATTTATTTTTCCACGCAGTCACCATTTACAGTTACGTATTTCATCTAATGGGAACCAGTTTTCTCATTCTGCCATTGAAAAATGCTGGTGTTCTTTCCTTGATGTATGCCTCACTGCATCCTTCAGTTCATTGTCCATGGTGAAATGAATACCCCTAATGTATTATTCCACGTATTCCCCGAAAATGTGAATCTTACAAATATTTTTTATTGTTTATAATTGATTTACAGTAATGAAACTGTTGACAGGAGTTCTGTGAATAGGTGTGTGTTGAATTTCGCTTAAATTGCCGTGAAGCTGGTAAAGCAACAATTGAGGATTCACCTCAAAGCAGATGACCAGTTTCTGTAACTGACGAGAAGCATCGAAAGGAGGTGGATGATTTGCTTCAAAGTGACTGGCGAATCACCCAGCAATGCATCACTATTCAGGCATATCTAAAGAACAAGTAGGCCATATTATTGAGCAGTTGGATTACTGTAAAATTTGCGCATGATGGGTGCCATGCAAACTCTTTGATGGCTCTTCGCAAGCTGAAGTTTGAGCCTATTCCGCATCTGCCATACTCACCGGATTTGGCTCCATGCGACTTCCACTTCTTCCCTCATCTCAAGAGGATCTCAAAAATAATCATTACACCACCGACAATGAGGTGAAGGAAGCTGTAGCCACTTGGATCTGAGAAAAACCACCAGAATTTTTCATTGACAGAACACAAAAACTTGTCACGTTGGTAAAAGTTTATCAGTGTAAACGGGATTTATATTGAAAAATTAATACTGCATTTTATAGCTAAGTTATTGTACTTTTATTCATTTATTATTTCATTCCAGTATTTCTTTTCATTCCCATTCTACGCATATATGTGCAAAATTTATTAGCCGAGCTTCGTATTATACAGAATTATTAGCTCCATGGATTGTCAAACATGACACATGTCTCCTGAGGTGTTTTAACATCTCTGTATATCACACAAAATTTATATCATGAAACATACAAAATTTAGTTTACCTAGCTTCCAAGTAGTCAGTCACACACACATGTTTTAGAATCCCACAATATTGGCAAGAGGTTTTTTTGCAGAGGATTGCATTTTGAATTTTTTGATTGATGTGAACCATAGTGCCGGTATTCAACGCTCTGCTGTTTTTTTTGGGTCGTAATGGTGCACCCAAGTTTGTCTCCCATCACAGTATTGAAAAGGAAGTCAGCTCCCTTGTCATGATAGCGTTTCAGAAGCTGTTTACAACATTCCTTAATTTGGGTCAAATTCTTCTTTTCTGTTTCTGTCTCTTTTGTTTTCCCTTCTTCTGTGTTATCTTCTGTTTTCAGGTTCCATCATTCAGGTTCATTACTTGTTGCGGGCAGTGTTCTCTTCTTCCTTCAGTGTGTGTTAGATTTCTGCCACCCCTCGTAAAAAGTAATTTTGCAAAATATGGGCAATTTACGTATAAATCTGCTATAATTTTTTGTTAAATTCTATCTAAAGAAAGTTCTTGGATATACCTCCATTTTCAATTTGAAGCATTGATTGAAATTCATATTGACATTGAAAGGTTTGTTATAATTCATGTAAACAGTTACTACAATTCAACCAGTTGAAAATGCAGTAACATGTTCAAACAAATTTGAAGTAGAAAACATTATAGTAATATTCTGGAGATTTGTTTGTTATTGCATATTGGCATTGGTATAAATAAAGTATTATGTTAAACAAAATATATCTCCTATATTGAAATATTTGCAAACTTAATATTTACATATATATATTTTATTTATGGAAAGCTTCTTTAATGGTGCTTTTTAAATATGATTCATAATTAGTGTAAAATATCTGGATATGAGTTTACCATTCAATGTGTTTTTATAAACTTGTAAAATATAATCTTCATTTCAGCTTACAGGTATGACAGTAAAACACTCACATCCAGATATTTTATATTAATTTATGATGAAGCATTTGAATACAAAACACTGTTGAAATATTTTTACAATAAGTAGAAAATTTTTTATACATGTGTATGGTAGAAAATTATATAAATCACATATTTACTAAACTTATTAAATATTAGGCTATATTTGTTTGAAAAAATTGTGTTATGCAACTTGGCATTTATAAAAAAAAGAATAAAAACCCAATTTCTGCTTTTCTATTTTAATTACTATTTTACAAATAATTTTATAACTCTTAAATGAGTGTATACCATTCAAGGTTAAAGATTAAGATATTTTTTAATTTAGTAGAGTACAGTGTCTTATGCAAATATTTTGACTATGTTTAATTTCTTTCTACATGTTTATCTGCATGTTGGATATTAATGGTTATTGTGGTTTTAATTATCCTATCCTGCAGATAGTTAAAATCATCAATCTTCTTTGAATTATTCATGAGCTTCACATATTCTCACATAAAGAATCAGGGGATGTAATGTCTGCACTTCATGATGGTTGCCACATATTTTTGACCTCCTCATTCAATTTCATCTTCTTAGAACATAGTATGCCTACAATAATTATATTATTATGTTTATTTTTTTAATTTAAAAAAATCTTGTCTTAACATAATCCAGATGTGGATATTTAGATTAGTTGCTGGGTTAAGTAAATGAAATATGGATTCTGACTTTTCTTCTGATACGTGCAGCTTCCCCAGTAATTCCTCTTTTAAATAGTTTTATTGCAGACATACAGTCCTATTTGTCAAATGTATTCATTGCTAAACTTCCATTGAGCAATAACAACTGATATAATTTCATTTAATCAAAATACGCGTTGTGCTTTTTGTTGTGGAATAGATAGTGCATCAATGAGGAATGATAACCAAGGCAGTGTCATTAGGTACTGCCTAGTCCAAGCCCTTGCATAACTTTAATTCCACTTCATTTGGAAGAGTGCCAGCTGTTGACAAATAGATAGATTCCAAGTTTATGTATAACATGGTCTTACTCAAGAACAAATGTCATAACATATACGTTTGACATCTGCCAATGTTGCTTAGTAAATATTTTCCCCATGAAGTTATTTTTATTATGATTTAGATTTTAATGAAGTGTGTTTGATTCCTAGGTCTCCATTACTAATGAGATATTTGAACATCTTGGTCATCCAAGATTCTTATTGTGCCCAACACAGTATTGTGCTGCCCGTGCTATGCCAACAGTACAGAATTCAGAGTACCTAAATACACTCGGTTCTAAGCTGGCTCCCGAGATTGACATCATGTGGACAGGTTAAGTTATTATTCATAATAAATTTGTTAATTTTGATGTAATAGTTCCTTTACTGGTTGTATGGAGTTAGTATTAGTTTAAAATCTAAAAACTAGTTCATGTATGGCATAATAGCACAAAACCTTTTCATTTGTGTGTTTTTGTGTAAATTGAATACACTCTTTATTAAGATATTAATATGCAAACTGGGAACTTTATATTTTCAATTTACAGAATAATTAACATTTTAACCAAACATATCTTATTATATTCATTATGCATTCTGCAACTGATTTTCATTATATTATTAAAATAACAATAATTATTTATTAGATTGACAGAGAAGATTAAGATGATTACTTATAAAAGATTAAGGAGTGAGTGAAACAAGTGGAAAAGTAAAAAAAGCCTGAATTAGTTATAGTTATTTTAAGAAAGATTTATAGTAATTGTGTTGGTCCAAACAGTGAACCTAAAAAAAATACAGAGGAGTTTTTGAATGTATTAGGACAGAAATTAAAGAAAAAGAAGTCATGATGCACGTATTACATTCATATATAGAGTTTGTTTCCTTATTTTCTTTTGTCTACAGATTTTACACTTTTTGATTCTTTCATTCCTTTCTTCTCTCTTGTAGATTTTTTTTCAATTTTATTGATGCAGTGGGAACTATTTTCTGAAGGTTTGGCAACTGGTCAAATATTTAGTGCCATGTGGGATGATAATCAGTTTCTTATTATTCTAATTGAAAATTGTAAAAACATCCTTGCTTAACGTGTGTAGACTATAAAAAGTATGCATTTAACAAATTTAGTTGTAAAATATGTATAAAAGGTCTTTTTACCACTGGGTGGTTTTTCTGCTTCAAGGGTAGTACGCCATCATTTGATCTTCTCTTTTTATTCCAGGCATAAAGTTATTATAATTTAAATAGCTACTGTAATTTTATAGTAGTTATTAATAATGTTATTTTATTAGTTTTAGTGCCTCTTTCAGTTGTAAAAAGCCCATTTGATTCCAAAATTCAGTAGTAATATAATCCACAGTACGCTAGTTACGACATTTCCCTACATGCACTCCATTACAAATCCCAGATCTGTGTTCTCCTTTTTTTTTAATTTAAAAAAATTTTTAAATGCATTAAATGTTGTGGATTTTTTGCTGTTCACTCTGACAGTACTAGTATAGTATGTATCTTGGTCAAGCAATTTGATAGCTAGGCTAATGGTTTTAAAAATTATCAACATGTACTGCATGACAGTTGCCTAACTTTTATTGCAATAATGCATCACTACATTTTTTGTATGACCAGTACCATCTAAAATGTAGATGGCCCCTTCATATCCATAAATTTTAAGTACCAAACTATTTGGTTCAGTTAGTATATATAATTTCATGCCATACTTATGGTGTTTGTTTTTTATATATTGTTGGAATATTAAACGATCACACCAGAGAACCTTGGGCTCATCTAGAGACAATTCTTTGCCTGGGTAATAAATCTTAATCATATTATTGTTAAAAAAGTCAATTACTAGCTTATCTTCTATAGATGGTCACCAGTATAATTTTGGGACATATACTTTCTGAATATTGGTATATCAATAAGAGGATCAGTATTCATGAGGCAACAAAATAGTGCCAATGTGAAGCAATACGGCTAAAAATATTTTTAACTCTTCAAGTGTAACATCCTTCAATCTGCAATACAGGATTTCACTTTTGTAGACAACACAAAACTTCTGTGGCATTTTCATTGGTAAACTTGACAATAGTCAAAAAATATTGTAATAGTTCTTATTTCTTGGAGGTTTATTTCTGCATTCACGCTGGAGTCCAGAAGGACCTGGTGTATCAGCCATTTTCAGCTAAGATTGCACAGTGTTGAAGACAAAAAATATGTAACCGACATTACTGTGTTTCAAAACCACTATTTATCAGTGATGTCGCATGCCCTTTTTTGTCACATCCTCCTACTCCATTCATTGGAATTTTTCCACGTGTCAGCAAAGTAGAATTCATTAAGTTAGTTTGTTTTTAATAAAAATCAATTTTATTTATACTGTTTGAAAACTAAAAGTTAGTTTTTTTTACTTCAAATAAATTTTAAGTCTGATTTTTTTCTATGTAGTAGATATGTATTTCAAAGTCATCAAAACTACAATCACCATCTATCAATTTCTCTATGGTATGTTAGAAATCAAGTGTGCCTGTTATTATTTTTTGACTATCCCATGATGTGTACAGAATCTTTTCACATTATAAAATATCTTTTTTTCTTAGCAAGCTGTTCATGGCATTTGGCACATTCTTTCTACACACTACCAATTCATACTGGTGGTCAGTGTCTATCTTTTATCATCTTCTTTTGACTCCATATTGTTTGGTATTCATTTTCTAGACCAGTACAGAATATTGATTTCTCTTTCTGCTTTGGGATATGATGTGTAACAAGTCTTTTCTGTGGATTAGGTTATATTGGGTTTCGTTGTCTGTTATCACAGCCGCTTTGCTTTCCATCTCTATGGCCATACTGCAAATTTTGTTCACATTATCTACTAGTTATAATATGAGATGAATTTTTTTATTTTTTTCCACCAGTGCTTTATTAAAATCTATCTTTTGCTGTAATTATTCAGTGAGTTGTTTTTTTGCTCATCTGTAGCATTTGACATAACATAAACACATTGATATTAACATAAGCCATTAATATTCCAATGTTCGCCCAATCAGGAAATTTTAATACATCTTTTTTTTAAGTGATTTATGAGAGGGCATACAATCCACTTTCTTGAATTACCATAGTATGTGGTTTTCAATGTGATGAAAATTTTGAAAGAATCAAACAGCTTTTCTTTATTCTTCTCTATTATATTTTATAATGACTTGTCATGGATTTTTATATTCAGGAAATGGAGCTACATCATAAGCTTTAAACAAAAATTATTTTCCACCATCTTCTTTCTTTATAAATAAATATCCAGCATTCAAATTTAATATCACTCAGTAATGGAAATATTTGTTTAGTAAAAGACTAAACAAAGCTAAACAAGATTAAAAAAAGAGTCAAAGCTCTTCGCTTCCAGAATAATTGATTCTTCAAAATAGGATAGAAAAATGACAAACATCCTCAATAATTCCAAGAGGAAAGTAATTTTTTGCATTGAATAGTCACATATGATGAGACATGGGTCTATCATTACACTCCTAAGTTGAAATTGACAAATATAAAGTGGCAAAGGAGCAGACAGCCTCGTCCTGTAAAGGCAAAAATGTCAGCTGGAAAAGCTCTAGCAAACATCTTCTGTTACTGGAAAAGCATATTGTTTGTCAATTTTCTCCATAAACATTGGATAGTGATTGCTGCATTTTACTGCCACCTTTTGGACAAAGTGAAAGCTGTCATACAAGAACAAAAGGTGCTATCAGTCAAACAGAGATGTGATTATTTTTCATGAAAACATTAATTCTCACGGCAATTAGCACATAGGATAACTGGGTTTTTTTTAAGGAAGTTATCCTCAAGTCACCCTTGGGAAAAACTTGTAAAACTTCAGGGAGACTAGGTAAAATGCTAATAAATATTTATTATTTATGTATTGATAACAGGTTACAAAATTAATATACAATATACCATCTCTATCATATACTGCAGAGATGTATATAAATCTGCACAAGCAACTTAAAACTAATTACAAATTTGATAATTACTTTTTCTTAAGCTGTTGTTTTTTTTATTAATCAGTTGTGTATGCTCATGTATACCTTTAAGTAATAATAATTTTATATATATTCTTTGATTTCCATAGCTTTTATTCTAGTGTTGAATTTTATTTAAAAATTTTTTGTTATTATATTTTTAAGACTTTCAGGAAGCTTAAAATAATTGTAAGCAATAATTTGTGATTTTTTTGCCAATTTCTTGGTTGACTGAATAACATTTGAAAATTTTATTATTGATAATTGTTAATTTTAGATTCTAAAATATACTTTTCTCTTAAGTTTAATGGTATTTCATTATTACCTTTTTTATATGTTTTCCTGCACTAATGAATGTAAAAAACTGAAGAGTCCGTTTTATATTTGACTGACTTAGTAATAAGAGACAGTCATTATGATGAAAAGTAACATGCAATTGTAATTTATCAGATTAAAAAGAAACATTCTTTTTTATATTTTAAATCACATTTTGAAATTGTGCCTCTGATGATGGTGGAACCATTGAAAATGTGTTAGCTAATAGTTATATATTATTATTTTTCAAATGTGAAAGAGCTTGTAATAACAGTAATCTTAAAATCAATTTGTTCAAAATACATAAGAACAGATAAACTTATATGTAAAAAAAACATAAAGTAATAGAAAACGTTCTGTTCCTTGGGGAAATTGACTTTCTGTTTCAGTAGGAAATAATAGTTTGGTCTTTCCTACATTTCCATCAACCACCAGAAGGCAAAGATCAAAGGTCTTCCCTTCCAAAAATTATTTAGTTCTATTTAAAACTGGTTTTCTTTTTTTCCTTATTATTTTCTCAAAGTATTTTTATATCATTTCTTAATAACTTTGTTTCTAATTACAGGTTCAAAAGTGATATCAAGAGTACTTACAGTAGAATCTATAGAAGAAATAACAGAAGTTCTTAGAAGACCTCCAGTAATTTGGGATAATTTGCATGCCAATGATTATGATCAGAAAAGAGTATTCCTTGGACCTTATCAAGGACGCTCACCAGATCTTATTCCAAAACTGCGAGGTGTTCTAACAAATCCTAATTGTGAATATGGAGCTAATTTTATTGCAATTCATACCCTAGCTCAGTGGTCTCGGTGCAGTGTTGATGGAAAGCGAGAACTTAGTAAGTCTTATTTTAATAATTTTTTGTTTTTAGAAGTTAATAATTGAGTAATTTCATTTGTGCAGTGCCTACAGAATTGCGAATTAATAAAACAACTTTACAACTTTTTAGTAGCATTCAAAAAAATATAATAATATTTATAATTAATCTTTTACGCCAAAAATAATGTTTTACTTTTAAAATAGTTTTAATGCTTTTGAAATATAAAAATTAATTTTTTTATAATTTATTATTTGTTTAATATGAGTATATATTATCACCATTTGATTATATTGAATCTGTGGATGAAAGATATTAAAAGATAAAAATGTTTTCACTGCTCTCCTTATTTAGATCCCAATTTTTCATTATGATACTTATCCTCCAACAGGACTTGGTCAGCAGAAATGTTAACTCAGTATTGTTAAACTTTTAATTTAAGTGGATGGCATCAAATAGCTGAAATTTTGTTGGCAATAGCCAGTGTACTTTTCTAAATGAAAAACATTTCATTTTTGTTAGGAGGAAGTATTTACCCTTCTATAGGGTTTTGAGTGAACACTTCAAAACATAAAAAACTGGAGAAAGAAAAGAGAAAAATTTAAAGCTACAATCTGGCAGAAAAAGTACAGATAGCCACCAAAATTAAACTTCTAGAAAAGGGCAAACCATTAGGAACCTAAAGATACTGAAGAAAAGTTGCCCAACGTTTTATACATACATAATATGTATGTAATGAGATCTCATATTGTTACTACTTTTTTAATTTTTTAGTATATGTTAGAATAATAATGACGGAATATTTTGCAAGTAAATGTTATAATGTTTGTTTTCTGTACAAAATAAGGTGTTCTGTTGTTCTAGTTTTCTTATCTATATTATTTTAGTCACAGTGATTTTAGTTTCCGTTTTAGTTGTGGTCATACATATTCATTGTTAAATTGAAATCTGTATTTCTTAGCATTTTTATGCAAACCACGTTATTAAATATTTTTTTTTTGAATATTTTGCAAAATAATGTTGGCAAGTTTTTGAGAAAAAAATTTAAGCAATCTTAGGTGTGAGCCAATTATTTAAAAAAATTGCTTTAGTTAGTTTTTATTTCTTATCTGTGTTGCTTTTGGTTACCTTCATTTACGTTCATTTTTAAGCGAGAAACTTATTGAATATTCTTTTTTTTTTACTGTGCAATGTAATTTACTGAAATAATTTATCACAAAAATAGTCCAATTTTAAATGTATATTGTAAAAAAAATAATAAAAAATGTGAGAGAGTTCAACAGCTAGGGGGGGGGGGGGTATAGTGGAGGCTGCAAAACATAAAATACATATGTATTTTACCAAGTAAATGGCAGTAGCATAACATTATGAGAGTCAGAAAATTTTTACTAAATTGGTAATGAAAAATTAATTTTAAAATTCGGTAGGAGCCCTGTATGGAAACTAATATAATTTAGTGAGATTGGTTTTTCCATATCATATTGTTTGTTTACTTGTTATGATCTGGATAAACTTAAGAAATGTACAGCACCAACAAATCAGTAATCCAAATTAAACCTGAGTTTCTATCCTCTACATTTCTGTAAAATAGTCACTGACCAGTAAATATGTTTTTATCCCGGTTGAACATTTTTTTGTACACACTGCATCAAAGGTTATTGAAAAAAAAATTCCATATTATTGTATGTGATGCCTGTTCATTCAAATTTAGCAGTCTTTATATTCTAATACATAAAAATTGTATTAAACAGTTTGTTTATAGACATGTATTATACATTTATTTGTCAATCTGCAATGTATAAAAATTTAACTTTGTAAAACATGTTATGATTTTCGGCTTTGCACAGAAGGAAAAGGATTTAGATTGTATGACCTAATTTTTTGTTTTGTTGATCAACATTGTGTTGTTAGTTTTATATTCTTCAAGTGTGTTAAAGTGGCTATTTGGTATTAAATAACATTTTTATTGTTTTTTAAGTTTTGTTGCAAGTTTGGTTTGTAAATTCAGAAATCAACAATAAATTTTTTTTTAAATATTTTAAAGATAGCTAGTACGTCACACTGCACATTTGAGTAAAGAAATATATCATTCTTCTTTGAAGTTTCACCACCTATATGTTGCTGTTGTGTTCTAGCTATTCTCTTGGTGGAGTTGATCTTCATCTCTACCACTACTTATTATAATACTTTATAAAAGTAAAACTTACTTCCTAATTATAATTATAGCCAGGAATGGTCATCCAACAGAAAGACCTGAAATTAAAAAATATAAGTATTTCTTATTGTTTTGACTTAATCTTCCACAATGCTGATGGGCTATTCCATTTTAATTCAGAAATGATCAGCGCATCACTATTTTTTATTTTGATGATATTTGGTATATAACTACCCAGCTTGTACTGGCTAAAAATATTTTTTTTATATTTAAAAAAAAATTTTTCTTGAGTAGTAGACTATTTTCTAACTCGTCAACAGGTAAAAACAGCTATTTTTGTCACTTTCTCCATGAGCTGCAGCATTCTTATTTTATATCATACAGAGGTAAGAAAGGATTTTTTGGAAAGATTAAAGATGGAACTTCATCTTAGTGTACTCACAATCCATTTTGTTACATAACCAAATCTTGTAATGTTTACTGTAGTTAGATTTACAAATTGTTTGTTTTTCAAATTTTGGGCCCAAAATAATGAAAGACTTATAGTAAGAGGCCTGTTTTTTATCTTTTAACTCTTAGGTACTATTAGTACTTAAAAAAAAATTGTATTGTTATATAGTGTCCTTCATTAAAAAAAAAAAAATGGCCACCAAATTGTAAGATTTTCAAAATGTCTTATTTTTAGAGCCCAAGAACCACGTATGGGACAGATGGCAAAGATCTGAAATGTTTACAGCAGTAAGTACCTTTTATGTGCTTCAAAACCATATAAAATTTATTTTGTTACTTAAAGGGGTTGACAAGTAACGAAGCCAACAAAACCGCTAAAAACCCTGTTTCTTCTAACTGTAAAAAATGTTTTCAAAAATACTGATCTTATGTATTTTTTCAGATTATAAGAATTATAACTAAACTCATTAGAATGAATAAATTGATAATTAATAAATATTCAGTTAACAATTATAAATAGTCAATTACATAATGATAAATAAAAATTACAAAATGATAAACAATTCAAATACATTAACAAGTTGTTACCACTTTTACTTTACTTTACTCCTGCTAATGGAAGTTATGAATAAATCTTGCACTTTTTGATAACAAACTTAACTAATATTACTTAGTGCTCCTGCCATTTTTTTTATTGAGTAGAACTGATAACCCCTCATTCATCTTTGGTGATGAATACTACTCTTCCAGTAGTTGATAGAAAAGGCTCTGAAGGTGTGAGAATCTTTAAATTTCAGTTGAACCCATGTTTGATTATCCCTCAATGAAGTACCTGGACCCTGTGGATTAATAAACTGTATTCGATATTCCTCTTCATTTTCATGTATTTTGACTTCAATTACTTGTCTAACCACCACTTGCCAATGTATACGCAGCTGACATAAGCAATCAGAAACACTAATGTCATGTGTACCGATACTAAAATAAATGTTTCTGATTCAGAGGTCACCCAGACTTTCGGAATACATAACTCATACATACTATCTACAGCTAAAATAAAAAATTCTCTAATTAATAAAATTAATAATAAAAGATATCGCATTAAAGAGAAGTTCACTGCTAATAAAATTACTTTATAAATAAGTATACATTACCTAACCACAGTATTAACTAGCAACAATACAACGTATCACATTGAAATCAAAACCTTCTATAATGATTACATTCAGGATTACACACATTCATGTCCATGCATATCCACTTTCATGTTTAAACATAAGTTTGTGTGTGTGAGTCATACTTTCAGTAACAAAGTAACTAGAATATAAGCTATCTCATTATAGACATATCAAAATATTTTGTATAGTAGGCCTACATTATTATCTGAAAAAATACATGCTGTGAATTTTTTGGATAACATTGTTCACGGAAGGAATGGTGTTTTTGGCAGTTTTGATTGCTTCATTACTCATCAATCCCTTTGAGTAACAAAATAGATTTTTCTATGGTTTTAAAGTACATAAAACATACTTACTGCTGTAATCATTTCAGATATTTTCACCTATCCCACATGTGGTTTTTGGCTCCAAAACTGAGACATTTTCAGAATCTTACAATTTGGCAGCTTTTTTTTAATAAAGGTCACTCAGTAACAGTCCAATTTCTTTTTTACAAGTACTACTAGTACCTAAGAGTTAAAAGGTAGAAAACCTTCTAAAAAATTATTTATTTTGGACCCAAAATTTGAAAAACAATTTTTAAATGTAATTTCAGTAAATATTACAAAATTTAGTTATGCAACAAAATGAATTTAGTATACTAAGATGAAGTACATCTTTACTCTTTTCAAAAAGCCCTTTTTGACTGTGTGATGTAAAATAAGAATGCTAAAGCTCATGGAAAAAATGACAAAAATGGTTGTTTTTACCTGTTGGCAAGTTAGAAAATATTCTACTACTCAAGAAAAATACTTTTTTTTTAATTTTTTAAAAATAAAAAAAGTATTTTTTGACCACTACAATTTGGGTAGTTATCATATACCAAATATCATCAAAATCAAAAATAGTGATGCACTGATCATTTGTTGAATTAAAATGAAATACCCTTAATTGAACTAATTAATAATTAGTAACAGACTAAAATACTTTATAATATTAAAAAAAGTTAATAGATATAGTACAGTGCATATGTAGTATGTATATATATCTTTCTGTGAATGATTTTAAGTTTTTTTATTTAATCATGTACATTATAATTATTTGATAAAATAGATTAACTTGCCGATATGGTCAGAAATAGAAAGAACATTGACAATTTTTTTTATTAGTACTTTTGTGACTTTTCCACAGTTTCAACTTTTTACATATTTGTAAGTTATGTCTTGCATTTTACTTTTTCTGAGGATATGGATAAACCATGAAAGCACTACTTATAAAAAAAATTTTGGTAAGTGTTATTATTTTCCATCCAGGTGTGTATTAATTTTAATATATGTATGCAAATTATTAAAACATGTACAATTGATTTTAGGTGACAGTGTATCTGCTGATATTAAGTTAGAGACAGAGACTGAAGATGGTGGTGCTGGGGAAGATGTACCTGCATCATTGCCTGCAAATACATATCATCCACGTCGCGCCCTTCAGAATGCAATATTAGACTGGCTACCAGAATTCCAAAGGTGTAAACAAGCATGGGGCCCTATTACAAAACCACAACCAGCATTACCACTTCCACTGCCTATTATTGTTCCGTCAATTAACACATGTATGTCTGTAACAACTACTACAAATGTTACATCAGCGACTGCTCAACACAATAACAACCAGTTACAAGCTCTTGCTGAAGTGTGTAGCACGGTCAGTTTTATGTTAATACAAAAATTTATCCATTTAGATATTAACAAATTTAATATTTATAAACACAATTTCAGATAAGTAGATAGCATTAATTTCTTTTTAAATCTAGGTTTTTGTTAATTCAATGGTAGGACTGATCGGATGAAGGAATAATAGATGAAGAGTAAAATCTCATTACAGTATCTTTATACTGGCTTCTGGTTTAATTTTATTTAATTACATAACATATTTTTTTTGAGAATATTATCGAAAATGAATGGTTGTTGTAGACATTAATTTTTTTATTACACTATATTGCTTTTTAATTTTTTAAGTTCTGATAGACACTTTTTGTTGTGATTGATATACAGATAGCAACTGCAGTATCAGCAGGTTTTTATGTATAAACCTTGTCAAAAAAATAAATAAAAAATAGATTTTCTTTTTAATTTTCTGTAGATCATTATTAATGATATCAAATGTTACTTAATTATTTTAGGTTGTGATGTCCGTTAAAAAAATGAAAGGTGTGTATAAGATTATCACCAAGAATATTTAATTTCTCTAGCACGTCATTATTTTTCTAAGAAAAAAGAAAAATTATTCATTTTGTTTTTAATTAATTGTAAAATTAGCACTTTATTTATTATAAAATGTAATATGATAAGTGTGGTTGTTTCTTGTTTCCATGTGCTTTTATGAACTCTGTTCTGTATTTAGTATTCATAATTTTTCATTTAAAGGGGATTTGAAAGCTTGTGTAACAATTCATATAAGTCACTTTGAGTATGTTTAAAGAAGTATTTTTTTTTTTTTTTTTTTTTTTTTGCTTCAGAAGTTAATTTAATTTTCAGATTCAGATGAATGGAAATGAAAGTTTAATGCAGCCAACAAGTGTAACACAGTTGAATGGAGTGGCACCACCAGTTGTTATGAATTCATTGGTTTCTGAAAGTAAAGTACTTTTGAATGAACCAATGGACTGCAACTCTACTCCAACAAATTCACCTGCACATGTTAAAAACCCATCTCCTGATGTTCCTATGGTTGAAAACAATTCAGTAAGTTAATGTTATATTGGTTAATTACTTTATGTATGGATACTATTAATTCTTTCCTTTGCGTATTTCATGGAAGAATTTTTTGTATTTTAAAATCATTATATATTCCTACAAACCATTCTGGTTTGCTGAATTCAGTTGGTTTCTTCTTTTTTGTTTTTTATCTGTACAGCTTGTGTGTAACTATTTGTGGGGGAAAGATAACAATGAAAAAATTGTGTTTTTCTTTCCATGCCAAGTATAATCCTGATACTTGTTCTTTTATATTTCTTTAAAGACTTAAGGATTCCCTTTCAGCTCAACTTAAAGTAGTACATACTATGGTTGTGGACTTGAAGAGATAAATAGGGACTTGTGTTACCAATCAATAAATGGATGGAAACCTAAACCATAAATGTAATGTACAGCTTTAAAAACCTTGAGAACTATCCAACTTATGAATAGAAGTGTTGGTTAGTTCAGGGTCTATAGTCAATTTTTAAAAGAAGAGTCAAGTAACTGAAATTCCATTTTTGAAGTATGATTAACAAAAAAATGTGTAAACCCCGCTTTGAGGACCTAGCAGGCTTATAGGACAAACTGAACCTGATATTAGAAACCTTACTGTACTTTCACTAGCAGCAGTTTCATTAAAGGAAAATTTTACTTTTTGTTTATAAAATTATACTTTTTTGATGTATAAGAAAAAATTAAGCTTTAATATTTTAAAAGATTAAAAAAATACTAAGTATTTTATTTGATCATAAATTTTAAAATACATAATGGAGTTTGATAGACTGCTAGAGTAATATAACATCTGTACTTTCAGTTTGAACAGTTATTCGTCCCTCAGAAACATATAATAGTCACATTCTAATGAGATGGGAAACCATTCTGTTTAAAAAAGAACATCCTTGTCCAAAATGATCAGTTGTGAATGTGTTAATCCACTGTATAATGTACTATATACATAAGATTGACAATATGGATAGAACATGACATTAATATGTATATAATAAGGATGCTTATATTAAACTGCTTTACTTATGTTAATCCACTTCATGCTCACAAGAAAAAAACTCACAACACGAACATTTTTAACACTAGAAAGGGCACAAAGATCGGAACGTATGAAATAATACTGCGAGGACTGCAAGGTCCAAACAGTCCAATTGAAGAGACTTGGATAATGGACTAACTAAAGTGATCCTATGCGGTCATAAAATATAATATTATAAACTTCTTTACTGTTAGTTGAGTTATCATGTGTAAAAATTGTAATAAAGTATTTCATGTGTGTGCGTTTTTGTTTTAGCAGAGTTCTGGAAGTTTAACAATGCAAGTCGAAACAGTTACCAATGGTGCTGCAACAGCAGCATGTAATATGGTAATAGATACCAATATTTCTGAGAATAATAGGACTAATGATTCTGAAAAGTAAGTTTTATTATCCATTATGTTTTAAAAAACTAGTGTAAATATATGCTGTCGTATATGAAGTGAATTTCAGTTGGAATACGCTATAATTAAGGAATATAATAAATTTTAATGTAAACAGACTTTAGTTACTGTTGTGCTCAAAAAGGTAAAATTTTATAATTTAGATACTGTTTTACCCTAATAGGTTGAATTACTGTTGTACGGTTTAGGTCCAACTCTAAATAATAATTGTAAGCAGTCTTTAATAGCATAATATAATATTGGGCAGTGAATTATAGGCAATTTTACTCTAGGGTTTGTTTAATTTTATGTTTTTTTGACCATTTTTTGGATTCCTCCTTAAGTTCTTTCATAAATATTAAAATTTATAATTTCACACAACACAATATTCTATGAAATAACTGATTTTGGACCTTTAATTTCATTATTATTGCAATAACATGTAATTATTTTATGTTTTTCCTTGAGTTTGTACCTAAGACAGGAGTGAGAATTCATTACATGAATTTCCCTCTGGTAAGAGAATTTGAAGTAAAACAATGAATTTAATGTTTATAATAGTATTGAATTTTTTCATAGACTGAAGTGTACAGAACCATAAATGCACAACAAAACCAGAGCTTTATGTTAGGAAAGTGGCTTTTTTTCATTAAACAATGTAATCTCTGTTTTTTGAGTTAAAATTGTTTATTTATTAAGTAAACTAATGCAAACTCTTTAATTCTATATAGTAGTACTAGGTTTCAGATTTTCACACCATGCATTATACTTATTGCACTCCTCCTAATTTCTCAGATCTAAAATACAAGTATAGTTAACTCTTGATTATCTACAAGCAGTTTAACCATGATGTCTTTCGGAAAAAATAAACTTTTAAACACTTACACGGAAGCGAAAAATTTAATATTTTTTCATCCTTCTATGGTAGGTTTTACTCCTTCATTCATTTGCTACTTGAATGTGTGCTTGTTTTGAAGATGATAATGTTGTACTATAGTACAACATAGTGGATGTAATAGGATGATAGTTTATTGTGCAATATTATTATGCTATGCAAACTCCAAACTTCAATTAAAAGAAAGTGTTTTCAGCTTCTAAAACAACAGTCAATCGCTTCGTATTTAAAAATATATAATGCACAACTATTAATTTTTTATTTTAATATCTTACATATTTTTTTCTCATTAGCTACTTTAGTTTCAGTAAGTGTTTCTTAATGTATTACATGTACTGTTGTATGTGCAAACTATGTATCAGATGTGTAAATATGAAACTGGAATTTTTGTTTAGAAAATACATATTTATTATATGAAAATGATAAAAAACATTTTATTCGAAATATTCTCTTCTTTCTTTCCTGTTTATCCTTCGGTAACTACCGTTTAGATAATTCTTCAGACGATGAATGAGGATGATATGTATGAGTGTAAATGAAGTGTAGTCTTGTACATTCTCAGTTCGACCATTCCTGAGATGTGTGGTTAATTGAAGCCCAACCACCAAAGAACACCGGTATCCACGATCTAGTATTCAAATCCATGTAAAAATAACTGGCTTTACTAGAACTTGAACGCTGTAACTCTCGACTTCCAAATCAGCTGATTTGGGAAGAAGCGTTAACCACTAGACCAACCCGGTGGCGTTTATTCGAAATATTGTCCATCGCTAGCTATTCATTTTCCCCATCTCTTTGACAGTTTAAGAATGTCACGCCTAAAAAAAAAAACTATTGCTCTTTTGTGGCAAATCAGTCATTGAGTCATTTTCGTACATTTTCATAAGAAGTGAAGCACTGCTCAGCAAGTGCATGTCCCATCGATGCAATTAAATACTAGCTGGATGGAGCCAAGTCTGGTAAGTAAGTTGCATGCAAAAGTATTTCCCAACTGAATGCCTCAATAGTTTCCTTGACCAGTTTTACTGTGTATGGTGGTGAATTATCATGAAGCAAAATCACTTTGTGGTGCCTTTTTTGATATTCTGGTCATTTTTCACGCAATGCTTGATTTAAATTGATCATTTGTTGACGGTAGCATTCAGTATTAATGGTTTCGCTAGGTTTTAGCAGCTCATAATAGATCACACCCTTCTGATCCCACCTAGCACAGAGAATTGTCTTCTTTCTATAGCGATTTGGCCTTGAAATCGATGTCGATGGTTCACCTGGAGTTAACCATGGTCTTTTACGCTTAGGATTCTCAAAATATATCCACTTTTCATCACTTGTCACAATTTGATGAAGAATGACTTTCTTTTGTACCTGCTGAACAAGCATTTCGGAAGCATTTCAGTTTTCTTACTGTGTCATTCAGTTCATGTGAAAACCATTTTCCCATCTTCTGAATCTTTCCCATGGTTTTACATTTAATTAATCTGAGAGTCGTTGCATTTGAGCGTCATCCTCATCCAACAATGCTTGCAATTCCTGTCTTCAAACTCTTTCGGTGGTCTTCCACGTTCTTCGTTTCTCACGTCAAAATTGCCACTTTTGAAGTTTTTAAACCACTCAAAGCACTGTGATTTACCAAGAATATGCTCACCGTAAGCTTCAACAAGCATTCAATGCGATTCTGCAGCAATTTTCTTTAAATGATAACAGAAAATCAATGCTGTCTGAAAATTGGTAGTTTGTAGGTGCTAAACTCGACTCAATGCTAATTAAAACTATGCTATTTTATGAAACGTGTTGTGAATTGAAAATCTTTGTCAGCTGTCAAAGAAAGAAAATGGCACCAATGATGCGGTTTGACGGTAACTACATTGACAGCTAGGGCCATCTATGGGCAAATTCTGGTTTCATATTTACACATATTGTATGTACAGTGTTAATGATAGTGAAAATTTGTTTTATGTTAATATGTATTTTGAATAAACTTTTGTATATTACTTTTACCAGGAACATAATAATATAGTGTACTGTGTTTTATTATTTACCATTATACTGTAATACAATAGGGCATGTAAATAGTGTACTACAGTACAGTATTAGGTCATTTTAATGCATATTACTTTATTAAAAATTATTTTTGGATCAACTACGATTTTGGATTATCCGTGATCCTCTACTTGGTTATTGTCGTGAATAATCAGGAATTTGCTGTACAGACAGTAAATGAATTTTTTCTATTAAATGCCTAAACCCTAATTGTATATTCACATTATATATAATGAAAGGGGATGGCATTTAAATGGTCTCTTATTTATCTCAGTTTCATAAGAATTGGAAGTTTAAAGATTTAGAGATAGAAAATGAAAGTATTGCAAAAAGTGTGTGGAGAGAATACATTTCCTTTTCACATAACAATTGCATTGACTAAATATAAATTTAAATATTAGTATATCAAAAAATCATATATTTGTGGTAAAATAGATGAGTAGAATAGTCTCTTCAAGGCCTAAAATTAGGTTATGTTGTGAAACCTTGTGTGTCTTCTCTGCTGATATCTTTAATTATCCACCAATTAGATCATATGCTGGTTTAGATTCTAGCCTAAGAACCTACATTCTATTGGCCTTGTACTACTCAGTATTTTAAGTTTTCCTGTAATAGTTGCATTGATCATAATTCTATATAGTTTTTAATGTATTTGTAATTTATTTCATGCATCATAAGTATAGTATTTAAACACCTCAGTCTAAATTAAACATTTAGAAAATTAGTAAAGAAAGGGGGGTAGAAAAAATAAAAATTTGATTGTGTTTAATCTATGAACAAGAAATAATTGTCAGACAGGTTTGGACCAGATGATTAAAATAAAAATATATTCAGGTACATGTAATATTTTATGTTATGAGGTGTCCCATTTAAAAACTTTCATTTTTTTGTTACGTTGCAGTGTTTGCTAAAAAAATAGTTGTTTATTTATAGGACCGTTTTGGAGAAAGATAAGGAAAAGGAATTAAGAGTGCAAGATCTTTCACTGCTCTGTGATCTCTTTTATTTACCATTTGAACATGGCAACCAAGGTATACAGCTGCTCCAAGAGTTCAACTGGCTTAAGTCAAACGCTTACATCGTCACAACCAGTAAACTTACTCAAAACCAACCAAATAAACCAGAGGTTTGTTCCATATCTTGTTAGTAATCTAAGATATTTTTGTTTGCAGATTGTCAATCTGCACTTAAGTGACTATCAGTTGATTTTACAGTGACATTAATAGAACACTTTAGTGGTCTCTATTTAATAGAGTACCCCTCAATCAAGGAAAAACCATTTTCATTTCATATTCTAAAAAGACATTGAAAGTTAAATATTACTGCGAGATTGGTCTTCATCTAATACATCGAGAAAAACCACAGTCTTGGGAGTTTGTTTGATTGCAGACTATTGTTTAATAAACATGTTTTTTCAAACAGTATCTAAAGCAAGGAGAAATCTTAGGCTGCTTTTATAAGTCTTATTTCTTTCAAGATGTTCAGTTGATCCTTATATTTGTATAAGACATTTAAGTCATTGTTTGAAGACTGTACCCCATTATAGTAGAGAATGAATAGAATTATAATAGAGATTACACTTAAATTGAAGCTGTTCAGAGACATTTTTTCCCTGATATTGACATATAGATGTTTTGGTTAAGCGTCTTCTGATTATAAAGCCCAGTGTAGTTTCTAGGGTCTTAAATTTCCCTGTTGTTTCAGAATGTTATATTTGCTATTATTGTATTAAAAGGAAATTGTTGAAGAGTGATTTAATACAACCAATATTGGTTTTTGAGTTCCTTATGTTAGTTCCAGAAAGAATCATGTTTCTTTGGATCAAACAGCACCTTCATTGATTCACCTTTGACTAGGTGCTAGGAAAATAAATCTATCTTTCTGGTTCTGTGGATTTTTCACTTACAAGTAAAGCCATAAATTATAATTAATAAGTATCTCACAGTATAATTTTTTTATAATGCTTGTTCTGAAAGTTAACCTAAGTATTATTTCTGATAATGATCATTATCATTATCATTATTAAAAATAATAATAATAATATTATTATTATTTTTTGTGTAGTATATTGTCACATGTTCATGGTTCGACAAGGATATTGACAAAAAATTTCTTGCTAAATCAATTTAATCCTCTAGAGCAGCATTTCTCAGCCTGGGGTTGCCCTAAGAAAATAAATTAATGAGATGGTTGCTTTTGTTTTTCATTTAAAAGTTTTTCCATCTGTGGATCTATGTTAGAAACACACAAAAGCAAATAGTCTTCAAGTGATAAAAGACACCCCTATATTTAGTTTTTTTAGCGCAACCATAGACAAATAAAACCCTTTTCACAGAGGTAAGATGTGGCGAAAAGGATTAATGTTTTCAATATTTCTGTGACTAAATTTCCATATTCTCTTCGACAAACAAGCCAAAACATATGTAAATCTTCAGATATGAATTGTAGTTGTAATGTTTTATCGGCAGATATTTCAATGAGTTGGTCATGAGTCTCAACTGGTAACTTAGCAGATGCAACAACATTTTCAGTAAATGGATTCAGTACCATCTCCTGTAGGAAATAAACCGCCAACTGAATTTTCAGCTCATGCAAATGCATTTTTCTTGCCATCCAAACTATGGTGAAGAATAGTCTTTATCTTTCTTCATCCAAATTTTTCTCAATATAATCGCAAGTGAGTGAAAACATAAAAATTTTTGCTTTGAAGGCGAATAATCCATACATCAAGCTTCTCAATGACAGCATCGACTTTGTCTGTCATTAATAAAATGTTTTTATCACATCCTTGTAGATTCACATTCAAATCGTTTAAATGCAAAAATACATCAGCTAAATAAGGCAACAGCAACATATACACACTATTCTGTAAAAACATCAAGAATGACATTTCTTTAACCTTTTTCTTTCCGTAACGAATACTTTTTACGTACCCCACACAAGTTGGGGAGTGTCGAGACTTGCACAGGTCCAGCTAGTTGTTTTTGTGGAGCCTATGTATGCTCACACCTACTGACCAAAACTCCTCTTTCACCTCTGGCTACCCATCCTTCCTGGGAATGCTTCAGGCAGGGAGTAATACGCCCACTAACACATTCATATACATTTATTAGGCCACATACTAAGGCATCCTGGAATAGTCGCTTTAATATTGGAAGGACAGGTAGAAGAAAAAAATTGTGTAGGCAGGCCAAGTTTGGAATATGTAAAACAAATTGTTAGGGATGTAGGATGTAGAGGGTATACTGAAATGAAATGACTAGCACTAGATAGGGAATCTTGGAGAGCTGCATCAAACCAGTCAAATGACTGAAGACAAAAAAAAAAAATACATTTATTATACTAAAGAAGTACACAATGAGAAGATAAATACATATTAATCAATCAATAACTTACCTTAATCAAATTCAAAATAGAGAGAATGAAACCTTGCACTCAGCAAACAATGAGAAGTGACAGAACACATGGAGAAAACAGGACACAAGATGATATGTCAGGGTTCATCCATACTCATCACAATCATTTACAAGAGATAAAGTAAACAAGCAGCACACAGTGATGTCACAAGTATCAATACTATAGATTAGCACCAGTGGAATAAGTAAAAAGCAGATTAACATTAATACTTAATCAGATGAAAACAAAACATATGCTTAAACCTAAGGGATACAAGATTGAAAGCACCGTCTTAGGACCCAAGTAGAGAAATTTCAGCAAAAAGCAGGAAGACATGGTTTCAGGAGAGAACACTTGAAATGTAATGGAACAGTCACCATGGGCTTACCACCGAGTCTGCCATCAGGAGCAGGGATGCAGTGTCCACGTCCTCATTGCGCCTAGGCAACCCCCTCATGGTTGGGGGCTCCCTAGACACTCAGCCATAAACCTGTCCTTCCCCGCCCCCTCCAGCATCTTGCTTTCATTTGGGACTCTTTTGAGGCACACACAGTTTCTCTATTATTTTTTTGGACACAGTTTCACCACTCTTCGGTGGAGAACATGTCCTCTTGTCCAAAAACTTGCAGCATTTCCTGTCAGGCTTGATAAAATATGTGGTAGCCTGTTTCTGCCTCTTCATTGCATTCAGGGCAATGTCATCATTGTCCAGGTTAAACATGTACAAATATGCCTGGAAGCCGCCATGACTCGCCAAAAATTGTGTGAGGTTGTACTCCAGCGTGTCATGTGGCTTCCAGTACCAGCTCTTCACGTCTTTGACAATCTGATGGGTCTATCAGTCCTTTGTAGATCGATCCCATCGCTCTTGCCAGGTTTCCAGGAGCTCCTCGGTTATCTCTTGTGTTAATCTTTCTTCATCATTGGTGGTTAGAGGTCTCTGTTCACAGAGCCTTCTCTGTAGGGTGATCACCAGGTCGACCAGAGGTACTCCTGCCAGGACCTCTGTCGCCTTCTCCCAAGAGGTGGCGCTATACGTACATGTTATTCTCAGGCAGCACTTCCTACGTATAGATTCCAGTTTGGCCCTGTACATCCCGTATCTGGTGACACCACCCTATAGAGCTCTGCTCCATACAGCAGGGTAGACCACCCCTGCCAGCATTTTCCTCCATCGGCAAGATGGACCGCCTGTGTTTAGTAGAAGGCCAAAGATCTGGTTCATCACCTGTTCTGATTTCTTGGAGGCTTCTAGGATGTGGATGCCAAACCGGAGTCTGACATCTATCCATATTCCAAGGTACTTTACTGCCCTTTTGGATGTTATCTTCTTTCCTTCAAGAGTCACTGTTAGGGTTGTCCTTCGCTTAGCTATAGAGAGACGACAGCCTCCATTTTATCTGGTACCAAAATGAGCCTCACTCTGACCATCCAGTCTTTCATCATGTTGAATGAGTCACACTGATTTTAGTAACCGCCTTTTGTCAAGTGTCAGCTGCTACCAGAAGAGCCAGGTTATCCGCATATCCCAGGAGTGCCACATCCTGTGGGAGTTCTAGGTGGAAGACATCATTGTAGGCCAAATTCCAGAGCATCGGTCCAAGGACTGACCCCCGTGGCCTTCCTCTGTTGATATGTCTTTTGACATGTCTGTCTTGTGCTTGACATACCAAGGTGCAGCCCCCAAGATATGCCCTAATCATTCTGTGGAGGTATGCCAAGATTTGTCATTGTGTGCAATATGGCGCTGTGAGAAATACAGTTGAATGCATCTGTTACATTGAGCATAACGAGGACATTCATCTTGCTTCACCACCTCTCATGTTCCTCTCAGCCATTTTGCATACAGCATCCACTACATCTGGAACTGATCTGCCCTGTCAGAAGCCATACTGGAGTGGGGAGAGCCTGCCCGCCTCTTCTACCACACTTGTTAATTAATCTCTGTTGAAGCCTCTGCTCCAAGACAAAGAGTTTGGTCAGTGCATCTATCACCGCCAAGTGCCTGTTTGACGATGGTAGTGTGGGGGCCCTTACCTTGTTTGGGCACCAGCACCAGTCATTGGCACCTCACCTTTGAAGAAGAACGTTCTCTGTAAGACATTTGTTGTATACATCTAGAAGTGCTTCTGGTTCAGCCCTGGGTGCTATTTTGATTACTTGATTCAACAGTAAATCTGGACCAGGCACCTTATCTGATGATACCCTCGCTATCGTAGCTGCTAGTTCCTCCCTGGTAAAAGGTCTCCACCTTTTACCAGTGAAGAGGAAGTTCCACTTCCTCTTCTTTGTCTGCTTCAAGTTCATCGTCATGGGCAAAGAGTCCCTCAATGATGTTTTGGGCTCCCAGGACATCCCAGGTTATAGGGACTCTGGGTCGTAGAATTCTCTTTATGAGAATTACGAATGGTCTTCTCCACAGGTCTTCCTCAACTTCTGCTATTAGTTGCTTCCAGCAGCAGTGCTTTGAGTCACGAATGCACCCAGCCAGATTCTTCCTTCATGCTTTGTATCAGGCCGCATATAGCTCTCAGGGAGTCTGGGTGTGTCCTGGTCACCAGTCTTCTGGCCTTGTGTCACTCGACTCTCTTCATGGCTATTTCGAGCATCCACCAGTAAACTGGGGAGGGGGCGACCTTTCTTATTGTACCTTTTTGGTAGTCCAGCACGGGCCCCCTCAACACAATTCACAAGCCTAGTAGCCTTCTTTTCTGCAGTTTTGTCATCAAGTACTTCATGGAGGTCGAGTGCCTCGGTGAATTTCTTGGAGTCCATTCTTTTGACACTCCAGCCTGTAAACATTGGCAACCTGTCACCCGCCTGTTTCTTCTTCAGTGATCGTCATGCAGATTGCTTAGTGGTCACTGGCTGTGTATCCCTCAGCAACCCACCAGTTACCTATCTACACTGCCAGAGCCGGTGTAGTGAAGGTGACATCAGTCACCAATTTAGTTGCTCCCCTTCTGAAGGTATAAGTCGTCCCATTGTTAAGTCACTGTAAGTCCAGACTGGCGGTTGCATCTTTCAGTAGGCTTCCACGTGTGTCTGCCCTGGCTGACCCCCAAGTCGTCGACTATGCATTGAAATCTCCAGCCATCTGATGTGTAGCAAGATTCTTCAATAGAGTATTTAGGATCTCTTTATATCGTACAATACTCATGTTCAGCAATAGGTAGCAGCTGTAAAAGTAGATGTCGCCCGCCATTACCCTGACATAGCACATCATTGAGTTGGAGAGGTGCACATAGCCATATAGCTGCTCCTCCATCCTCTCTGATACTATCCAGTCAGATTGATTGTGTGGAAGGTACGGCTCGGAGATGATTGCTATATCTGTACCCATCTCTGTGATGCTTCTGGCCAGCATGACTTGGGCCATGATTAAGATTGATTTAGACAATATTCATTGTCAGGGGTTGCTGAACATCTGGTCCTCCATCGGTTCTCCTTGTTGCTTTTTTTATTGGACACCTTTGGGCAAGCTGGACTGCCCGTCCTGTGCCCCTCAGCATTGCACTTGAGGCACTTCAGGGTCATCTTGTCAGGGCGTCAATTGCCCTGTGGCCTTCACATTCGCAGTTCAAACAGGATGTCCTTGCGTTCTTTAGCCATATGGCATGCCTCAAAGCAGCGATAACATCGCCGAGGAGTGCCTACAACATTGACCCTGCCAGAGGCCAGGCCAATAGTATAAAAATTATACTATAACCGGCCACCTTACTGACCAACTATGTTACTTTGTAAAAATCAAATATTTAATACTAGTTAATTAAAAGTCATTAATTCTGTAATATAAGATAAAAATTAAGTGAGTTTTATGCGTTTGTATTTGCTAAAAAAAAAAATGTAAAATATACAAATTTGTAACTAGGACTGATTGTATTACTAACTAAGACCAACTATCTTACTAGTTCAGACCTACTAAGTTACTCTTACGAAATTAATTACTCTTACACTTATTTATTAATTTTAAAAACTGCTTAAGTTCAGCACTATTAAAAATGATTTTTTAAGTCCTAAAAGATTAGTTTATTTCACTTTTTTTAATTAATTTACGCTAAGTGTTTGTCGAAGTGAACCTGGCTACTATATTACTCTACTATAGCGCGCCAAAAATGTCGGTGCTACTGTGTTACTTAATCTAACACTTTGTTTATTTCACTTAATTAATTTAAAAACTAACTATATATATTTACTCTTTGTAAATACCTCTAATTTTAATCTACACTAAAAACAATCACTTCAATAACTGATTACTGAAATACACTAGCTTACTGTATTCATGTTCACCACTAACACTAAACTACTTGTCCATCCACATCGTTTACTAGAATTCTAATATCTTAAAAACTACAAAAGGTTTTGAACTCCGCACTCATATGTTTTGTAAACAGATGTCCTTCTATAATTTAAGATACAAATCACTCCGATAAACTAAAAATAGCGCCTTGTAGGGCTAAAATCGCAAGTAATGGCAAAATGGCTGCCGACCATCACTAGTGCTCACACACACTACAGCATTTCTTTATCCTGGAAAGGTGTTATTAATTCATCTCACAATACCAACAATGGGGTTAAAAATATCCCCCGTGATTACCATCCGACTTCTGTGTGGAAAAGAAGAGATTTTTTTCTTTTTGCCCATTTCAGCACCTTGTTTAGCAACAGCATATTCTATAATGGTTGACTTTTAATAAAATTAATTTTTTTTGCATCTTTACAAAGAATTTGTTTGAGATTTTCTAGCATATTTTTGTGGCAAGAGTTTGTCTTGGAAGGAACTGTGTATCCTTTCCACCCTTGGTATAAAATGATCTTTCAATTTTTTTCAGAAATCTACTGTTCTTTCCTGTAATCACCCTTGCACAATCACTATATAATGCAATATGTTTTGTCCAATCTATATTATAGGTTTAGTATCTTCATAAAAAAAAAAAAACATCCAGAAGACATTGTTCTGTTGCATGACCAGTATTGATTTGCAAAACAACATATTTTCTTTGATTTATCTGTCCCTGTCGCATTCATATCTCACAAAACATAAGCTGTGAGAAATCTTTGCCACACCTGTTGATTCATTAAATTGAATATTAAAAATTCACTTGAACTCACTTGCTTTATTATCTGATGGCAAACATTGGCAGCCATGTCATCATTTGGCCTTTATACGGTGTCATTAGAAAGTGGAATTTTGAAAAAATTCCAAATTTTTTAAAAGATTGAAAATCTTTTTGTTTCTTCCACACCTGTTAAAACACTGACCAGCTGCAGCAGGCAATATGAGGTTTTCTGCGATTGTATGGGGTTTGGACATCTTAGCTAGTCTTAATGCCTACTACATAGGTGCTTCAAATGTACTTTTAATCAATGTGGCTTGATTTACAAATAGAAGCTTGTTGATTTCTCAAATTATATAATTTTATTTTGAAAAATTCTAAGGGTTTGCTTTTATAGACAGTTAGTTTCTAAGTGTCAAATTAATTTTGAAGGCTTCATGCTTTCATTGGAGAGGACCTGAAAACAACGCACTGTGATTTTCCATCCATTGAGGTAAAACTATAATTTAAATAACTGTCTGTACAATCTTGCCTGTTTGCTAATCTATTCACTGGATGTAGATGTCATTTCTCTTTTTCACAAATTTATCCATTTTGCATAAGAACCAAAACCTCAATTATGTTTATTATTTTCAGAGATACGCTTTAAAGGCACTAAAGACACCAGATACATGTTTTGTGTTGGAAACTAAATTGACATTCTAAAATCCCTACCTCCACTTTTATACTACTGAGAGCACGACATGTTCTAACATATCATATGCATGTTTGAACATGATGCTCTTAAAGTGAATATTATGCATGTAGACTAAATCACAAGGAGCATGTACACAAGTTGAAACAAGAAAATTACTCTTGATTGTACACTTCATATCATACATGAAAGTTCATATCCATCCATCACTATCAATGCAGCTAAGTAGTTTTATCTAGGTTTATTGGATTGTAGTTGGGAGGTTGCGAAATATTCATTACATATTTTTTGTTACATTTTGGGGGTCGTGGAGCTAAAAAGGTTGAGAATCATTGTTCTAGAGACGTATAAAAAAATAATTAATGATTACAATAATGATGATAATAAATAGATATAACATACAGAATCGTAATTCAAATAAAAAGACATGATTTATTTAACAACAGTTAAATTATAAATACCAGAATACAGTCGAATGTACTAAACACATAAAAATGACTGGAAACTTAATATTGCTCTAACAAGATAATAGAATAATCTAAAGTTCACACAATTCACTTTCTACAAATATTGTTACTCTTACTAATTACAATAGAACTACTCTACACTTTATGAATGAGTAGAATACTGTCATTTTCACTACTGTTTACCAATAACTCGACCAATCAGCATCCTGCATTTACCCACTGTCCATGCTGGAATGATTGTGTTACTCTTCATTTGTTGTTATGACACAGTTACTGATATCACCGTCATTGCAACTGTGTTGAACTCGGGCTTATGAAACTACTCATTGTTATTGCTTATTATCATGACTGCACTAAACACAGCCTTGCAGAACTACTTACTCTCTCTGTTGGTGCCCCAGTCGTAATTATACTTCCTGGACTGAGAAACCAGCAGCTGACTCATCCTTTTAATTGTTAAAGTATAATAATTTTCATTATACTTGCCCATACATTTTTTCTGTAAATTCTCTTGCCAGTCAAGTAACCCCTCTTGTTGAACAGAAGCTTTGGAAGTGCACTGTGTGTATTATAAAGGACAAATTGTTAAACAAAGCTGTTACTTTAAGAAAAGAATCCCTTTTAGTTCCTTCTAGATTCTTTTCATTATTATTTTCTCTTTCTTTCTTAATTGGAAGAAATCTATTACCCTAGTCTGTTATACTGGTCCTGTACAATATTAAAGTTTAAGCAGTTCTGTTTCATTTTCTGCCTTATTAGGCCATTCCATCATTTAGAGAATTTAATTCTCAATGAACTGTTAAAAAGAGAAATGTGAAGACCATAAAATATTACTTTTTTTATTATTATTTTGAAAGTAAATTATTTTCAAGCTACTTCTACCAAAAATATTTTAAAGTTGTATTATCAGATTATAGATAACTTCAGATATAAATTTTCGATATGAATTTCCAAATATGAAAATGATTAATTGACCTGAAAAAAGATACATACGAGAGTGCATCAAATTTAAACTGTAATTTTGCTATTTACACAGGAAGCAATTCCTGTGTAAATGAACAAAAACCATCCCATGGTTTTCAAGCAAATTCCAAAATATTTTTGAAACCATTTGTAGCATGAGGTTAAGATATTAAATAATGTTTCACTTAGCTTATTTTGATCATAATTTTCATTCATTTGAGAATCAGAAATTTAAAAAGGTACAAAATACTTACCCATTCTTTCATGAATTATTCCAGATTGCAGTGGAACTTCTTTTGTGAACAACACAACCTGTGAATAGTTTTTGTTTATTCTCATCCTGTAAACTTTATTACGTATGTTTTTATCTCTCTTGCAATAACAAATTGTTAGAAAGTGGTAGAAATTTAACAGAGTTTGACTTTATTTTTGTAAAAACTGTGTATAAAGGATGTATAGTGTTTATAATTGAATAAGTTAATGTAGTGACTGCAAGTATACCTACATCTAATCTGTTACAAAGAAAATGTTATTGTGTTTTGGTTGTTTCTGTTAGTATGAGACAGCAATTTTATTCTAAATAACCAGATACTTTGGTGTTAATGAAATGGTTTTGCTTGATTTCCATGACAAAACCATTTTAATAAAAATACTACTGTACCGTACTCAACTAATTTTCTTGAGTGTTAGGTATAAAGCACTTTTTCTGTTATTTTTTTTAACAGGACCTTGATAATTTAAAATACAGGTCATTACAATAATTTGTGTGTGATTTTTAAAATTTTAAGTTAATTTATTTCTATTTCTTATGTATCATATTAATGTAATATTTATGTTAATTTTCTAATAATTTAGGTTGAAGAGTGGCATGAAAGAGCTACAAGACTGGAAGAAATGAGTGCAGCTGTTAATACATTATTTCAACGTTTAACATACTGCAATAACCGAGAGCTTTTATATGACCTCTATCCTTATGTATGGGATATGCGAGGTGTCATATCACTTCTAAATTCATATATTAAATGGCTAGGTCAGTTTTATTTAATCCATTTAACTTTTATTTAATAAAAGTACAACATAATGTATGAGTTAAATGTTAGTTAAAAATAAACAAAATTAAATTGTTTACTGCTGAAAATGGAATTAATAAAAAAATAATATATAAGTTTTGCTATAGTGCAAATCTTGCCCAGCAGATTAAATTTATAAAATAGATTATATAAATGGCCATGTGTATGATATCATTTGTTTAATTTAAAAAAAGTTGAGTTAAAAATAAGTAATTATTACTTATATTTGAAGTCTGTAGTTAATCAGAGTTGAGTAATCACAGCCTGAATTTTGTCATGGTGTTTTAAATGGTTGTTAAATTATAATTTATAAAAATGATGACATAAAAAGGAACGAAATACCAGAATATGGTATTTGTATAAGCTCTTATAAAATTATAAGATTACAAAACTTAAAAAAAACAAAAAACAATTAGATTATTAAAATTAAAAGTAGTCTATTTGCTTTTGTTAATTAGATGACCTGGCATATCATCCAGGACTATTATGATAGTTGAAATATGGTCTTGAAACAAAACTATTAACTGAAAAGAATAAAAAAAATATATTTGCTGTATTAGATGTGTATATATGACCCACAAATGGCTTAACCTTTAAATAAATTGATAATTAGACTTTCAAATCATTATGGAACACATTACATGTTTATATAATAAATTTTAGTTCTCTGGTCACTCACTTATTGTAGCATTCACATGTGATTGAAGTACCATGTGTCAATGGGTATTGGCTTTATGAAATTTTCACATTTAAATGAAATTGTCCAATAAATGGGAACAGCACTGATCACAAAAAATGTTATAAACTATAAACTTTTTCAGAATTAAGGGTAAGTTATTGCATTGATGGTATATCCCACTACATGTTTATTTTGTGTAACCAGTGTTTCAGGATTTTGATTTTTATAAAGGTATGAACTACACTTCCTTTTTCTTTCATATTTCTTTAATGGTAGGGCCTTCAAATTGTAAACATGTGAGAATTAAAGTGCATTTAAAATAATTTCTTCTATTATTATATTTAAGAAAAATGTCAAGATAATCAGACTATTATTTCTGATACAAAAGTTGTCATAACTTGAAAATTACAGAATTTAATTCATCATCTTACTTTCTGGAGAAAGTTTGCTTCTTCTGTATAAATGTTAGTATTTATAAATGTTAGAGTATTTAAAAAATTTTAAACCTCAATGTAAAATTGTAGAAAACCCAAATGAGCTTAAAAAATTTGTGAATGTGTGCTTTATTATTTCAACATTTGTAACTGAAATTGCTTGCTAGTTATAATTTTATTGACTGATGAACTACATATGTTAAATTTTTACTCCGTTGAAAATCAAACTGATACAATTTCCTTTCTTATTAAATTATCGTTATTTAAATACTTTAATTTTATATATTTTTAATTGTAGTTCATACTTGTCCCATATTAACAAACCAGTCCTTATAATAGAAATTAATAAAACCCTTCTGCCAAAGAGCAGACAGGTAGGGTATGATCTTTGTGTGTTGCTCAACATATCAGAACCACCTCAAATGGTTCTGAGATCCAATGGTCTGATATTTTTTCATCAGCATCACTTAGTGGTTTTATTAAAGGATTTCTGTCATTACAGGATTAAGGGTACTTAATGGATTATGTTAGTAGATATACATTTTTTGTAATGAGTGCTGATCTACTTTCAGTAGTCAAATTTTTCTTTTGGTATAATTTTTATTATTACGGTCATTTTGTTGGCCATTATTTCATGTCCATATCCTCACATCCTTGATGTTGTTTTGCAAGTCAGAACATCAGTTATTGTCCATCAGATTGTATGGATCAACATTTTGTACCATTAAGTCACAACTTTTTATGGCAATAGATTTTATGCTGCACTAACATTTTACCACTCAGAAAATGTAATTTGTTGTAACTTATCGGGTATTGTAATGTGTTCCTTAAACCATAAAATAAGTTCCAGCAATTAGATATACTGTGCTGTCCAGCTATATTTGCCTGCAATATAGCTAAGTAAAAATTATTTTTAAAAAAGAAATAACTAGTATAAAAAAGAAAAAAATTATTCTAATGTATAAATTTAATCTATTAAATCCATATAAGAGTTGATTCCAAATAGTGTGAATTATCAGTTCTATTGTATGTTCCTAGAGGATGTGAAGAATGTTAGCTTATGTTAAAATTATTTGTCCAAGAAATATAAATGATTAACACACAATTTTAATTGCACATTAAGTATAGATAGTTAATTATTAGAGGAAGTCCTCAGTTTGGGCGGCTATTAGTTATCATGCTACAGTCGTATAAAGAATCACATGTACTTAAATTTACAGGCAAAAAAAAAATACATACGAGGTGCAACAATAAAGTAATGAGACTGATTTTTCTTTGCAAGATGTGGCAACCCTGCAGCTTGCGTAGGCACACCATCTTTGACTTTGGTCTATAAGCTACTTCTAGTCCAAGCGGCACATTGATGCAACTGCTCAGTCATGAGGAGTTGTGCTGTAATAAGTGAACATGTGTTTGTGTCTCTCGTCACAGAAATGAAACCGCATCTTGTGTTTTTTGAAAATGGTGTCCCTTGACCGCCATTTTGACTCTTGGAAATAGAAAAAAGTCGCACGGAGTGATATCTGGTGAATAAGGTGGCTGTGGTAGTACTGAAATTTGTTTTGAGGTTAAAAATTGCTGTACTGACAGACCAGTATGGGGTCGTGCATTATTGTGAGGCAGAATCCAATTATCAGCAATGTTGGCACGGACACGAAGAACTCGTTTACGAAGTCTTTCTAAAATTTCTTTGTAGAAATATTGGTTAACTGTTTGTCCAGGAGGCACCCACTGTTTATGAACAATTCGCTTGGAATCGAAGTACACAAGCATGCATTTCACTTTTGACTTTGACATGCAAGCTTTTTTTGGTCTGGGTAATCCCTTTGAGCACCATTGCGAACTTTGACGTTTTGTCTCTGGATCGTATTGAAAAAACCAATCTTCATCACCAGTGATAACACGGCTCAACAAATCTGGATTGATTTCCGTTTGCTCTAACAGATTGGCTGCCACATTTTTCCGTGTTTCTCGCTGTTGTTGTGTGAGATTTTTGGGGACCATTTTTGCACAAATCTTTCTCATACTAAGGTCTTCAGTTAATATTAGACGAATTGTTTCTCGATTGATATTGAGTTCTTCTGGTCAAGTTGACATCTGTCTGTGAGGTTGATGGTCGTCCACTGCGGTCTTCATCTTCAACATTCGTTCTGCCTGCACTAAAAATTTTATGCCACCGAAAAACTTGAGCTCTTGACATAACCTCCTCTTCAAAAGCCTTCTGAAGCTTAACGTTGTCACGTTTTCACCCGATTTAACGCAAAAAGAAATGGCATACCGTTGCGCAATATTTTGCGGTTTCATTTCTGTGACGAGAGACACAAACACGTGTTCACTTATTACAGCACAACTCACGATTGAGCAGTTGCATCAATGTGCCGCTTGGACTAGAAGTAGCTTATAGACCAAGGTCAAAGATGGTGTGCCTATGCAAGCTACAGGGTTGCCACATCTTGCAAAGAAAAATCAGTCTCATTACTTTATTGTCGCACCTTGTATATACACATACACACACATCTCGATTCCCCCCCGAGGGGAGAAGATCCCACCTCGTAGCGTGTCCGGTCGCGCTACACCACCCCCTCCGTTCCTAGCCAGTAGTGGCTTTAACGGAGGACATCTTCTCGGCCTCAAACTGATTGCGCACTACAGCTTTCAGTCCAGGCCCCGCAAAGATGCCACCGATGCAGATGCCCCGAGGGACATCTGCATCGGTAAAGTTCACCCCGAGATAGTTTTATGTGTTTATGCCTTCAGAAAGAAGACAACGGACACCTGCAGCTACCACGTCGCCCTCAGGAACTAAGCTAGAAGCCTAACCGCGGAATGAAGACCCCGCGCCTAGTCCTAACTATTAAAGAGCCAATTACTGAATGTCCCAGATCCGTACCAACAGCCTTTATAACAAGCTTTCCCACTAAAAAGTTTCACACAGCAAAATTTAGACCTAGTTCCCTTAAGAACCCCGCTTATTACTCAAAATGAGTTTCTATCTGACTCCGCTCCAGTCCGCCCGGGAGAGGAGAATAAACGCCTACTCCCGCACAGCTCTATCGCGGAGTCCCATGTGACATTCACCATCTTTCGCAAACCGACCCTACATACCACCGAAGCAGCACCCAGAGACACCCCACCGACAGTATCGTTAGCTCATAAATGCCCTCGTCGGAGCGCGACCGCACCCCCCGGGTAAGGATAACCATGCCCGCCGGCAGCGGCCGCAACTCCGCCGACAGCTTAATTCCAATACAAGACACCAATTACATCTAACCGTGGCACGCTGCCTTAAGCGCCTACCTTCGGCCAGTCAACCCTAAAAATCGCGTCCACTGTACTCTTACTGGGTCTAAAGCCATACTGGTCGTCCATCAGCATGTGATTCGAAGTCAGCCTACTATTAATGCGGAGGTAAAGTACCTTCTCAAAAATCTTTCCAACAACTGGTAAGAGCGTCAGAGGACGGTAAGAGGAACTAACGCCGGGGTCCTTGTCGCCACCTTTGAATAATAACTTCAAAATTCCACGCTTCCAGCAAGCCGGGAAATACCCGGCGAATAAACACCTATTGAACACCCTAGTCAATGGGCCAAGAATTACAGGCAGGGTGCGAACAAGGAGCTCCATCGTAATACCATAATATCTGGGGGCTTTGTTCCTAGCCAGGCTACAGATTACTTGGCGGACTTCCGCCTCAGTAATCTCCAAAGACACAGAGTCTGCATTGAAATCCACAACCGCCACTCGAACTCTCCGGTGATACGAGGTCTCACCAACCTCGGTGTCATCGGGGAGCAGATCATCCATCAGAAGAGATAGAACACGTTCTTTCTCAACTACAACACCGTCTTGGGTCGAGAGAGCCGACAGAAGACTGTCCTTTTTCCGCTTGTGACCAATTACTCGATAAACAACACCCCAAGGGTCCTTATTCCCCTGCTCTTGAACAAAAGAGCGCCAGGAATCTCGCTTAGAAGTCCTAATTCTATGAAAATACTCGTTCCTTTTCTGACGATACTCCGCAAACAAGGCCTCGTGCCGGTCAGGATCACGCGCACGCTGTGCGACTCTCCTGAGTCGGCCCACGGCCTGCTTTATCGCAGTCAAGTCCTGAGACCACCAACCAGCTACTCTCTCTCGACCCGTACTCCAAGGGATTGAGAGTTCTGCGGCTTCAACCACCGCAGAAGAGAAATTCTCTGCCAGGTTATCTAGAGGGACCTCGTCCAGGGTACGAGTGAACACCCGCATCCTGGCCGCAAGAATGTTAGAAAACTTGGGCCAATCCGCCCGCCTGTGCAAGAAGCGCCCCTGCTGAACAGGGGCGTCCGCCCTAAAGACATCGTGCAGCCCACCTATCCAATCAAAAACTATGAGCCAATGATCGCTTTCGCAATCATAGACTACAGACCAGTTCAGAATCCTACCAGGGATATCCTTACCTATGGTAACATCAATGTTGGTACCAAGGAAGGTCCTCCGCAATCCCACCGCGCTGGGGAAGGCCGACAACATTGAACACCTCAAAACGGTTCTGCGTGATGAAGCCTTCTAGCAGTTCACCGCCATCATCTGTGGTCCCACTGTGCCAAAGAAGCGATTTGGCGTTCGCATCAATTCCTATAAGAATAGGACGACCCGCTATCAGCCTGATAATTCTAAAGAATTATCAGTTCTAAAGTAAAATCAAAGAAGACCCTACCCTCGGACAAAAACTTCTGGTGGAGACCAGCACCTAGTTCAAAAACTCTTGTGATACCGAGAGGCATCACGCTTTCCAGTCTTGAAGACTAGCCTGCACTGCTCTTTGAACGAGGCCTCGTCCAAATCAGTGTTCTGCTCCCAAATGAGAGACAGAACTTCATCAGAGAGACTCCGCTCAATGTCATATATAATGACCCGGGGCTTCCTCAACCGCTTGGGGTCTACCTTAACTAGCTTCTGTACCGCAGGAGAGTCCTTGATGACTTGGACCGTCTCCTTATTGTCCGCAACAACAACTAATCCTCTACTGGTCTCCTTTATATCACGAATTCTAAGCCGATTCCGATCACCACAAAGGGCTTCCCGGAAATCGCGCTTTAAGTCCTGACTCGTGGTCTTCGAGCCCTCTGCCTTATTCACGAAGATTACAAGGCTTCTTAACCGCCTTGCTGGCCTCGCGTTTGGTTTTCAGGACCTCAGTGTAGCGCCTGGGCTGCACTGGGGCCTGGACAACCACCTTGGGACCCTTGACCTCGTGGGGCTTGGAGACCAAGGCCTCGAATCCCCTCACTAACCGCCTTAAAAGCTTCCCTCAAATTGCCAAGTCGAGGGAGAATCGTATTCCTCGCCCCTGAACTGACTCCATCGGGAAGTGCCAGAAAATCTAAGTAGTCCAGGAAGACCTGGACTACTTAGTAGATTATACTAAGTAGTAGTCCAGGTCTTCCTGGACTACTTTCAACTTTTAAGGGCAGAACTGCCAGGTCTGCCCTTAGAATTCTTGAAGGCCTCTACTACAGGGGAGGGCCGCACCTGGGTGGGTGCCCCTGTATCCATCGCTTTGCTGACCTCGTCCTCTGAGGAGCTATTCGATGGAACCGGCGCAGGTTTCCTCTTCCGCCTGGACTTCTTCACCTCTTGGAACTCCGACATGGCCGAAGATTCCCTAAGTCCTATTGAATCAACTAGAATCCCGCTGTCTACCTACTACTGTCAAGTTTGGGCAAGCCCACGATGTAACAACTACCAGCAGCGAGTACGGGCAGCTGGAGACCCTTACGTTCTCCTGTCACGCTTTGTGCCTCTTGGCCGCTGCTGGATCGATTGATTGCAATACGCATCGTACAGCAAAAAACCACAAATTACGGCCCTCGCTCTGATAAGAGCGCAGAAGGACTAAAGGCTCAGCCTGTTCTGTAACGGGCGTTAACGACCAGTAGTCGTTGCCACCTTTCAGCCCCGTTGAGGCGGACACACGTCGCAGAAAACTTTCTCCGTTCACTCCCGCAAAAAGTGAAAAGATGAGTCTTAAATTTATTTTCCTTGTGCTAACTGTGTTCGTAATCCTCAATCGGTAGACTTGATACCACTGGAAGGTACTCACTCGACCAGCAGCCAGAACACCAAAAGTAGACAAAAACACAGAACTCTGGACGCACTAAAGGAGACCAGAGTAGACACATACACACACAGTGAAATCTCACTATTGCTGCATCAAAAAGACTGGCAGTTTTCATTTTTATAACAACATTCTTCTTGCACAGAAATTTAAATTCAGCCTTAGAAATTTGTACATTTTAAATCTATGTTTTACACACAATGTTGTTTTAGAATTTTTATGTAAAGCAACTATTAAAAATTTTCATTACTTAAAATATGAACTTAAAGAAAAGAAACATGTACTTATTTCTAATTGGAATGAAAACACACAGCTTCTGAAAGCATTTCCTTTAATCATGTACAGGGTCATTCACGGGAACCGGATGTTTTTAAAATAATCATAAAAAATTGAATATTTACTTTAAAAAAGATTTATTGGTACTGAGACACTTGTTAAATCAAAGCATTTGTTACTTACTCATGAACGAAAAATTATGTCCGGCAAGTGATGTCCATTTTGGGCAATACATTGTTGTAGCCTTTCACGGTAACTGGCCTCAATTCTTTGCAGCATGTCTTCATCAATCTGGGTGACGTGATGACGAATTGCTATCTTTAGGTCCTCCAATGTACACAGTTTATTGCCGTACACATGCGATTTCAGAAACCCCCACAGAAAAAAATCACAACTATTCAAATCAAGGAATGTCGCCGAATCTGGAAACGATCCGTCCCGGTAATAAATTATAGAGAACAGCCATCGTTGCCCTTGCTGTGTGCGCTGTAGCTCCATCCTGCTCGAATAACACATTTTGAAAATCGATTCTCCGGTTTCGTAACTCAGGGATGAAAAACATATTCAACATCGCAATGTAACAATCAGCTGTTACAGTTACGGCAACGTTATTTTCTTCAAAAAAATATCGTCCAATAACACCAAACTTTTCTATTGCATACCAGACAGTCACCTTTGGGCTATGAAGTGGTCTTTTGTGAAGCTGATGTGGGTTTCTTTCTGCCCAATACCGGCAATTCTGTTTGTTGACGAAGCCATTCAGATGAAAATGGGCTTCGTCACTTATTAACAATAACAAATTTTCATTTTCTTCAAAAATGGTAAGCATTTGTCTAAAAAATTGTAATCGCTGCGTGAAATCTTTCTCGTTTAACTGCTGCACTACGGCTATCTTGTAAGGATGGAAATGCAGGTCTGTATGCAGAATTTGTCTTACCGTACTTGTGCTCATTTGAAGCGCTGCTGAATGCCTCTGAATAGAGTGGCGTGGGCTTCTGACAATGGCTTCCCTTACTCGTTCGATATTCTCTGAAGTGCTAGCAGTTCGTCGGGGACCTGGTGGGTTTTTTCTTCAATACTGAACCACTTGTTCGACGGTTGTTTGCCCATCGCAATGTTGTGTTACGAGAAAGGACACTTGCATTACGATGGATATTAAACTGACGGCGGAAATATCACTGAACAGCAGTTACGGATTCGTCATTTCGCACAAAACAGTCATATGCGTACAGGCGTTGGTCTAGCGTCCATGGCTCCATCTCAACTACTAAAATGTAAATGCTGTGAACAAAGGAAACGTCAGACATCAACCACGTGCCCCTCCCACCTGGAACGCCCGAGTACAACCCACTTCAAAAACATCCGGTTCCTGTGAATGGTCCTGTAGTTTTAAGTACATATATAGCATTTATATAAAATATACTAGTGTGTAATACAACATTACGAAAGTACAATATTCATAAAAAAATTCAGAAAATATTTACACAATATATACATCTACCCACTATGTTATCAGGTAAACAGTCATTTAATTAATTTGTTGGTTGTCACAGAAAAACTATGCTTGACTAAAATAATTAATAATTTGTAATTTCTTGGATTTTGTTTCGTAGTATATGTCTACAATTTTTTTTTGCTGTTACTCATTTACATTGTGACATTTGAAACAGCCACATAGTATTTAATGCTTGTTTTTATTTTAAGGTGGCAATACCTCTGGTTCAATTTACTGTTGTTTTCACTACCTACCTCTTTTTCAATATTCTGTGAGAGAACGCTTGTGATATTAGCATTTTCACTAAAAGTTGTCAAATGATATCCTTATTACTGATAATGTTTTTCTGTCCTTTCATTGGTATAGACTAAAAACTCCATTTGACATTCTTCATTTTTAAATCAAATTTTTTATCTTAAAAATACAGAAACCCTAAATTTTTTATGAAGAATTCAGGTTTTGTTTTTATTAGCATGCCTTTTGGAATAATTGAACTCCTCTTTGCCAAAATCACTGCAGAACCGCTTTTATCAAATTTTTGAATTCTGGTTTGAGTTTTTTAAAATTACTGTCTTTGTTAAAAGCATTAATTGTCCCATTTTTTCTCTGCTTTTGGATATTATTGGGTATTATCCCTGCAGACAGATTAGGTTAATTAAATTTTTTTACAGATGTCAACTTGTTTTAACATCTTTTACTTTTTGAATTGTGTACTAATTTTTTTTCATCTAAACACAAAATTTTTAAGAAATTTATTTAAAAAAGGGTTGATTCAATAACTAATGAAAGTGATAGCTTTTCAAAGAATGTTTGTTAATCATAGATGAAAGAACACCAATTTCCAAACACCAAGGCTCAAAATTTCACCATCTTTATAATGATGAAGGTGACTGTGTAGGATAATTATACTGATAAACATAATTTTTGTTTCCTAACATGTGATACATGATTTTAATCTATTTTTTGATGCTGAAAACGAATATGAACTCAGATTCTTTCTATCGCCCACCATTTTTGAAAAATTTTTAAATTTTAATTGAAGGGTTTTTCATTTTTCAACGTATAGTTAGCATTTTAAGCTCCTGTATTGTACTTTTCTTTTCTTTTTGCTTTCTTTAGTTTGTTTACAGTGCAGTATCATAATGCCTTAAAATTGTGTAAATGATGTGAATGCTTTTTGTTATGTATGTGGTGAGTTTACTATAAAGTCAAATAGAAAAAAACATTACACCTTTAATTAAAAAAGTATGTCATTTGTACTTCCAGTGTAAAATTGGTGACCAGGATAAGACTTGGGCTTCTCATACAGTATACTCTAATTGTTCTGTATATTTAAGAGGATGGCTGAAACGTACACGGAAGGCTTTGCCATTTGGTGTACATATGGTTTAGCGTAAACCAAAGAATCATATAACTGGTTGTTACTTTTGTTTAACAAGTGTGTCTGGAATTTCTAAAAAATTTTAACATACTGTAAAATATCCTTCATTGCAATCTGCAATCAGGCCTGTACCTCACTGTGAAATTATTCCAGTTCCTGACCACCTGTGAATGTAAGTTTTGAAAACGGCAATGAAGAATCAGGCAGTACTGAAGATAACAATGATTTTGATTTAAATTATCTTCCAATAAGCCACATCTTATATCACAAGGTGAATTAAATGACTTGGTTAGGGATTTAAATATAAAAAAATCAGCTTAACTGTTCGGATCAAGACTGGAATTTACTTTGAAAAAATACAAAACTTTTGGGCTTAAGGGATGTAATATGTCTTTGAAAATACATTTCCTCCAATCACATCTGGTTTTTCCCGGACAACCTCAGAAACATAAGTGACGAACACAGTAAATGTTTCCACCAACACATTTCGTTGATGGAAAGCCACTATAAAGTAAAATGGAATACTAACATGCTAGCCGATTACTGTTGGACATTAATTCAGGATGTGTCTGAGGCTATTTATAAAAGAAAAACATCAGCGAAATCATTATAACACAGGTATGGCCATGCAAAATAATAAATTTTACAGATTTTAACTATATTTTCCCTTAATTTTATTTGAAGTGTAATTTATTTAAAACTAAGGGTGATAAAAAAAATATATTTACAGATCTGTAATGTACATAAAAAAGCAATTCAAGAAATGGTATCACACTTGGAGAAACATTAAAAAAATATTTTTTTGTTTATCAGTGTTATCTACACAAAACCAAACTTGCTTTTATTATTATATTCACTACATCTGACTTTTGTCCCACAAACAAAAATTATGTTACTAGTAAAAAATAATTGCTTTGATTGTCAGAAAATATCATCATCCCTTCAGAGAAAATTGGATTTTTATCTCCTGCAATTGAAGTAAAATATATCGCTTAATATAGAAATGTCTTCACATTAAGACCAATATATATTGCCTCAATAGCGAGATTTCACTGTATATTTTTTTCCAATTGTAGCATTGAAGATAAATGAAAAATATACACATAATTTTATACAATACAAACTGTGTTAGAAGTTTGAGTTTTCTTTAAGTTGATGAAGTTATTAGAATCTATTATTGGATTATGTTATTGAAATTTTATTATATAAAAATACTATAATTCATTTTTTTAAATAATTTTATTACAATCTGTGTAAATTTTAATTAATCAGAAGCAATGTAAAGAACAAATAGAACCATCTAAAAAAATGTCAACAGTAGGTTATTTATATAAAATAGGTTTTGTTTATTTTAAAATAACAAGAATATTTAAATAAATAAATTTGTCAAAACCAGTGAATTTCTTTTATAAGATTTGTTTTTATCATTAGTGGAAACATTCGAGTAATTGATTATACTATCTAGCTAAAAATATATATATATTGAGTATTGCTGTTATATTTTCTGGTAATGGGTAATATTTTTCTTTTCAGTTTGGGCAATTTCAGTATCACTGTGTTCATTTTCTCCTCTGATATTTTGTGGGATATTCCATTTTAATTCAACAAATGATGAGTGCATCACTAATTTTGATTTTGATGATATTTGGTATATGATAACTACCCTCCTTATATTAGCCATAAAATATTTTATCTAAAAAAAAAGTTTTTCTTAAGTAAAAGATTATTTTCGAACTCGCCAACTGGTAAAAACAGCTATTTTCGTCACTTTTTCCATGAGCTGTAGCATTCTAATTTTATATCGTACAGAGGGTCAAAAAGGTCTTTTGGGGAAGAGTAAAGATGGAACTTACAACCATATCTTGTAATTTTTACTGAAGTTACATTTACAAATTGTTGTTTTTTTTTCAAATTTTCGGCCCAAAATAAATAATGAAGGGATTAGGGTAACGGGCCTGTTTTTTACCATTTAACTCTTAGGTACTAGCAGTACTTAGAAAAAAAAATTGGACTGTTACCAAATGTCCTTCATTAAAAAAAAATTGCCGCCAAATCATACGATTTTAAAAATGTCTCATTTTTAAAGTGTAAAAACCACATGTGGGATAGATGGCAAAAACCTGAATTGTTTACAGTAAGTAGTAAGTACTTTTATATAATTTAAAACCATATAATCTATTTTGTTATTCAAAGGAGTTGGCAAGTAATGAAGCCAACAAAACTGCCAAAAACTCCATTCCTTCTAACTATAAACAACATATCCAAAGATGCTGATGTTATGTATTTTTTTCAGATAATAAAAATTACAACTAAACTCATTATAATAAATAAATTGATAATTAATAAATAGTCAATTACAAAATGATAATTCAATTACATTAACAAATTGTTCAATTCACTTTGCCTTATTTTATTCCTGCTAATGGAAGTTATGAATAAAACTTCCACTTTTATAACAAAATTAACTAACGTAACTATTTTTTTATTGAATAAAACTGATAAGTCCTCATTTATCTTTGGTGTAATATTGTGTCCTCTTCCAGTAGTTGATAGCAAAAGCTCTGAAGGCGTGAATCTTTAAAATATTTTTTAGTTGAACACATGTTTGATTATCCCTCAATGATTTCTTGAATGAAGTACCAGCACCCTGCAGATGGAAAAACTGTATTCGATATTCCTCTTCATTTTCATATATTTTGATTTCAATGAATTTGCCTAACCATCACTTGTCATCGTATACGGACGGAACTGACATAATATTTACATTTTGGCTTTGATAAACCTGTAAAGCAATCAGAAACACTAATGTCCTTGTGTAACAATACTAACATAAATATTTCTGATTCAGAGGTCGCCTGGACTTTCAGAATACATTTCTGACTTGTTGGAACATAGCTGTGAAAGGTTCTTGTTTCTGGGACTTAGGAAGAGTGAAGGTACTCTTCACTCTCTTGAACATCATTACTAGAGCAGAAAATAAATGTTATATTTTTAATAGTGTCTTTGCAATAATTGCACTTTCAGATGATATAACAATTTGATTGTTGACTGTCCTCTGAAGGTTTGCTTTAGTCAGTCTTTTTTACAGTTCTACCAATACCCCATCACATGGTCTTTTCCATGGTTTGAGGCAAAAAATTCCATTCAATTGCAATTTCATAATGTACTTGATAATAGCACAAATTTTTGAATTTTTTTTATATTGAACTGAGGAGCCATCAGAAAAATAAAAAAATTGTTTAACTTGTAACAGTATTTTTACATTATTTATAACTTACTGTTGGAAACAGAAGAACAATGTAGTATTGTGCTTCAAGTACTCACTAATCACATAGTACCTTTGGCTTTGTAATTTTCCTTCTTTTTTAAAGTATATGAGAAATAGATGTACTGTGGCTTAAGTTTTTGACCATTGATATGACTGCACTTCATCCTATATCACAAAAGGAAAATTTTGAGAGAAGTCTCCCACTATAACACATTCACCCTCCAACAAGTTTTCCTTTTTAATGTTGAGGAAATTATCTTGTTTCTTTACAACAAAATGATGCCTTTTTAGATTATTTAAATTTTCAGTAAGTTTATCTAAGTACTCTTGAAATGGAAGAATTTGAGTCGCTACTTCACCGTGGTCAACAGAAACCCACTGTTTGAAGGTAATTTCAGAATCAAAATCATCCCAGCTCTCTTGCAGTAATCTGGCCACTTCATTAGTGCCTGGACATTTTTCACACTGTGACAGCATGCACATTTCATTTTCTATATCACATAACATGGTTGAAAGGAGAATTTTATAATCAAATTTCATTTTTACATTTTGGTGGATGACACACACACAGAGTGAGTACCTGACTCACCAGCCAGAACACAAAATTTAGGTCTTAAATCAGCAAATTTTGAAAAACCAATTTTTGAATTATGTTTTTCTCTGAATGCTGTGTACAATTTTTAAGTTATCTAAGATGAGCCTTTTTTTAATATTAATTTTGTTCCTGTCAGCTTGTACAGAGACACATTCCTTCTTCCCTGTTATCATTTGGCTGTGCTCATCATTCTGGTAAAAATCTTGGACATATTTAATAACATTTGTATCAATTATGTGACTGGGTTTCTTTTTGTTGATTTGTGGTAAAATTCCACTTGTTTTAATTACTCATTTGGATTGACGGGGGCTAAATACTGACTAACCAATTTTGAATTTTTTGAATGCTCCAGCTACTTGGTAATAAATTTAAAATATTAATTTTTTCCTGGGTTGATGTAACTGTTTCCAATTCATCCTTTAATTTAATAATTAATTCTTCATATTCCCTACCTAAATCAGCACAGTTTTGTGGTACTAAACTGCTTTCTTCTGTAGAAGTATTTAAATCAAAGAAATCGTTAATTTACTGGTAACTGATTCAGCTATTTTTGTAACTTTATTTTTTAAAATTGGTTCCTTTGCGCTGCTTGATAATTTTTGAATCTTAATGGGGGAAATGCAAAGTGCTGATCAAGCTTTATTCACCGACTTGACTGTAACACATTGAGGCTCAAATATATCTTGACATTCCAGTTTACTTTCTGTATCATGTGATTTTTATATTTTGTTAAAGCATTTTGTACACAGTGTTCTGCCTGGAATTAAATTTAAATTTGAATTGCTTGTTGAAAGTATTAAAGATGTTTCACAAAAAGACTTCTTAACTGGTTTAGTATGACAGTTAAATGGGTCAGAGCAAGTTTCCCCGTTAATATGAAAATATCTAAATATAAAGTTTTATGAAAAGTGCAGATATTTTTTGTTTCAGTACATCCACTTCTTAGATATCAATGTTATTTGATCAGTAAACTTTATAATATTGTGCAATACTGAACATCTACTGTAAATCATTTGTGACATACGGTTTTAGTGTGAACGTCAATTGACCTCTTCATAATCCATTTTTATGAAATGCAAGGGTACTTACAACAACAATACAGTTAGTATAAATTATAAAAATACCAGTTGTAACTCACTTTGTCTTGTCCCAGTTTCTGTACAGCTAAAATAAAAATTTCACTAATTAATAAAATTAAAAATAAAAGATATCGCATAAAAGAGAAGTTCACTGCTAATAAAATTACTTTATAAACAAGTGTACATTACCTAATCACTGTATTAACACTAGCAACAATACAGCTATCACATTGAAATCATAAGAGTGACTAAGCTCTTTATAATGTTACATTCAGGATTACTCAAACATTCATGTCCGTGCATGTCTATTCACTTTCATGTTAAACATGTGTTTGTGTGTATGAATCATACTTTAAGTAACAAATTATGTAGAATATAAGCATAGAGAATATCTCATTATAGACATATCAAAATACTTTGTTTAGTTGGCCTACATTATTATCTGAAAAAATACATATGAATTTTTTACTTCACAGCTCAAAGGGACAGTGTTTTTAGCGATTTTGATGGCTTCATTATTCATCAACCCCTTTGAGGAACAAAATAAATTTTATATGGTTTTAAATTATATAAAAAGTACTTACTGCTATAAACGTTTCAGATTTTTGCCACCTGTCCCACGTGTGGTTTTTGGACCCCAAAAATGACATTTTCAAAATCTTATGACTTGGTGCCCATTTTATTTAATGAAGAACACTCTGTAACAGTCCAGTTTTTTTTTTATAAGTACTACTAGTACCTAAGAGTTAAATGGTAATAAACAGGCCTGTTAGCCTTAGCCCTTTATTATTTATTTTGGGCCCAAAATTTGAAAACAATTTGTAAACGTAACTTGATTAAAGATTACAAGATTTGTTATGTAACAAAATGAATTTTAAGTTCACTAATATGAAGTTACATCTTTACTCTTTCCAAAAAGCTCTTTCTGTACAATGTAAAATAATAATACTACAGCTCATCGAATAAGTGACAAAAATTACTTTTTTTTTACCTGTTGGCGAGTTAGAAAATTGTCTATTACTCAAGAAAAAATTTTTATTTAGATATAAAAAATATTTTATGGCCACTATAAGGTGGGTAGTTATATATATACCAAATATCATCAAAAAATTTTGAATTAAAATAGAATACTCCTTGTGCACAATGTTTCAGTTAGGTCCTTCTCCTTGCTCACATTTCTAAATGATAGGTTTTAAATTCAATCAAGATTATTGCAATTAAAACTTTAGGAGCTGCTTTCCCTTATTACATAGTAATGGTTCGTTCTGCATTAGTTGTACTTTTTTCAGAGTAAAATTGAATATTATAATATAATAATATTAAATTGTTTAATTACATAACTATTTACTATTTTAATATTTACTTCAGTGCTATTTAATTTTCTTTTCTTTTTTATCTCTTGTATGTTATTAATAGCATGAACACTTTCCGCATAAGACAGTTTTAAACAGTTTGCAGTAAGATATAACATATTCAATAATCAGCTTATAACCTCTGCACTTGCAATATGCCACTTTCATAGTTGATTCAACAACCCCATATTTTGTAATTCTTTTTTCTCAGTTATTGCTTTTTTTTTTTTAATTTTGCTACTTTAGTGCTTTTTTTTGTCTTCAGTTATTTGACTGGTTTGATGCAGCTCTCCAAGATTAGCGCTAGTCGTTTCATTTCAGTATACCCCTACAACCTACATCCCTAACAATTTGTTTTACACATTCCAAACGTTTTTCCAAATGCTTCTTTCTTCATTAATTTGCCACAATACCTATTCATTTGTCACTTTATCTACCCATGTGATTTTTAACATTCTCCTGTAGCACCACATTTCAAAAGCTTATAATCTTTCTTCTCAGGTACTCCGATTATCCAAGTTTCACTTCCATACAAAGCTACGTTCCAAACTTATACTTACAAAAATCTTTTCCTGACTAACAAATTATATTTCTGACTGAAGGCTCGTTTTGCCTTTGCTATTCAGCATTTTATATTGCTCCTGCTTCATCCATCTTCAGTAATTCTACTTCCCAGGTAACAAAATTCTTCTACCTCCATATTCTTTTCTGTTCCTATTTTTACATTCAGTGGTCCATTTTCATTGTTTCTACTACATTTCATTACTTTCATTGTGTTCTTGTTTATTTTCATGCAATAGTTCTTGTGTAGGACTTCATCCATACCATTCATTGTTTCTTCTAAATCTTTTTTACTCTCAGCTAGAATTACTATATCATCAGAAAATCATAGCATCTTTATCTTTTCACCTTGTACTGTTACTCTGGTTCTAAGTTGTCCTTTAACATCAATAACTGTTAGTTCTAAGTTCTATGTAAGGATTAAAAAGTAATGGAGATAGGGAACATCCTTGTCAGACTCCCTTTTTTATTACGACTTCTTTCTTATGTTCTTTGATTATTACTGTTGCTGTTTGATTCCTCTAAATGTTAGCAATTGTTCTTCTATCTCTGTATATGAAACCTATTTTTTTTTAAATGCTGAAAATTTTATTCCACTACATTATCGAATGCTTTTTCTAGGTCTATAAATGCCAAGTATATTGGTTTGTTTTTCTTTAATCTAACTTCTACTATTAATCTGAGCGCTAAAATTGCTTCCCTTGTCCCTATACTTTTTCTGAAACCAAATTGGTCTTCTTCTAACACTTCTTTCACTCTCCTCTCAATTCTTCTGTACAGAATTCTAGTTATGATTTTTGATGCATGACTAGTTAAGCTAATTTTTCTGTATTCTTTTCATATATCTGCTCCTGCTTTCTTTGGTATCATGACTGTAACACTTTTTGAAGTCTGATGGAACTTCCCCTTTTTCATAAATATTACACACCAGTTTGTATAAACTATCAATCGCTTCCTCACCTGCACTGCACAGTAATTCTACAGGTATTCCGTCTGTTCCAGGAGCCTTTTTGCCATTCAAATCTTTTAATGCTCTCTTTTAAATTCAGATCTCAGTATTGTTTCTCCCCTTTCATTCTCTTCGACTACTTCTTCTTCTTCCTCTATAACACCATTTTCTAATTCATTTCTTCCGTATAACTCTTCAATATTCAATATATTCCACTCACCTATTGACGTTTCCTTTTGTACTATAAATCGGTATATCATCTATGTTAGATGATATACACATAATCTAATATCACATATTAGATTTTAATTTACGTATCCCAAAATTTTCCTTAACTATCCTGTATTCTCCGTCTATTTAGCGCCTATTATTTCACTTTGGTGCATATTGTTTCTAGCCTTGAATGAATTAAGATATATTTTTTTTATTTTAATCATTATTCAAAAAACAGAAATACGCTTTGACGCTATGTGGCACTTAATAAACTTATGGTAGACCTGAGAAGGGCTATTGTCATCGAATGGCTTCGACGGTTCATAATTTATGACCTTGTGGTGGCCCTGAAAGGGCCATTTTTTGCGTTAGCTCTGAGAAGAGCTATTGGGTCTGGAAGCTGGTCTCCAGCGAAGTTGGGGAGTTGCAGCTTGCCCATTGAAATTAGACTGTGCTTCCCCTCAGTGGCAGTTGGGTCCCCACTGCAGCATGACAGTGGTGGCCCCCAGAGCCCCACAGTGTCGGTTCAGCGTCTGTCGTCTTTCGCCAGTACAGCTGAAGCAGTTCTCCCCAAGCTATCCCATGCTGGGCTGACTCCTGCTCCTGAGTTCGCCAGCCAGGACAATTGAAGTCTGGCAAGCTGGAGCGGGAAGGTAACATCCACATCCAATGGCTCCCTCAGCAGGCCAGGCACTGCTTCTTCACTGTTCCAGTGAAGATGTTGCATCCGCTGGGAGTTATCACGTTGAGGCAGCCAGGGAACTTCTGTCTTCTTCCATCTTCTTCTTCTTCTTGGTCTTCTCCAGGTGGTGGCTGACGATGAATTCACTCTTGTGGACGCTCTTTTATTGGAGCCTGAGTGGTGGGAGAACTGCGCAGTCATCTACACGACGGGAGTGATGCTTGTACCAGCGTAAACATATACTGTGATCCAGCTAACATCTAAGCTATTACCGTGTTTGTCCACCGATATTAAATTAGGCATGTATGTGGTAACAGCCTATAGTAGAAGTGTACATATATTTTAATATTATAATGTTTCTTATCTTATTTTAATTAAATAAATTAAAAAGTGGAAAAGAAATAAATCTTTTTTCAAAGAAATAGTTTGAATAGCAAGATAAAAATGACAACATTAAAGTAACAAATAATTTACTCCATTAGAATGGAATGGATGGATTTTGCAGATGGTGATTCGTTTAGCTGGCTATGGAGTGGTATACAGAAATACATACACTGCATTACATATGATATAACAGTGGTACCAATAGTGTTTTGGTTGATGTGTTAAATAAACCACAAAGAAAATTGATATATATTAACCGATTCTCTTAATATAAACTGTTACTTTTGGGTATCTTTAGTTCAGACACTCTGTATTTCCTCCACCTTTTGTGCTATTGTTTGTTCAGTCCATACCAAATAGTCAGATTTTGATCTTTTTAAACAACTTTTGGGCATCCTTGAAATAATTTATTGATCCTACTCTCATATACTGCCTTGATCAACAAAAATGTTTTACTGTAGCAGGAAGTATTTTCTTTTTTTTTCTTCTTGAAAATCCTCTTGTCAAAAAAAATGCATTTCAGCTTGTTGTCTTTTAATATAAACTCCCAAAAGTGTGATTGTTATTTTTAAATTTAATGTTGATAATTTTTGTCTACTTTTCTAATACCTGCTAACTTAATATCATTAAGCTGATGTAGATTGAATATGACACAAGGGGTTGAGAATGATAGAGATTTGGTAACAATGAGACATACCTGTTAGACTTGTTAACTTAATAGTTGTGAGGGGGTAGCAGCCAGTCATCATTTGATTTACTTGGTATGATTTTTAATAAGTTGATATAGTTTTTAAAATTTTAAGCTATGGGAATTCTTTACAAAAGTATATTAATTGATTTTAATTTAATTAAGAATTATTAAACAGCAATGCTCTATATTGAAAGAGAGAGAGAGAGAGTGGGTGTGTGTGTAAAAGGATTAAGTTATTTTCCTTTTTGTCATATAATGTATTAAAAATACAGTAATGTTTTATTTATTTTCTTCATTATGAATCACTGCAAAGTAATTAAAAGCCTTAAATGAATAATCTTTCTCGATGTATTGTATTTTACTTTTATCAGGTCGTTAGTTTTTGATTTGTGTGATCATTTGCTCATTTTAAATTAATTATTATTACAAGTAAAATTATATTAATTCTTTTTTTTTTGTTTTTAATTAGTCAAAAATTAAGTTTTTAAGAGCGGTTTATTTAATCAATCTATTAATAATCTGCTCTTTTATTTACTTAGAAAAGCCCTCCCTACTTTTACAGGATTCATAAATGTGTTAATATGAGTTTCCATTTAGCTTTTTAATGTTAATTTTTTCAAGGTTAGCATTTTCTGCTATTTCAGGATTTTATTTTAAGTTGTATCTCTTTCCTTTGTACTCATTATTATTTCATATGTTACAGGAATATTCTTAAATTATTAAAAAAACTATGTATAACATAAACTTAAGATTTTCACATGATATTTAATATTAAGTCTTAAGTCATTCATAATAGCTGACTGGCTGTAACTTGGTGCAAAATATCACTGTCTGCTAATAGAATGTACCGATATGTATTTTGAAACATTTAGTGCTGCACAGCTACTTTTAGCTTCATTTTTAATGAATTGTTTATATAAGCACTGACTTTAGACAGATGTATAATTTGTCTGTATATTTATAACTTGTGAGTGGTTTTATTTGTGGATTTTAGTTACATATATAAAGATTTCTTATGTATTAATTTATTTAATTAGATTATTGAAAAATGAATTGTTACAATCTCCGCATCATTTTTTATTGAAGTAAAAATTCATTATGGTACAGAGTTTTTTACTGTGATAATAGTGCTTTTACTACTTGTGAAATTGTATATAGTATTTGTGTTACAAAAATTTGGATAAATACATATGTATATTATATATAGAGTATAAATATTATAAAAAAGTGATTTTATCAAGGGGACTTAAATGTCAGTGTCTTTAAAATAATACTACCTTTTTGTTTTTCAGTAACTTGTGATCATGGAGTAGAATTTATTTCCTGTTGAAGACATAACTAATAGTATTTTTTTGTTGTAGATTGCAGTAGATCTGTCTGATGTATTCTTGTGACATTTATTTATTTTTTTTTTTATTTTTTGCTTACACACAAACTCTAATCTTTTCTCTGTTTCTTTGCCAGCCAGCGGACATTTCCCACAGATCGTCAGCAGCTACACCACGGGCAACTATACCTGTACGCAGTTCTGTTGTACTTGTTCACTAAGTAGAAATACATTTGCTAATCTACTTCACATCCGTATGGGAATTCGTGTTAGGCGTGCTGTTCATATTGGAGTCCTTGTGCTGGCTACCTGAAATAATTTTTATGAAATTAGAATCTTGAATATCTTAACTAACTTGTTCCTTATAAAAACATACTTTAATAAGAGTTGTGAATTCTTTTCTAAATTATGGGTTTGATAAAGCAGAGGTTTTAGCTTTTGGTGCTGATTTTTTGGACTAATCTTGTATAGTTTATATATAATTCTATAAACTTGTAAAATTTTGTTACATATGTTATTAATATTCATTAGAACTTGCCAAATTTTTAATTTAATTATTAATAAATTATAACAAATTAAAAAAAAATTATAAGTTTTATTAACAATTTAAAATTTTCTTTTATTGTTTTCATTTTATAATTGATTGTGTTGATTGGAATTCACCAATGTACATTGAAACAAGCTAGCATTCGTTATACTAACACAATTTTTTTCTTTTTAACATCCAGAACATGACGTGTGACGGGTAGGGTTCGTGTGCATTGTGCGATGCGTAATGTGCTGTTGCTGCGCTTCATTTTCTTAATTGAAGGCATTTTGTACCATTTTTATTAATTTTTATGCACTTTTATCATGTAAACATTCCTGCCACTGAATAAATTACAAGTTTCTTAGTTTTTACTTTAATATCTTTCCATGTTAAGATATTTATCTAATTTTTTCCTGCATAATTATTATTTTCTTAATGCAGTGATGCAAATTATTACTGCATCAGTCATATTAAATCTGAACAATTGTTACTACAACTATTCTTATTATTACTTAATTTGTTTTAAATTTTTCTGTAAAATGTAAGTTACAGTGGTGCCGATAATCTATTTTATTTAAATTCTGTTTCTTCACAGAGTTGTTAACAGTTTTAGTTCAAATAGTTTAATTAAAGTATTTAATTAAAAATGTTTTCTTAAATTAAATTAGTTAAATGTGTTTAATTAAATCAAATTTTTCATTTTTAAATATTTTGTGTTCCAGTTCAGTTCTGATGTGATTTTTCAAATGTTTAAATTCTTTTGTTGTGTTTATGTTTCCCCTCTATAATTTCTGTAATAATTTAATTTATACTTAACTTTTTTTTTCTTAATAAATATTTTTATATTTTTAATTCGCATTTCTTGAATTGTAAGTAACAGTTCAATGATAATTTTATTTGGTAGATTTCTAACTAAACGCCTTGAGTTGAGAAGATGGTTATTATCGGGTTCGTTTACTGTCTGTGTCAGTGTGCTGCGTAATATTGTTTGATTTCCTGTTGCAGAGGTCCTCCTTCTTGGAGCATCAAGCGTGATTTCTTTTCTATTCTGTTTTCAGGTTTGCAGAGTAATATGAGTTTTTTTTTTTGTATCTGTAAGCAAAAAAAGGAAAGCCTGGCTAATGTAACATAGCAATAATTTTAAAATTCTAAATGTTTTTATGAGTTAAATTTTTTTTTCTTTTCTTTTTGACAATACGTATGCTATGTTATTTTTGACAGACCTTCCTATTTTTGTTGTTTCTTTTGAGCGAAATTGTCGTGTATTGCACAGCGTGAGTTTTTAGTGTTAGGGCGAAATTTTAAATCGTGCATTTATTTTTTGGATGGGAAGTTTTTTTGCGAAATTTTCCGGCTGCTTATATATGCGCTGCGGTTTCAGCTGCTTGTTTCAGATGTCTTACAGAATTCCATGGTGGGACAGCACAAGGAAGTCCATCGCAGAATGCAGTTCAATTAGCTTTACAACTCTGGTCTTTCTGATATTCTTCTAAGTTAAATTGGTAATGAAATAAACCCATAACAGCTTAATTTTAAAAATTATCATTTTTTATGTAACTAAATGAAATTACTAGTAAACACAGTAGTTTTGGGTTTTCATGTTTTCCATAATTTTAATCAATTCAATAATTGACTTCTTTCAGTTACAATTATTAACTGATTAGCTTAAAAAAACAAATCTCAATGATCTCACCTGAAGATAAATTTATAAACTCAAACATAATTTTTTTCTTTAAAGTTTATAATAGCATCAACAGCATGCAGTATGAAACTGCATTCTGCATTTTTTATTTAGAAATCTATAGTAACTAGCCTATTAAATATGACCAGCTATTGGAATTTTACCCTTAATTTACTTTTGTTGTTCTTAAACATCCCTGAGAGCTGGCCTCCGTAGCACAAGTGGTTGCATCTCGGCCTTTTATCTGGAGATCGCAGGTTTGAATCCCAGTCAGGCATGGCATCTTCACATGCTATATTACAATTTCATCTCATCCTCTGAAGCAATACATAATGGTGGCTGCAAAAAAATCCATGGGGAAAATTTATGAAAAAAGTTATTTATTTATTTTTTATTGTGTATATAAATAGCGTAATTGAAAAAATTGTACGAGGATGTTTCTTATTCTTGCTTAATTATAGAGTAATCTTAAAAACTGTAGGATAATTAACATTAGAACTAGTCGTTACTTAAGCACACATAGTACATCATCTTAGCACATCAGTTTGTCTTACAAATTACTGGTGATCATAGTGGTTGGTCTTCATAAAATATTTGTTTAAATAGTTGTCAGATCTGTCGCCCTGTATATATTCTGCATTGTTACTTTCAGCAGTGATCATCATTGATCTGATTAAAATGGTTTGCAACTAGACCTTTAGACATAAAAAACATGGTTTGTTTTCCTTTTAATTCGCTTACCATTTCCTCTGCTGCTATTGAATTCTGCTGGAAAGTCATATTCTCCAAATATGCCAAGCTTAATCTGTGATTCACACAGAATCGAATATCTTTCATTTTATCAAAACAGCTACCCTTCAGGTTGAGTTATTATTATTTTGGGAAAGAGGAAAAAATCACACATCAGAATTCCCTGATATTATCAAAGAAGCAGTAATTACTATTGTATTTAGCACATCTTAGTCACAATACATTGAGAACACCAGTTTTCCTTATGCCTCAGATTAAATTTTTTGAGCCAGAGTTTTTGTGCAGATGACATTATCATAATGTCAGCAACTTCCTTGATGGTATCTATGATCCTTATATAAAATTCAAATTTTTTAGATGCTTTCAGGTGTATAGGTCATAGAAGATTGCTGTAACCTGTGATTATCTTTAAGTAAGCACCATCTCTATTTAAAATACATCATCTCATCCAGCTTATTGCTTTATTTGCTCACTCTGCTGAAGATTGTAATATTAAGTGTGTTCTTGACTTTGCAAAGTTAGAATCAACTCATACTATTTGTTTACTGCTGAGACTTTGCCATATTGAAATGGGAAATGATCCATTTGAATATGATTGTAAATATTCATGTAATTTTGTTCACCATGCTAATTCAAGAATGTGTTTATTTCTTCTTTAGTTGATCCATTAACTCTTAGGTCTCTTTATTCATCATTAGTTTAGTCCTGGCACTTTTGATTTCACTTTATTTTATTCTTCTTACCCAGTTGAATGGCATGCTTAGTTGTAAATTTCTGTCAGTTATATTGATAATTGATTTTTTTTTTTACAACTTTCTTTGCCATTAAAATAAAAAATTTAGCTAAATTTTTTTTAAAAAGTCATGAGGGAATGATAATAAAAATTATTTTCATCTTTTATGAATATCTAAAAAAAATTATGTATGAATGTTATTCTTAGGTGAACTGAGATTTGTTTTCATATCATTAAAATAAGTGTTAGTTGATAATAATAGTAATGTGAAAGATTTTATAAAAAAAATTAATGAGATAAATCGATAAGTTATTGACAGAGGTTGTAATGCTTACTTGAGACTGCTTCTCGTATTTTTAATTTTAAATTGATGTTTAGGAAACACTGAACAGGTAGTATGTAATGAATTATATTAAAATAAAAATTAATCATCGATCTTGGCTGTAAAATTAACAGCTATATGTTCAGAATTCTTTAATGAGTTTGTAATAATTTCTACTTTATATAAATAGTTTGAATGTTGTATAATTTTAAAAGTCAAGAAAATATAAAATGTATTTTATTATTTCATAAACATGACAATAATATATTTTCTTAAGAAGATAAACTAGGTTACTGCAGTAGAAATAATGTTAGCTGTAAATACAACAAAGTTCCTTTGTATTAATTGCATACCATGCATTTATAACAATTTGTACACATTATGAAATTTTTCTTCAAGTCTTATGTCAAGTGACTACCTTGGAGTCTATTGATAGGACTAAATATTAATGACAAAGTATTTTATTAATTTCTAGTTATTAAAAATAGTTATGCAATTTTTCAAATTCAGATTGAATGGTTGCAGTTTTTCACGACATACATACTTGAAAGGACAGTTGACAGAAAAGTAAAGAACTAAAGCAAAAGAGACATAGTACTGTATAAAGTTTTAATCTTAATTTTAAATCTCATTGTTGCAATGTTCTTAATCTCATTATATAGATTATTGGATAATAAACAATTTTTTCCCATTTAAAATTTCTTTACGAAACTCTTGCTAAGTTAAAATGTAAATTAACTATATGTATTCCGCCTATGAAATGTTATATTTTTATGTTTTATTTGCCATCATTAATATCATAATTTTCTTTCTGTATTAATTGTGGTGCTTTTCATATAAAGAACAACTGCTTAACTTAAATTTACTGTTTCGTGTGTGTGTACGTATGTTTAAAAGTTTCAGAACTTGATATTATGTCTATTATGGATTCTGTATATGAATTCATGTGCTTTCTTTTGAATAATATTACTGGATTTGCTGCAAGTTTTAAGTCTATGTTGCTTGATATATGTAGGTGCTTTAAAATTTGAAATAATTGTATAATTTTAGTTCTGTGATGTGAAGTACAGTGAAATCTTATTTCCTTTATCCTAGAAAATATTAATTAGGTTCTTCATGCTTTACTTTTTCTCATTTGAAATCTCTCTGCAGTGGCCAACATTTAGTTGGGCTATAAACGAATATTTTAAACCAGTTTTTATGCTGTGTCTAACTTGTTACTGATATTAATTTGTTGTTAGAATTTTAGAAATTTGTTCAGATTCATGACTTATGTAAATTAAAAACTGCAGTGCCCGTTTGAAGTGTCAGTACTTTGGCAGTTGCGAAGTAATTTCATTACATTTTGATGGTAGATTTATTACCTGTTCATTTTTATGGCATGAATTTTTTGTACATTAGTTTTAATATTTATCAACTATTAAATTATTTAATTACCTATTTTCTACATGTTATTTTCATAGAACGTACAGTTAAATTAATTCCTGTCAACTGTTAATACATCATCACTATTCAAATGTTATAATTGAATTCATTATTCAAATTATACCCATCATATGGTTATAATTAATGTCACTCCTTGATATTTGTGTGTAGTGAATAGTATTCTTTTGGTTATAAAGTTCTCATATTTTTCTTTTTATGATTAAGAAATTGGAAGTTTTGAGTCAGTTCTTGTCTCATTTAAATTGGCATTAAATGAATTACATTTTATATAAAAATGTTTGTGAAATAATGAATTTTTTATTGCTGTGGAGTTATAAGCAGAAATTGGTAGCAGTAATTAGTATTAGCAGAATTAGTAGCAGTAATCAATATTAGAGTGGGTAATAATTTTCACATTCTAGTATAATCTCTTTAATGAATTCATTTTATTTTTTTTTATGAACTAGAAGTTCTATAATGTTTTTCATTATAACACACTCTCTCTCTCTCTAATCATCTATCTTTCTATCTATCGATCGCTGAATCATTAAATTAAATATGATTCATTTTTCCTAAGCTAAGCAGTGTCAACAATAAGAGAATTAATTTTCTTCTCTCTTTTTTTAAAATGATTGTTTTCTGAATAAATTACCATGTTTTGTAGCAGTATGTACATAGTGAGGTGTAAAACAGTCTTGGTGCACTGACAGAGTTTATACAACATGACAAAATATATACATTTATATGCATAATATAAATTGTATTAATGTTTATTACTCAGTAGTAATTAATCATATTTAATTCATTGCTATGTGTATATACTTTTAAAACTGCAAAACCTTTTTTTAATTATGCAGAAAGAGAAAACGTAAGCATTCTCTACCATTAACAGCTTAGGAAAAATCATAATATTTAACATGATTATTATACTTTAGTGCCATTTATCTCTGTTATCAATAGCCACTAAAATCTGTGTACAGAAAGTTTTTTCTTTCAACAGTTTACAGTCCACAGTTTTTCCTGTCCAAATTATTGTGCAGAAATCAGCAGTTGTACATTCAATGAAAAATTGCATCCTTTACGTCAATTTTTGTGAAATATAGGAGTAGATTTACAAATATTGCTTCCACCATTGGCATATTTTTACTTCATAAACATTTATTTCTTGAATTGTTCCAGATTTAGAACCATTAGTTTGAAACAGATACAATATAATTTCTCATCCATGACCCTGTTGAAATTATTGTATGATTTGTTTAAATTTTACAGCATACTCCAGGATGTATTTATGGTTGATTTACCTAGTTTGAATGAAATGTTTTTGTTGCATCTTATGTGACGGTAAAAGGCCATTTTAGTACCTTGTAAAACATTGTCGGTAAGATTAAAAATTATTTTGTTATTTTTTTTAAACAGATTATTGCTGTATGTTTAAATATCATTAATTCACTATGGTTGTAATGAAAGTCTGCAGAGGGCTTTTGGGTCTTTGAATAATGTAAGTAACATTGCTAGCTGTGATCCAAGCAATAATTCATCATAAGAATTAAACCTTAAAACCACATTATGCTTTCTATGGGCAATCATAAGTATGAATTATCTTCTGAGTTATGTTTTGCAATGATTATCAGTTCTCTGATCGTTTCCATGTGTACTATATAATTCGAATGTTTGTTTTTTATTTAAAATTGATGTTTACTTACATATATATATACATTTTTAGTATGGTGAACGTTCTCATGCATTTTAGTAAATTTCAGAAATAACCATTTTACTTCATCAGTTAGTTTCACAGATTATTTTTTTTAATAGCTGTTGAAGTGTGAATTCAGATGAAAATCAATTGTGTAAATTTATCTTAAGCATTTCAACAATTCAATGTTAATCTTAATTCTGAATGTTTAAGTAACAGACAGTTAAATCAATTGCTGCATGCATCCTAGCATATATACTCTGTGCAATACATTTCTTCAAGCATATGTGCTAAGATCAAAACTAGCATTGAAACTCCTATTAACAATGATCTAATATTAAATTATTCTTTGTAACTTCTTGAGAAAGAATTTTCTAATTCCATTCATATATACTATGTCTGTTCTGCATTAGACTGTTCAGTTTCTTTTTACTTCATTTCCCAAAAACTATTTTTTCTACAGTTTCCATCCTTCCAGAGGCACCTGTGAAAATAACAAGTTTAGCATAGGTATTGATCTTGTAATTGTCATTGTAATGCTGACTGGAAATATCTTATGTACACCATAATTAAGCATGCCATATGTTCTGTTCTTAATCATGTGACTCAGTATATTCGAGACTCAGTGCATGTTGTCTTTCAGACACCTATGTTACAGCATTATCCACTTCCTCATTAACTTCATTGAACTGTCTGATATATTTTCATACTATCAGTTATGGCAATTTGACTGTATAATTAATATATTTGGCAATGAATTTCAGCTGGCTTCCCATGTCTGGTTTTTAATTATTAACAGGTCTTACTTCATAGGCACTCCTGAGTCAAATGCAACATTTTAACAGCATTGAAAAAATGTAAAAGTTATTTGTTCTCATAGCTGCTTCAGCTCTTTGCTAAATCAAAGGAATCTACATATAAAGATAAAAATAACTTACGTTCTAATTCCCTTGTTATAAAATTTTGATCAAGAGGTAAGTTAAATGAAACTGCTTGATAATTATTTTTTTTTTATTGATTAGCTTTCTTTTGTTAACATTGTGAATTGCTCTTCTCCCTTCTGTTGATACAATTTTGCATTTTGAAAAATTTAACTTTCGTTCATCATATTCTGATTTTATTACCCGAATGTCAATGGTGTAGTCATCTAATTCTTCTTTTCAGTAGTCAAATTCCTTACAATAGGTCAATAATTAAATAAAAAATTCTATTTGAACGTTCCATTAGAATTTTAGTCATTACTTTACATCGTTAACTATTGCAATTTTTGTTAATAGTGTTAAGCTTTTTATTGCAGATGTTGGAAAAGGTACTTGAAACTTCAAATAATCTTTTAAAGTCTTAACATTTTGATTTCACTGCATTTATGTCACATAACAGAATATATATCTAATTATCAATACCATATGTGTGCAATTTATGGTGTTGGATATATTAGACAATAAAACATTTTGTCATTTTTCATGCACCACTAAAGATGACATTTACGTTTGCATTACTACTACATCTTTTTGGGAACAGAAAAAATGTATATTTGACATATGTAATCTGCAATTATTTCCACATAAAACGCATGAAATAACTTTATCATTTCAGATTAGTTACTAGTTTGAAAAGGAAAGTTATATTCATTTTATTTCTATTAATTTGTTATATGAACGTATATACCTATACTGCTGCAGATAGCAGCACATAACAGCAATATCTTTATTTATTCTCATATATTGTACTTATCACTAAGTATATTTCACAATTACTGTATAAAATAATTTTACTTATCACATTTTACATTGAGACTTTAAACTAGTAATTTTTATAAAGTGTATTTAATTTGTAACTAACAATTACGTGAAACTAAATAACAAATAATGAATCTAGAAAAAATATAATATAAATGAAATCAACTTTTATTTTGTAAGTTTATAAATTTCAAAAAGTATTGTTTATAAGCAAGAATAACAGTTTTTATTTATATTACAGTAATTATATTTTTAGTAAAAATTTTTATCAATGTATCTGAATAGTGAAAAAAAAGCCACCGACAGGTATAACAGCTAGCTGGCTTCAATTCAGTTCCCATCTTGGGTCTGGCATTTTTCACTTAATATGTGAAGAGCACATCCAAGATATAATATTGAAATGAAATAAATTAATTATTCTAAATGTATCAATAATAAGACTAATTAAAGAGAGTAGTTGAATTTTATATTGATTTTTATCTATTAATTTGTTTTTTACTAATGTAAAAAATCTAAACATATAAATAAATATATAAACAAATAGCGTTTATCTTGTATGTTAATCATTTCTTTTTTTAATTTCTGCCTCAGTTACTTTTCTGTAATAGAAAATATAGCAGATAAGAAATTAATAAAGTTTTTACTGCATATGTCTTTAAAATGACTAATGACCTAGAGAACTAATGACTAAGAAACCAGAGGAGGAGTGCAGTTGTGCTAGGACACATTTTGTAAAGTTATATGGTAATCTACAACAGTCAAATTGGTATCTTTTAGTAGAAAGTCTACTTCGGTAGCAAATGTCTTAACATATATTTGATACATTTATTCATAAACATCTAATTATCCCATGCAGCATAATCTTGCAGTTTTTTTTACATATACTACATGGCTTCTCATGTACTTGTTAAACAACAGTACACTGAATAACTCCATACAATAAAATATCTAGAATAGGTGGTAAGTGCCACTTACCTACAGCTATATAAACTCCGGAACAGAATTCAAAAAAATATGTTAAATTAACCTATGTTCATTCATAATCGCCAACATTCAAGGGAAAGAAATCAAAATCTGCCACTTAAAAAATTTTCAAAAAATGCATGATCATATTCCCGGAAATGTACACATATAAACTAAGTAGTCAGAAAATTAAACTACAGTGTTTAAATGCAGTAATTAAAAATTAATATGCAGTGATTAAAATATTTATTCTTACTATATAAATTTTTTTTTCTCTTCTAAGGATCGGTGATGTTACTCTTTCCAAGAAATTCTTTTACATAATGCGTCTGTGCTATAAAAAAGGCATAAGGCAATTTAAAAAATTATCCAGAGATATTTGATACACAAAAGTAATTGCAGATTTTCAACTACAGGTTTTTAGAAAGAGGCAGTAATTGAAGCATAAGTGTCATCTTCAGTAACATATCATTGTAGTTATGCTTACATTGCATAATGTCAGTTATTAACTTTCTTATTCAATAAAATATTTCAGTGAATGAATACATGTAGAATTGTATGATAAATGGTTTTGTGATTTTAATACAAATTCATTTTTAAAAGAGGTGACGTAACACTAATTGTTATAAAACATTAATAAGAAAATTAAATTTGCCCTTCTAAGAATTATTGCAGCATTGAGTGTAAAATGAATTAGGATTTATTATTTTTTAATTTACCATTGTCTTTTAATGCAGATGTAATTTATCTGCAGTGATTTTTATTTTATTCTTTAGGGTTTTCCAAAGGTTGGAAAGAAAGCTTTATGTCAGGTGAGCAGGAGCCATGGGTTTTCAGAGGAGGATTGACAGCTGATTTACAGGTGAATTATAGTTTTTTTCCAAATTTATTCAAGAACTGCACTTATATATTGATTAAGGCAACTAACAAATTAATAATTTCTGACTTTTTTTAAGTAACTATAGAATTCTTATTTTTATCATCAACAGAACAATATAAAACTGAAAGTTAATATTTTTAGTCGTACATATTTGTGGGCTGGTAAACCAGTAATCTTTACAATACTGATGTAGTACACAATTTCTTTCGCATATATAAATGAACTGTTGACACTATATAAAAAAAATTTCTTTAATATTATTAAGTTTTTTACTTAAATTCAGTTTTTTTTTAAATATGTAAAAAATAATTCCAATTTCATAAATATGCAAGGTTTTTTTTTGCAGCGTCTAATACCAGTTGATTCAGGATCAGATTTGTTCGTCTATAAGGCACCAGACGTACCAACAAGTAAGATCTATACTGTCAGACCATTTCTATTAGAGGATGAACCTGCATTGAGTATGGTTTGTAGGAACACTTGTCTGGAAGGAAATGATGGATCACATGTATTTTCTGATCATCCTGATCTTCCATCAGATAGGTAAGATATTTCTTTCTATCCGTTTTATAATTACTGCTGCATGCCCTGTCAATTAAAATTGTGTCTCATCATAAAGTTCTCCACAAGCACTGGCAAATATTTTCAGCAAATGCTTTGCAATTAATCAGAATCAGTTATTACTGAATAGTCATTATTTTATACTTATGGAAGTTCAATTTTCTTTTAATGTAATGGGGTTTTTTTATATTTGTACATTACAAGTAATGTACTGTGTTATTGCTTCTATACACATCCAAAATGGAGTTATAATAAAATAATAATGTACTAAATTACAAAATACCTCAGTTTTTTCAAAATGTTATTCAGTATACTTGACAAGCTCTAACATGTAGTCATTAAGACTGGAAATCTACTATAATTTAATACAGTAATACAAATTGAAATACAGTAATTTAAATTGTGTCTGATCACTCTGTGATTATCACCAAGTTATCTACAAACAATGGCATAATATTTTTAATGCTTATGAAAGGCAAAATGTTTCAGCAATGTATTGCCGAAGGGTTAAACTCTCCAGCTATTTTAGGTAGATTCTAACTTTATAGTCTTTTCTTTTTTTTTGAAATGGTCCCCCATCAATCCAAATGCACTTGGCCCAACATATCTGCAGATCCTAGTAGGTGTGCTGAACCATCTTTTGACATCATCTTCAGTATGGTCATTGAGGAGTCAAATTGCTGGCCCCACAGCTCCAACTTGTGAGGTAAAGGAACAGGAAAAAGTCTTAACCGTATAAGCCCACACCATATGAAGAGCGTGTTACATATTCATTGTTTTTCAAGCTAAAAATGAGCATTGCATTTATGGTATGGTGCTAAGATACAGCTCAGGATGTTTTCATTGATTTTATCAAAACTTTTATGCGGGGAAATTTATTTGTTTATGAAAAAGTTTGTAGTTGACAAGAATCATCATTATTTTTCCTGTTGACCAAACAACTTGGGTGCTGGAGATGAGGGTGACTTCTAGACTGTGATTGCCAGTCTGCTTTTAGGATTGCAGTAGTGAAGCCAGTTCTCATTTCAAGTAATGATGAAATTCAGGGAGGGTCGCCATGTTCTGCTACTGATGTTGAAACCTCAAACATGTGCCACAGCTTGTATTACATTACAGTCATCCATTAGCATTCTCTGTATCCATCTTGCCTAGATATGTCTCATGTTCAAATGTTCATGCAAAATGGTGAACACACTATTATGGGATATATATGTGCACCAGGCCATCCACTGTTACTCACTCATCCTCCCTAACAGTGATGTCAGCTGTGTTTAGTATGATTTTGTTCACTGCAGTGGCTGAAGTCCCAACTATCCTTTGTAATTTAATACAGTGCTGAAACTCTTTAAACTATTGAAATGCAGTTGATTATGGTAGAATATCTTCGCTATATGCTTCATGCAACGTTTTTTTATATTCCATAGCAGAATTCACCAAATAAACCAGGTTTTCAAGTTCATGAGCTACTCATCACAAGCAAACTCCATTTTTCAATTTCATCATTTTTTAATTCAAAAATGTCTGCATATAATTCAAAATGTCTACCTATGCATTGTTAGTACATAAGCACATCTTATGAGAGTTGGTCTTCTCTCTCCAATTTGTTTCATCACTTTATACTTACTTGTACAAAATAAATTCATTCTCATGGTTCTTGACTACTTGTAGCATTTTTACAGTTATATGTCTAGCTTCATTAAAAGTATCTTACATTTTTTGTAATTTATCATTTATTTGCAGTTAAAAATTTTTGTTTCTGAAGTTTGAATTGTATGATGGCTGTTTATTAATTAAAGTTGTTCTATACTTTATTCAAATAGCAAAGAACTCTTTGTCTTGATGTTAAAGCCTGACAGCCCTACATTTGATTTTGAACTGCTTCCCCTGAGATTCTTTAAGACAAAATTAACAATTTCATTCATCTGAATAAATATGGATGATAGGCAGTTTTTATTATTGTCAGTTGTTCAATGGAATCACACCTTGGATAGAAGAAGATTAGAGAAATATTAGTTACTGATAGTCCTTAGATTCTTAAAATTATAATTTTCCATTATTCCAAATTACTGTGACTAGCATAGTTGATGACAATTTGAATTTTTTCTACAATAACTTTAGACAATACTATTAAGCATTGCCTTTAGATTTGGTTTATGATTGACCTCATTTTTTGTAGTGTCATTTCATTTTAAAATTATCTCCCTATGCTGGGCAACAGATTTTCAGAACTTACAGATTTAAAGCCACTGATTTATACAATAGAGTGGGATGAATGGAAACAATCTTGAACTTTGTGAGTTATTAAACCACCAATAATTATAAAATATTTAAATATATTCTAGCACTTTCAGGCCTTCATCCGTTCTCAGGAATATCCATACAATTATACAATTATGTATGAAAATTTTACAACTATTCACTTAAAATAATATAAAACAGAATAAATGAAATAAAATAAACCAAAATTTTATATATACATAACAATTGATTGTCATTGTATTAAAAGTATAGTAAGTTGAACGTTGAAGTAAAAACATGTCCTGTCAGTAAAAGAATCTCTATTGTTCTGACACTGAGATTCTCAAAAAGAATACATTTAATACATTGACAATCAATTGTTATGTATATATAAAATTTTGGTCTATTTTATTTCATTTATTCTATTTTATACTATTTTAAGTGAATAGTTGTAAAATTTTTATATTTAATTATATGGATATTCCTGAGGATGGATGAAGGTCCAAAAGCATTAGAATGTATTTAAGTATTTTATAATTGTTGGTAAACTGAACTTTCATTTTTTATATATAAGTATTATAATAGTGTGTGTATTTTAATTACCATTAAAAATAATAGCCAAGATATTGAATTATAAAAAAAGAGAAAACCAAAATGTCACATGTAATATCGTAATGTTGTGGAAAATAGAAACACCAAAGTAAATATATTCCTTTCATCAGACACATTTTAAAGGTTGTGATGTAACAAGATGTAAAAATTGTGGGCAGTTAGACTTAAAAATTGGGTAGAATTGAACTAACAATATTTTTCAGGATTATATGTCATAAAAAATATACTTCAAACAGTAATCTAACCAAATAATTTCCCTACTTGCTTACAAATAGATTGCAATTTAGGTTGTGTAACAAAAATATAGTTGCCCCTGTGAATTTACGAGCTTGTGATGTCACATGTTGACATCTCATTATATTACTGTTTTCCAAAACATTTTTGTGCATAATTGTTATTTTTATTTCATTTTTCGACTTAAAAAAACATTACAGGCACCCAAACAATACATTTATGTTGTCTGTTCAATTTTTCCACTTGAGTTGATTACAATGTATAAAAATGCTTAATGAGTCAATCTTGTAAACAATAACAGTTCCTTAACCAATGACTAATGCTCTGATTGGTATTATGTACAATCCTATAAAAATTTATACATGCAGTTAGAATTATGTCTTTCGTCACGATTATGTTAAATCCGTCATTCGTAGTACACAATGGTGTGTATAAAGAAATAAACTTTAGTCCAGTTTATATCATGTTCAGTGAAGGTACTAGGATAGCGTTTTTGTGCAGTCATATTACTTTATAATTACTCATTATTTTTCGCAATTTTTTGTAATATATTATTTTTTGTTTTATTTTTGTTTGTGTGTTATTAGTGCGGTTTGTTATGATAGAATTTAAATCCGTAGATAAAAAAAAACTTAGGAGTCAAACACATGAAATTATCAATAATGTTTATCATTTTATGAAAAATGCTAAGAAAGGACTGCTGCTACTTGTAGGATATCAAGAACACAGATTCAAAAACTCAGAAGAGAAAGAAAGACATGATTCTTCAATTAACATCCATCCCAGTCATGTTCTTTCAGCACACCGAAAAAGTATAAACAACATTTGAAACCTGTCAGTGGACTGGACAGTCTTGATTTATGTGTAGTTAAAAGAACAGTTAATGAATTTCATTCAAAGAAGAATGAATTACCTACTTTAAAAAAAAAAAATAAGGCAACAACTTCAGTTATCTATTGATTTTAGAGGAAATTAATCAACTTTAGCTGTTATTTTGAAAGGGTTAGGTTTCAAATGGTGTAAAACTGAAAATAGCAGAAAATTTTTAATTGAGAAAACTGATATCAGGTGAAAGAGAATTGAATATTTGCAGGCAATGACTAAGTACAGACAAAGCAATGCTACAATTGTTTATTTGGATGAAACATCCATCCATAAGTTCGCATTGTTCAACAAAGTTGTGGTTTGATGGTATTGTTGAGAGACTTCATGTGTCGATTAATAAAGGTGACCATTTAATAGTAATTTATGCTGGAGGAGAAATTGGTTTTATTCCGAACACATTACTAACTTGGAAAGCCAGTTTGAAAAGTGACGACTACCATGACATCTTGAACACAGACAATTTTATGTAATGGCCACGTGAAAAATCGATTCCAAATCTTCCACCGATGTCAGTAATAGTTGTTGATAATGCCCTTTATCACAATACAGGTATTGATAAAGTGCCAAATTCTAACTCCAGAAGAAAAGATATGACCGATTGGCTGTAGAAAACCCATATTCCGTATAGTTAAAAAATGCTGAAACTACAGTTATATGAATTAGTAAAGTTACATTAAACTAAAGTATAAAAATATTACTTGATGAACTTTTGAAAAACATGGGCATCGTGTTCTTAAACTCCTACCATACCATCATGAATTCAATCCGATCGAGATGGTATATATATATATATATATATATATATATATATATATATATATACTCAATTTTAAAGAAAGATTTATTTATATTTTTAATTATTGCAATAAATAATTGTAGTTCAAGTTAAAGCTATCTAAAATTCTTATTTTCAAACAATAGTGTGAACTCTGGTTCTAGGTCTTTCTCCTTAAGAATCCACGCAGTAGGTTTGATACCCCCACCAACAAATCAGAAGAGAGAATTAAGAGATAGCTAACAGACAGATTAGTAGTCACATTAGCATGTGTGTTAAAGCAAGTTGGTGAGAAGTACTATTACGCTAAAAAGCATAATAAGCCATAAGCCATAAGCATAATACTAGCCACTTTCTTCTGTATGCTTAACGATAAAATCATAATCCCCATATATTATTACAATATAGGAAATTCTGATAATTATTAAGCTTGTGAAATTATTTAGCCACTACTGGGTTTACATTGTTTTATAATTAAGTGTTAGAAGTTTACAGTTGCCCTTCATTATTTTTCATTTAAGATGTGAAAAAAAGCTCAAATCAAACAGAACAAGTTGATGCTACAACTTGCCAAGATTTTGTTTATCAGTCAGGATGTAGTCATAATTATAAAAGTATAATAATATTATGGTTAAAACAAGTTTGTTTTTTTTTTTATATAAAGTAATTGTTTATTGTAAAATTTTATTGGATGAGATCTGAGTTGACAGAAACAAGGTAATAATAGATGAGAGTGGAATGAGATGCTTTCTCTTTATTACAAGTGACTTTTAAAATAGTTTGATCAACAATGAAGTACTTTTTACTTTCTTATTAACCAATATTATTTTACAATATATGTACATAATGATGTAATCAGTACTTAACAGGGTGATCATTTCAAGAAGATACCATCATTGGGATCTCTAAATCTATAAGAAACAAAAAACTGTAAATATAGAACTCATATGTAACTTTTTTTCTGTGGAATTTAAATCTTCACTATGCACATTTTGGTAAATTATTTTCAGTTATAGTGACAAACTTAATATTTTTTAAATGGTAACCCTTGATTTTTTGTTGCATTTGTGAAACACAACATTTCAAGACCATTTGATCTTTTGGTAATTTTTTATTTGATTTTTGGATGATGTTTTTAATTATTTTATCTAAACTTTAGACTAAAAATACAACGTTTTTCACATTAAAAGTTAGATTTCCGTTTATTTTAGGATATTAGATATTTCACATTAGTTTATGATATTTCTATTTCACATTCCCATGGCATAAGCTTCAAGATTATGTAATGAATTCGATCATATAAAGATTAATTGCAAGTCTAGATATGTAAAAATTATGTTATTTTCCTACTAGGTTATACCTTAATATTGCTTCTACATTAAGCCTGAATTTAACTGTAGATGTCATAATTCAATACTATAAACATAATATCCACATTGGAAAATAGCTGTTATTTGGTTAATCAGAATGAATATACATATAGAATTTTGAAGATCAATAAAAATGGTAGGAAAGGCTCCCAATTTAAAGGGTTTTTTGTGTTTAGTTTTATTGAGACCAGTGATGGCCACATATAGTTGATCACTATTCATTACATTTTTGCAACATACATCAAGGACAGCTTATGGAATCACTGTTAGACTCTGTGTAAATAAATGTTATAACTGCACAGGCATGCAACATTCATAGATAGTTTCCTGACCAGAAAAATTGCAATTCAACCATTTAAAATCAGTTGATAGTAACCATGTTTTGAAATAATACTGCTGTGTTATCAATATTACACTTCAAAAATGATGGGTAATATTGCATGCAAAAACATAATAATACAGCCTTATAAAACTGTCTCAAGATTAATATGTGTTTTCAATTTATAAAGCAATTTACTCCAATAAAATATTAGTAAAAATGATTGTGTTGAATTATATTTTTATTATTATTGTGAGTAAGGCAACATCGCATTTATATAAGTTTTACTTTATTCATGTTTTTTCCTACATGTATGTATGTGGATTGAATTTTCAGATATTTTCATATGATGAGATGAAATAAGTTCTAAAGGTTCATTATTTTCCAATGAAATAATAATAATCATTTATGTTGACAAGCAATATTTTATGCAATTTCATTTCTAGATTTCTTGGACCATTCCTTTCATTCAGTCCAGAATTGTGTATGGTTGTTGAAGATGAGACTGGTATTGTTGGGTATGCATGCGCAGCTCTAGATGCTAGACAGTTTAATGCTAAATTGCAAGTTGCATGGATACCAGAAATGTGTCAGAAATATCCACTTGAAATTGCTGATAACTGTACAACTCCAGAATCTAATCCTATTCAGGTAATTACTTTTGAATCTAATAGACACTTTTGCTGATGTATTTTTAATGTCATTCAATAATAGTGGGTTTGTCAGATGTTAATTCAACTTTCATTGTGGTTCTTCATAAATAATCATTTTGATGTATTTTTTAGGCTTTTTTTATCCCTTCATATATTAATGCCAAGACATATTTTTATCACCCTATTCATATTACATAATGTTAAGGCTATTTGCTCTTAAAAAAGTTTCAAAAAGTAAAGGAATTGATTATATATTATTAAAAAAATTAATATCTAAAAATTCCACTTCCAACAACCACTTGTTAAAGTGTCTTTAGAAAATATATATATATAGCTTCCAGATTTATTTTTATGTCTGCAAATTATTCAAGCTTTTTTTTACCAGGTACCAATTTAAAAAAAAAGTGCATTTACCTATGACTTTCAAGATGTATCAAATGTTTGAATCCACTTCACAGATGTGGAAATCAGAATCAATAATTCAAATTAAAATAATTTTAATCCCTAAACATGTTTAACATTTATTTAATGATTTAATTGCCAACACAGGTCTTACACATTCTAACCCAGTTGTACAATATTTGAAAAATCAATTGCTTATTGCTGCACTATATACTTAAATTTAATAATATATAATATGAACTACAGAGAAATAATTAAAGAAAGAGAAAAATCCTTATAAACATTTTGTACAGCGTAGGACCTATTAATTTTTTTTTATTTTTTAAATAGTTAATAGAGCATTCTTCAAAGGATATGAAACCATAAAAAATTTTTTCATCTGTTCAATATGGAAAAAGATATGTACAAAAGTTACTAATACTTCTGCAGGAATAGAAAGAAAAACAAACTGGTTACATTGAGAAATTTTTTTAATATTTAAAACAAATTAAATACAATAATGAGAGATTAATTTAATAAATCTGCAGAGATGTTAGTACATATATGGATCAAGTTGGTCAAAAATGAGTGCTTGGAACGAAGAGAGCTTGTAATCATGCGTAAGCCCTTACCTTCAGAAGGTGAAATAGAAAGGTTAAAAGAGTAATCAAAACAGAAAGTTATTTTGTAAGAAATTTAAGTACATGTTCAAGGTAATCTGAAATAAAATGCTCATCAATAATAATATATCAGAAATTAATATAAAACCTGTGTTGGAGACTATGTTGTACTTCATCATGTTGATTTTCAAAATTCCAATGATTATTTCATAAATTAACTCCATCTCTTAAAAAAATTCTTTCATCAGCAAATAAAATAGAAGAATTTTATGACAGTTACCTTAAACAGTGACAGAAATTTAGGTACAGTGGAAAGCCTCTGTAGTAACTCTTGAAACTCTTGCAACTAGTGTGGGTTGAGATCTTTACAAGTATTTGTCACATTGTTCAGCACACCAAAGTACACAGTTTAAAAATTCATCTACTACTGAGTCTGGGCTATGTTGAACTTCCCATGTTCTGTTCTTCATCCACACAATTTTTTGTTATTCAACAAAATATTAACACGATGAAATGAAACAAAGTATTAATAACATAAGCTCATTTGTACACAAACAATCAAATACTGAAGCCAAGGTTTTTTATTTAGAATTCTTCATTAGGGAATCTTTCTTGATATTCACAATGCCAACATATTTCAATTACAGAATCTAAAACAAAAAGTTTGCATATTCTCCATTTGGGTTATTTTACTCAACTACTATAATTTTCCTACATTTTGAAAGCCTATAAAACAATTTAAATGAAGTACATAAATTTCAGTAGTTGAATCTCGCTTTAATACTGCCAACCTAAAAAAATATTGATGAATACAAAGTGATATTTTGCTTAGAATCACTACAGCTTAAGATATCACAGTTTTCCTGCGTCTTTGCAGATAACTGTGTCTCAGCTGTATATATAATCAAATTTAATTATTGTTAGTAAAGTAATAAATCTTTAAAAAATTTTAATAAATGATTTTTTTATGTTTGATCATGGCAGGAAATGATAAGATGGTTTCATTCACATAATAATGACACTGATGATGTACTTCCTGAAGCATTACGTGCACAGCATCCTTCAGTTATGACCTGTATATTGCTGCCTTCTGTTTTCGACCAGTCTGTTGCCAAGAGACTCATTATTTGTTTGTTAGCTGCACTTAGAGCAAATGGTAAGAATTTGCCATTTATATTTTAATGTGTCTGTTAATTGTTTGTATGTTGTGGGCTAATTTTATTAATTTATAAGAAAGTAATTTGTTATATCTTATCGTTCTAAACAAAAAATTATGTTGGTTTTTTTTCTTACAGACTCAAGTATATTCCTTCAAAAATTTTATTTCATGCAATATTTTTAATCTTCTATTTTTGTATAAATTATAATTTTATATATATGAATAATTAATTGTTTTTTGCAGGCTCTTTTGGTGTTTACACACCTGTTACATCAAGGGATCGCCACCTTGTTGAATTTTATGGTAAACTTGGTTTTATTGAGCTAGCTCCTGGAACTGGCTGTTCTAATGACAGGAACATTTTACTTGGACGCGCCTTCTAAACTTTGGTAATTTTTATTTTGCTATTATAGCTGTCATTTTTGTAATTTTATTTATAGAATTAATGTGAATTAATTTTATTGATAAATACAAAGTGATGTTTTGCTTAGAATCACAACAGCTTAAGATATCAGTTTTTTCTGTCTTTTTGCAGATAACTGTCACATCTTTGGAAATTTATTTGAAAACATTGCAAAAATAATTAAACAATATGAATTTCAAAAAGCAAAAATTATTTTAATTTAAAAGATAGAAAAGAATTACGAGGTCTATTAATAAAGTAATGAAACTAGTTTTTTTTTTTTTGGCAACCAAAGTAGCAACACTATAAAGTTACTAATAAACATTTAGTTATATGAACAGGTTATTTATATTAGGTATTGATATTTTTAGTCTATTGTTTCCATATAAGATGTAAACAAACTTTTCATGAAACGAGTTTTTGTTGTGTGTTACAAAAATGAGTAATGTTAATTATTACAGCGTGATTGAAAACGTGATTGCAGCATTGTGCAATCACGTTTTGTGTTAAACTCTGTGAGAATACTACTGAAACTTTTTCAAAATTGAATAGGGCATATGGAGACGACACTCTGTCATGAGCCCAAGTTTTTAGGTGGTTTAAAGCAATTTCAGATGGCCAGAAATCAGCTGCAGACAATGCACACTCTGGAAGACCATTAACATCTAAAAGTTACAACAGTGTTGAGCGAATCGGAGACTTTTGGAGTTTTTGTCTACAGGACAGACTGTAAATCAATTATGTTTACTGATAATTTCTTGAAAGTCTGCGGAAAAGACAACTGGATGCTGCATTGTGATACACCTTGTCACACTGCACTCTCAATTAATGGGTTTTTGGCAAAGAAAAACATTCCTGTAGTTCCTCAACCACCTTATTTACCTGACTTGAGTCACTGCGACTTTTTCCTGTTCCCAATTATAATAAAAAAAACACCTCAAAGAACACCATTTTGGAACAATAGAAAACATAAATAAAATGTAACCGTCCATTTGAAGGATATTCCTGTTTCCGAGTTCCAACACTACTATAAATAGTGGGAAAACCATTTGAAGCATTGCATCTCTTCCTAAGGAAACTATTTCGAAGGTTAATACAGTCCATGTATAATTGGATTGTAAATAAAAGGTTTTTCTGAACGAGTCTCATTACTTTATTTACAGATCTCGTATGTATTTATCTCTTGTATAGAAATCTTTTATAGTTAAATTAACAAGAAACGTATTAAAGTACTTTGAGTATTAGAGTGACATCAGCCTTTTGATCTTTGTTCTATAACAATCCAATACTATAAGCAGCTGAGTGTACTAATATATAAAAAAAAAATTTTAATCATCTATCTGTACCATTTAATTTTTAATTTCTAGAAACATTTTATAGCTTTCACAATTCCCCTGCTTATATGAAGTAGTGTATTATTTCACCATAAAAATGCATACATTAATTTATTACTCTATGCTGTCTTTTCCACTGTGCATTAAGGCTGTGACGTGTGTAAAGCATTTGAGTACAAGGGGCCCCAGTCAGACTTGCTCTATATCTAAGTAATATTGTTGATTTTAGTTTCTTTGATAAACTGAAGATGTCATTTATAATCACCTGCACTTGATTGGGCATGCTGATGTCCAAACTATATATATCCAGATCAATGAAGAAGAAATGGAAACCATTTCATTCCTCACTTCCTTGGCAGTGTCAAATTTGGGATTGACTAGTGGTTTATGTCAAATCATCTGATAGTTAAGGTTCTTAAGATATATATTTTCTACTAAGTTATTTGAAAAAAAATATGCAACAGGATTGCTAGAACTCTTTTTACAAAATAAGAAAAATAATCATCAAATTTATTACATACGGTAAACTGAAATGCTTGTTACACAAGTTTAGCTTTAAGTTGTAACCTATCTAACTTCTTTACTAGTTAAAATACAAGGGCTAAGAAAAATATTCCATAAGTTGGCCTATTAATTTAATGACATATTAAAATAAAATTGGAAAACACTTGCCAACTATTTCTATGTACCATTTACAACATAATTTTTGTGTTGTGTTATTCCTTAATATGTATGTTGCAGTTTGTTCAACTAATGAACAATTAACCACACACCTAAGGATTGGTCGGTCTGAGTCTGTATAAAACTACACCTAATATAAATGTCATAGATATCATCCTCATTCCATTAGGCCATGTGAGGTTGCTTACTATTCACTAGTTGAACATATTGCAATGTACACATTAAAAAAATAAATGTGTGTCTTGTTAGTATTTTAATAATCCAGGAAAAATTTTTTTTTTAATCCAATAAATCTAATAATTAATTTAAAATTAAATATAATTTTTGGTAAAAAAATCATACATTATGTTATTAAAATATGGCTACTTTGACAGCTTTATACCCTAATAAGGTAGTGATTTATCCAGGGAAACAGATTTTTGTCTTACTGCTTCTTGTTACTATAAAACTGAATTTTTTTTAGGAAATAGAGGAAAAAACCTGTTCCAATTTCATGTAAAATATACTTGTGAGGAAAATGTTATTACTAGTCAGACAATCTACTTAATCCAACTAAAAATATATATATATATATATTATGCAATTTATTCAAAGGTGCAAGAGACAGAAAAACCACTGTTAGTAAGAGAAAATTAATGTATGACAGCAATTTATGAGTCTGTACTTATGATATTCAATAGTTCCATGGCAAAGATAAGAAATTATGCTTCCAGAACAATATTGAGCTTGTTTTCAGTTACCTACATCACCACTAGGAGCATACACCAATTTTCAGTTGATACATTCATAACAGTTGGCAGTTTGTTTGAATTTATAATATTACTGTGATTTGCGAAAAACTCATAAAAGAGAATTTTGTGTGGTTATAAGACATTACTTTTTAAAAGGCGATAACAGTTCAAAGTTCTTATGATTTTTTTATGACAATTTTCATAAAAGGATCTTCAGCAAATTAAACTTAAGCTATTGGATATATTTCTTAAACCATAATTTCTAAATAAATTTTTTTGTGACCAGTTTTCGGCCGATTTTTATGATCTTAAGTATTTATAATGAGCCAAATGCCCTATATTCTAGCTTTTTTTTTTTTAGCAAAAGGTACAACAAAAGAGTAAAAAGCTTTTTTTGTACAATCATTTAGCGTGCATCTCAAATAATATAAACATATTGATCCTCTTATTTTCTGGTTGTTTTAAACATGTAGAACAGAAAATAAAAATTCATTGCAGCTGCCAACTATCATGTATCTTGGGATTTCCCTTTTAACTATTCTCAAGATAAAAGTAAAAAAAATTCCTTATTTCCAATTTATATTTCAAAAGTACTGGAAATATTTAAGAAAAATATTAAGTTTAAGGACAAAACATTAATATCAGTTAAATTTTACTGTCATTTTCATGTCTTTTGGCAGATAATAGTGTCTCATCTTTGGACATTGCAGAAATAATAATTTAAATATATGAATTAAAAAATTAAAATTGATGTAATTTGAAAAAAGATAGAAAATAATTTAATACAATTTATATACAATATTTACGTTGAATTGCAAGTAAAGATATTTTCTTGAGCACAAAAGAGTAGGTAAATATTAAAAAGGAGCATAAAAATTTGGCTGAAAAGAAATGCATATTTCAACTAACAGAATATAATAATTATTCATTATATTTATTGAAATTTTTAAACTCATTTGTATCTTTTAATAACAAAATTATTGACAGGTAATGTTGTTAGCAATATACAATGTGGAAACACACAATGATGATTAAAAAAGATAAGACAACTTATAAGATAAAAAAAGTTATCTATTTAAAAATGCTACTACAAATCAATCTTCTGTTAGTAATTTAAGCAAAATATTATAAATCTTTTAAAAATAACTGTTTGAGAATACTGTATTTAAGAATTCAGGTACTGGTAAATACACTCGTGGGCTGGTAAAACAGATTTTTTTCCTTTTAAATAAATCTTTTTTTAGATATGTATTGCTAACTTGTTGATTCTATATGAAATTAAATTGATTTTACTTTTTACTTCCTTGTACAAAGTAAAGGAAGTATTGTGATGGCAAAAAATTTGATTTCCAGATTTCAACAGAAATATCCATTTTGACCATCCCTGAATCAAATTTGACTAGTTTCAGCATGACGTCTGTACATATGTACGTATCTTGCATAACTTAAAAATGATTAGCCATAGGATGTTGAGATTTTGGATTTAGGACTGTTGTAACATCTAGTTACAATTGTGCACCTCCCATTTTGAATGTAATCAACTGGACAAAGAGTGTTCAAAATAGCCCAAATTCCAAATTTTTTGGATTTTGGACTTTTTTTTAACTGCAGTAATAAGCCCTTATTGAGAAGTTTTCAACGATATTTCATAAGCGGTACTTATTTTCATTGGTTCCAGAGTTATAGCAAAATAAAATTTTAATCAATGAAATATTAGGATCTTATAAGGGGAAGGCCACATCAGTTCAAATCAGACTTCATTTATTAATAATTAATTATTAACCTCAGATTGTAAAAAAGTGTTTACAATAAATAATAATTCAATAATAACAATTTTAGATTATTTTTATTAATGAAAATAAATCATTAAAAATTAATTAATCTTTAATAGTAAAGAATTCATCACTTAATATTTATTAAAAAAAAAAAAAAAAAAAAAAAAAAAAAAAAAAAAAAAAATAAAACAGAATAAAAGTAATCAATACAAAAAACAGATAACATTACATAAAATACCACAGCCATGCTTTAAGCAGACAAATGGTCCTTGTTACATTTATTGCTGAGTTGTTAAATATGATGTAATTTTGCTAGTCTTACCATGGAAAAATAAAAGTTGTTGTTAACCCATAAAAACTGATTTAAAACAGAATAGTAACTTAATTTTTTTTTATTTGTTGCTCAAGTCAGACCATTTACATTTTGAATAATTTTGCTTTTAAATAATCAGCTTATGATGATATAAAAACATAATTATTAAATATAATTGATAAAACAGATTATAATTTTTTTTTTTTGGCTTTAAAAAATTAAACTGTGATAAACAAATTATTTACAAAATACATTTTCCCTTTCATAAATTGTTATTTTTTAAGTTTTTGTTGTTATTTTACTGTTATAACTTAAAAATGTTCTGTAGGATGTTAACGGTTCCTAGTTTGTGTGGTGGGGAAACTTAGATATTATCAAGCATTGATGAGCATAGGCTGCAAAGTGCTTAGATGAGGTCAGTTGCTGGATATACCAGACTTGATAGGAAAAGGACTGAGGATGTTCGTGGGGAGTTCATACGTTCTCTAATGGAGATGGTTACATCATATAAGACGCACAAATCCAACAACAATTCCATGTATAAGTGAGGAGTATAGTCCAAAGGGTAGAAAAAGCCTGCAACAGCTGATGAAAAGATGGAGACACCAGTTTATGTAAGATAAAAAACGAAGGATAAAGTAATAGACATTTACCTTATACTAGTGAAGAAGTTACTGTTATATGCTTGTTATAATTTAAGGAGAATAGGCTAATAATATTAACTAGGTATGTTTAAGAGAAAAGCAGGTGTAGCTGTGGAAGTTAGACAGTCCAAGACTGTACAATTTACAAAGAGTTTTTGTTGTATAAATTGTATATAAATCTTAAAGTTAATAGATTAGCTGTGGAGAAAGGAAAAAAGTGTGAATTAATCAAATGACTGATTACTCAAAAGTGTTACTTGAATTTTTTTGTACAAACAATTGATGTATTACATAAAATACATTTTTCACATCAATAATTTCAGATCCTATGATTTTAATAACATCCATTTCACAATGTATACAGCAATTTTTTATTTGTATATACATTTATAAAAGACAATTTTTATTTTTTTCTTTGTTACAGTGAGTGTTACTTACATTTCATGTTTGTCCATTTCTCTTCATTGCCAACTTACAACAATTTTAAAACGTTTTGTTACATTGTTTTACTTGTATTATAAGTTTGTTCTCAAAAGTGCACAATGCTACTATTGTTACGGTGATAAAAAAAGTACTATAATTCAACACATCATATCTGTTAAGGAATGATAACAGTATTAATTTTTATCTATTTATTCTGTTAATACGGTGACTTGTTTAGTTGTAAAATATCAGGTGAAACTGCCTTTCGCTTTGTACTATAGATTTTATGGTAAGTACCACAGTTAAAAATAACTTTTCAGTTATGTTGTAATATATCTAGTTTAAAGAATACTAATTTTCCAGTTAGTTATTTTATATAAATATAAAAAATGTGTACAATGATATAATATATCTAATAGATAATTATTATTTTTTGTGGTTAATCTTTACTGTGATTGTAATGTATATGTTTTAATATACATAATTATGTAACTCTGTATACAATATATATTATTAATATATATACATGTATGATTTGATTTTTATACTTTTTCTTTATTAAATGAATATATATATATATATATTTATGTTGGAAGGAGGTGTTTATTTTATTATAACCTATTATTGTAGTTATCCGTTAATTTGCTTGTTTGAGGGCTGACAATGTGTTAATGGAGCTAGAGTGCCTAGGATGCACTGGGTACAATGCATCTTATTACAAAAAGAAGATAGATAAATTGTAGCGTAAATTATGTTAAAAATAAAAATTTCATGTATTCCTTACCATATCACTGTTGATAGCAAATACTTTGTGGGAATATTTATCAAAATAGAGACTATTTAGTAAATATTTAATTGTCTACAGTTAAGAAGCATAATTTCACTACCTTCCCAAAACAAATTGTGTGAATCACTTTATTGTCTGTAAATAAACAAAACACGGTTTTGTTTTCTGGCAAAAAATTAAATTTTTTCTATGAAACTTTGCAAATATCTTTCAAAAAAGTTTATAAATACACAATTTCTTTTTCCAATTTTTGGATAAGTCTATTAATAATTAATGATTTTCTGCCCAAGAGGTTTGAGCTGCTTCAGTATTCATTATGGCTTATCTGTTGGCAAAGCTGAAGTGAAACCTAGTCTATATCTTATGGCAGCAATTGACCATGAAAAGTGTTGAAAGATTGTACCACTTAGTTTCCAGCAGGATTAAGGTTTCATGCCACAAGGCCTAGAGGAGATCCCATTGGTTATTACACATTAAATTTAAAAAAATTTGTTATAACATTTTATGATTAATTTAAAGATATTTAAATTAAAAAATTTAATGAGTAGTTATATTTAATTTAATGACTATATTTATTTAGGGAACAAATGCTTGTTATAAATTTATTTTAGAATCGGTTAAAATTTCCGTTTATGGTTTTTGTAGCAATTTTCTTGTTTTAAAAGTTAATGTCAAAAATAGTTAAAATGCAATATGGGTGATAAAATTTCACATAGATAAAATATGTCAGAATTTTTCAAACTTAAATTGTTTTAACCCAGTTGGTAGCTAAAAAAGTTTAAAAAAAAAATAGCCTTGAAATTTTGCAGACACTTTTCCAAAAGGATTTTAAATATATTAGTTTTTTTTATAATTATTTATGGATAGATAATACTAGAACTTGTGCAATGAAAACAAAATAATGTTTAGACTCTGTTTGAACTGTTAATTTCTGTGTTTTGAACTTAGAATGAAAGGCTGCAGCTGTGCCTCAATAGATTGGTGTTTGCAGTTAAGACGTTTGTACTTTGCGAATGTACAAGTCTACTTACATCCCACAACAAACTAATATTGTTATATTTAGACTGTAGCTGGAATATTGTAGTTAGTATCTAATGTTCCTACACATTTTCTCACAACCTATAAAAACGTGATTGGCAGAACTCATCTTTTGAACATGTGGACATATACTAATTCCAGATTATCAGTTCACACGTGTGTATTAGAATTAGCAATCTTTATATTATTACATGATTTTCATTGTATTCCTTTAATTTTGAAGGTTTCCTTTGAAAATTATCATATTTGAAACGAAGACATATAAATTTACTGAAAATGAAAATAAATCTATACAAATGTCCCCTTTTTGAATAATGTAATATATTTACACTGGACAAGAAGTACAATAATAATAGTAAAGTACAAAATTTAACACATATTGGTGATTCAGAAAAGGTGACTGGGAATAATGTGGCTTTTGTTATGATTGTGTTGGAGGTGACTTAGATAATGAAATGATACAGAAATAAAAATATATATTAATGATCTTTTTATATAGCCGAAAGCATAACTACAAAATTTGAAAAAGTTCAAATTAAACCTATTCAAAATAATTTATAATAATTTATTCATAAAAGTTCTAATGCATCAAAGTAATAAAGACAATGAATTTGAATGATCAAAATTGGTTGAGCAATTATTGAAATATTTAAAATTAATATACAGAAATGTACTTATAGTATGGAATGGTAATAGTTAAATCATATCTATTTCTTTCTCAAATACAAAAATTGAAAATGATGAAAATGACAAATTTGGAAATATAACCACGTAGGCAAGCGTGCGCGTATGCTCGCACACACACACAACCTTATTAAAAAAACACACTTGAATTTTGAAATAGTTCAACAGTTATAAAACATATTTTAATTTTTAATAGAATCAAAGAATTATTTTACTTGATTTTTATTGACAAACAAGTTAGTATTGATACTAACTTTGTTAGTATCACTTGCTAACAAAGTTAGCAACAATCAAACAGAGTTAGATGACAATCTATTCTGGCCCGTATAATTACTGGTGTATTAAATGATTGGTACACCAGTAACTTTTTATTCTGTTCAGTTTAATATTCTCCATGTGTAAAACAAGTCCCGGAAACACACAAAATTCGTCTTTTGTTACTGGTTTTCATGGTAAATGAGATTTAGGGTGATTAATTTTTGTTCTAAGACTTCTGCATAATTATTCATTTTATTGACATGAATGTAAAGCGAGACATTCATGTATTATACAAGTCTGTTAATACAAAAATAATAATCCAGCTCAAGAGTTGATTTTTTAAATTATATTTTTTACTTCGAAAATGTTCAGTATTTTTACATCTTTCAAACATGATTTGGATTTTTTCAAATCAAAAGTTATGCAGTGCAACCTTGATTTTTCTGGAATTTTTTTTTCTGAGTATTTACAATTTATTTTCAGAACTATAAATCCTCAGAAAACCTCAATTTAGACTCATTAAAAAGACATGTTTATGTTAACCATATTTACGAGATATCTAAAGTAAAGATTACTGGGAAATGTCTCTCCTTAAGGTTGGCAAACTTGTGTCGTTCATGGCCACACTAGTAATGTATAATACTGCATTGTTGTCTGTAAGTTGTCGCGTTGTAGTATCTTTGATTATGTGTAAGTTATTACGTTATAAATTGAATAGGAAAATCGATGTTGCCATCAACTGTGAAATACGTGGAGTCAAAACATTAAACTGGCTGAAATTCATAGGCAGTTGATTGTTGTGTATGGTGATAATATAATGAATGAAAGAAACGTCTGAAAATTGTGTAAAAGGTTTAGAAATAACAAAATTAATGTGCACGATAAAGAACATTTGGGGAAGCCCTCTATAATCACTGAGGAATTGTTGAAACACATCAATGATGAAATCAGAAAAGATTGTCACTCAGCGGTTTCCAACCTGGCCCTTCTTTTTCCTGATTTTTCAAGAGCTGTTATTGGTCACATTTTTCATGACCATTAGGCTTAAGAAAAGTTTGTGCATGTTGGGTGCTGCATTGGGTGGACTGGCAGCAGAAGAATACGACAAGGTATTCTTTAAATAATATTAAAAAGCAAATAGATTTTTTTATTTTTATATAATAATACATTTCATAATCATTTCAAGAATGGCAGATATGCAACTCCAGAGATACAAAAAGGAACCTCCCCAGCATTTACCTGGGTGGATCAAGGAAACCTTGTAAAACTTTGATCTAAGCAGCAACTCTGACTGTACAATTTTAGGTACATATTTTATAAAATAAAGATGTATATGGTTAAGGGACATAATAATCAATGATAAAAACTGATGAACTAATAATAAATAAATATGTGAAGATATTAAATATACAATTACAAAATAAAACATAATTCAAAAGGCATTAATAAAAATAAACTGGAACATAAATATACTTACAGATTAAACTGGACATACACATTAAATGGTGTTGCAGAAAATTAACTTTTTTTTAAAATTAGTATTATTTAAAATTTATTTACGAGTAATGTTTCTGTAAAAGAAAATCTTTAATTTTATTTTAATAAATTGAAGGCAAAATTCAAAGTAACAACAAAAGTATAATAAGGAACTTTCTGGAACACAAAAGTCTTGAGTTCAGTTATGTAAAAATAGTTCTGTTGTGTGTTTTTAAAGAGGTGACTTATTTTTAGCAAAATTTGCACATTCATAGAAATAAATACATGGGTAAGTGTTGAGAGTATAATTATAGAATAGATAAATAAACCAATGGATAATAAAAATTAATATCTTAATAATGGTGAAGCACGATCAAATTAGATATTTGTCTTTCCCCATTTCCTTTGATTCAGACCCTCAGCTAATTGGGGAAATGCATAGTTTTAACTCTGATATTGAAAAAGAAATGTGCAAGGTACTGTTTTCATCAACCAGATCTGTTATAATGTACTATAGAAACATTTTGCAGTTCTTATAGAAAATGGCAAGAAATTTGAGATATGCTTCCTCAGTCAGTTTGAATAATCAGTATATCTGTACAAATATCCATTCAGAGACAGACAGAGATACTGTATTAGCCTTCAGGCTAATATAGTAGCTTCCAGAAAGGGATATTACATAAATCTTTTTTCTAATTAAAATAAATTACCTAGCTCTACTTTGAAAATAAGTTGATTAGAGAGCCTAAACTCATCAAATATGATATGCCTTTATTCATATAAAATACTTCATTCACCAAAACCGATAAAAGAATATTTTGTAAGGTAGTGTCCATGGATGTCTTTCTGGAAAGCAGTACTTCCCCATGGCATTGCTAGTTCCTCTTTGACTGTTACAAAACCCCTTTTCTGTAGTGCGGAGTGGTAGCAGACTTGTGTATCACAATCATATAAAAATACCATCATAAAACAGTGAAGTTTGATGAATATTTTACTGGAAAATTATATACAATTTGGAGAAGCTTCTTCGTAGAAAAATGATGAATCTATAACAGAAACATTGTTTTAGCATGATGCATCTCTGTCGTTTCATTAGTAGTAACAAATTTGGGACTTATTCATTATAATGATGCCACTTCAAATTCTGCATTATTTATGGTATTCAAGATCAATATTATTAGTCTTTATAAGATAACCCAACATTTTACATTGAAATTTTTAGGCTTTCATTCTGCAAAATCGATCAAATCATCTGCAAAAAAAATCTAAGAATTTTTGGGGAAATACGAACCTGCAATTTCCATTCCAACAGTGACACTCATTTTTGTAATGTTCACTTATCTTTTGTCATGTTTCATAACAATAACACAACCTAACTTAGTAAAGTTTACGAATAATAAATGGAAGATTCAAGTTTGTGGATTTAAAAATGATTTTTTTAATCAGACATATTTCTGTTTCTATAAATAAAGAAAACTTTATTTAGGAAATATTTCATAGAAAAGTTAATTTTATCCGATTTAGCAACACATCAATTTACCAAAAACTGATGTGGTGATTGATCCTGTGCTATTTCAAGTTGTCTTTTAATGTGTCACTAAACAGCCCCCAAATCATTACAGTACTTACGGAGCTTTATAGTGATCTCATTTGCACAGTAGAAATTGAACAAGAAGTAAGTAGGCACATTTAATAAAAAGGAAAGACTGCTGTGTGGAAAGTTAAAATTAGCATTAAGGAAGAGAATAAAATGTTTTATTTGGAGAGTGATGCTCTATAGAGCTGAAACAGACTATGAGAAAGGCAGACATAAAACAAATTGAGACTTTTGAGATGTGGGTGTGATGCAGAATGATAAATGTCAAGACCATAACAAATGATCAAGGAGAATCGTAGATAAGAAAAAGCTAAATACGGTTAAATATAGGAAAAGGAACTGGCTAGGTCATTGTATGAGAAGAAGGTATTTATTAGTGGATGCAATAGAAGGCTAGGTGAAAGGAAGAGATTTTAAATGATGGATGGGGTTATGCAAAAGGAAAAATATATGGAAACAGAGGTTAGCAAAGGAGAGAACAAGGTTGAAAGCAGAAGCCATAATGGGACCTGCCCTAATGCAGAAAACTATGAATCAAATCATTTGAGTGTTATCCGTATCAGGATTTTTGAAATTTTACTTGATTCACTTTTAGGTTCGTAAAAGTTTCTTTATGTCATTTGTTATGCAAGCACTCAACAGGCTGGTATTATGGTTGTTCCTTCTTACTTCTCAAAACAACCACACTAAATTAACAAAAATACTGTATATGGAACATTACTCATTGCTATCTCATTGTTAAATAGTAGGTACAATGGAAAATATCAGCTCATATTTCCATTATAGATGGCCCCACAAAGTATAGAAATTTATTCAATTTTTTAATCTTTTAAGATCAACAGCCAACAAATTTCTTCGAAACAACTGTATGGATGGGCTATTTAATAATAATCTATTAAGTCAGACAGATGTATTTTCCAAAACTTTGCCCCCGATGTATCAATTTAAATATCCTGAAAGTATAAATATCCTGGATGTATAAATTTAAATATCCCAATAATATATGTCGCAATATTTTCACAATGAAGGTACAGCAGAATCTCACTAATTCGTGACAGTGAATGAATCACTCAGCCAGTCAATAATATCAGCATACAAAGCAAAACATTAATGTTTTGGTTGCAGTAATGACACATATACACTGTAATTATGATTGGAATTCTAATAACAGACAATTATGGATATTTTGCACTTGTGTACAGAGCACAATGAGTGTTCGAGAATTTATTATCACCAAAGCTTTGTATTGATAAATCTAACAACATTCTTTATTGCATACGTTTGTCAATCATTATAAAAAAGTTTTTTTGCAGTCACAATGCTTCTTTGTTTGAGTTTGAATACTTCCAGCAATATATATGTTCTAGCATATGTTAGCATGTTGTTTGTATTGTAATAAATAATTTAAATTGTCTTTAAAGTTTCTTTTTTTCCAATTTCTATTGTTGATACTTTTATGTTGATCAGGAATTTACAAAATTAAAACTCTCAAAATATAATTTTTTACCATACAAAAAATCATGTTTATTAATCAAATAGAAAAAATGTTCATTATTACAAATAATGAACACATCTCTGAAGAAGGTCACTTTTTTCTGGATAGACTTATGAAGGCCTGTGACATCCTTCCGAAGAAATATACCAGGTAGAGACATCCACCCATGTATTGGTGGGCCAGCGAGATTGCTCGACAGAGGGTGGAATGCCATAAAGCGAGGAGGCGAATTTCTAATCAAATACAAAAAAAAGTAAAATATTTTTATATATACAGTATTATATTTAAATAATCACAAAAATTAAAAGTGACGTACAAACAAAGATTAAATTTGGTGTATGCCACCTGGGTTTCTTGGTTTTATATAGGAAAGGGTGCAGAGGAATAATGACTAAGATGAGAATAAAAATGAGAAGGTTGTGGACCAGTTGCAGCTCACTTATAGGCACTGTGGAACTGCAGCACCCCCTATTTCCGCTTGATGTTATCGATAACATTTAATAAAATGAGTCCTCTTTTCTTTAATCCTTTGTTTAAACTTGTACAATATATAATCCTTAAGCTTAATGTCAGTAGCCATCCCCAGTTTATGAAAAAGATACAAAAATCTTTGTATGAAACTGTGCACTTCACAGTTCCAGCAGCGTGGTGTTTGGCTGTTGTGTGCATGCGCATAGGAAGCTGCAAGGGAGAGAGAGCACTGTCACTCCCTCAGTGCCAACTCTGGCATGCTGGTAGAAGGTAGTTTTTTTTTTTTTTTTACTCCATGTGTGTATGGAACGTTCCTTGTTCGTTGTTCCCTTTTCTAGTTTAGTTGGTGGTTTTGTTGTTTTTTCAGTAGTGATCAGAAGATGGCGGAAAGCAAGGGCTCTTCGATTGCCAGATCTGATCAAAAACACGCTGGAAGGGCGAAAGAGAAGGTAATTAGTAAAAACTAATTATGTATTTGTTTCTGTGGCCCAGAAAAGAATTATCTGGAGCAGCATCCCCCACTAACCTTAGCTATGAGCCGCTACTGTTGTGGACTAGGTGATAACTATACTGTGGAAAAGTGAGTTAGTTTTTTCATTTTCCCATAATACAGAAAGAACATCAAATATCAATTTTTGGATGATTGCTTGTTGTTCTGCATCCAGCTCACATAACTGCATACCAAAAGACAGGTCCATCATCTCCCACTGTTCTTTCTTAGAATTGGCCATATCAACAAGTTGCTCTTGTTTCTTATCAATTGTAACAACACAAGCCTTTTTACGTGGTGAAGGTTGTGATGTACTTTCTGTAGTACTTGTCGAAGCGACAACTTTGTTGGTGGATCCCGCTAGTTTTATCTATAATTTTACCTTTTTTATGTACTGTGTAGTCGTAAAGTTGTTAGTATTTTTATACTAATTTTTTGTAGTCATAAATTTTTATTTATAAGTATTTTGATTTTTTTACGTTGCAGTTACCGTCATCAGCAATTGAATGGAAATCCACTGCTGCCTCCTCCATAGACAGTGAATCACTGAATTATAATTATAAAAAGTTTTTTGTGTTGTACCATTTGCAGTTGTCCGTGCAAACTATGACTATCAGTATGTCAAAGTTGGTAATAATGGAAGTATATCAGGTTCAATATTGTTGCAGAATATTACATTTTACCAAAAGATTGTGTCTCATGACCTTAATTTACCATGACCATTGCATTACACTTGTCTGTCATGACCAGGATGGCTGGAATCAGAAGATGGGCGGGCGGCCATCTGAATCTGTGCAGACTTACCTCCAGGTGATTTTCAAAAAAGGAATGGATATGTCAGAGCAAAGATAGGTGGCATAGTATGTTTCTCATGCTACCTGCTGTCTAACATTGGTACGAAAGAGTACGAAAAGATTCTGGCCTCCATTAGGATGTTTCCACACATCGGCTTTAGTTACTAGCTGGTGATTTTAATGCTTGGTCGACGGAGTGGGAGTCAACCAGGATGAACAAGCGTGGAAAAGTACTGTCGGAGGTTGCAGCAGCTATAGAACTTGCATGTCTAAATTGAGGAGGTGTATATACCTTCAGGAGGGGGATGATGGGCTCTGTGGTCAACGTGACATTTGCCACTCCTGAGCTGGCTGCTTGTATAAGTGACTGAAGGGGTTCACTGCTAGCAACCACCAGGCCCTGCTAATGACAATAGCCGATGACAGATCCAGCAGGACTGGCTGGCCACCAACGTTCACAGGATTGAGCGTGAAAAATTTTGATCGGGGGCATTCATCACGATCACCTTTGGGGTATAAGTGAGGTTCACACATCTCTGAAGAAGGTCACTTTTTTCTGGATAGACTTATGAAGGCCTGTGACCTCCTTCCGAAGAAATATACCAGGTAGAGACATCCACCCATGTATTGGTGGGCCAGCGAGATTGCTCGACAGAGGGTGGAATGCCATAAAGCGAGGAGGCGAATGACCAGAGCATACCATACTTGTTAAGGAATATTTATACTGAATGCTACAAGAAGAGCAAGAATGAATTAGCAAGACTCATCAGAGAATCAAAACGAAAATGCTGGAGGCAGCTAATAGAGGAGGTGGACTCAAATAAGTGGGGGGGAGACCCTATGGGATATTGGTACGAAGGTACCTTAGACCCAGAGTCTCAGCCGTGCAAGAAGTACCGCATATAATTGATGGGCTCTTTCCTCACAATTACTCCCACCGTTCACCCATGAGTAGCTAGCGGCCAAGGCGCCTAGCATGGACATGCTGCCAAATTTGGTGGTCAAAGTGGCAGCCAGAGCTGAACCGAAGGAGTTCTTGGATACAAATAACGCCTACCTTGACGAAGGAGTATTCCCGGAACGCTGGAGATGCCAGTGGTTGGTGCTGGTGCCAAAAGCGGGTAGATATCCGGCATTTCCCATCTCGTTCCGACCTCTGGCAATGATTGATGCCGCTGCAAAAGTGCTAGAACGCATATCGCAGCCAAGGATCGCTGGAGTGATCGAAGAGGCGGGCGGGCTCTCTGCGAGACAGTTCGGTTTTCGCTGGGGAAGGTCCGCCCTTGACGCGGTTGCTGGTGTATGTGATGCGGAAGTATACTTAGATTTCACAATCTTGAGTTCTCTGAGAACTATGGGTTATATCTAAGAGGAATGGTTAGATCATACCTCTCGGGACGCAGGCTAATTATGCAGAGCACAAGACGGACTGGTAGAGAGAGTTCTCGACACGACAAGGGGGTTCCGCATTGTTCGGTCCTCGGACCGACACTGTGGAATTTGGCCTATGACAGTGTTTTCGGACCGCACTTCCTCTAGGGATTACATTGACGGGGTACACTGATGACTTCGTCTTGATGGTCGGGGCGAATACCAGGTGAGAGGCGATGGAGAAAATAACCGAATCCTATTACGTCATCAGTAACTGGATGGCCGGTGTAGGATTGATCATGGCCCCTGAGAAGATGGAGGCGAAAAAGAAACTGACTTTGAAGATAGCTCTGGAAAGCGGAGGAATCCGCACGAAACCGGCTATAAAATTCCTGGGAGTTTTGGTGGACGACAGGCTTAGGTTTGGCACCCACATAATACAAGCTTGCAAGAAGGCGGAGAGGATGGTACGATTAATCTCAGGCCTTCTTTACAACACTGGTGGACCTGCACAGCAGCGGAGGAGACTGTTGACCGGTGTGGCTTACTCGACGATGATATATAGAGCCGAAATTTTGACTGGTGTCATAAGATATGGCATATATCGGGGAAAGTTAAAGGCTCTCCATAGGAGGTGCTGCTTGAGGGTTATCGAACAGTCTCCCGTGAGGCGGCAGAGGTGCTAGCGGGACTCCCGCCGATGGATCTAATGATTGGGCAACGGAGAAGACTCAAGGAGCTGGGGCATTTGCCACCAGACGAAAAGAAAAGAAGAATTAAAGAGATCACCGGAAACTATCCAGATTTGGCAGGGGAACTAAAGGCAAGTGGATTCAACGTCTCATAGGGAATATCCGGAGCTGGTGTCGGAGACCGTATGGCTCGCTGGGCTACGAGCACGCAGTTCCTTGGATCACTCAGACCTGTGCCCCCCGTGCGATGAAGAGGAGACCCCTCTCCATGTATTTTATGAGTGTTTAAGATTCGATGTGGAGCGCACAGAAATGCTGCATACACTGGGCCGAACAGATCTGTTAAGAGCTGAGGAGACTCTAGAAGTAATATTTAACTGGAGAGAAGGAATAGAGGTCTATCGAGGATTACATTAAAAGCATGATGGCGAGACTTCGCGAGTACGAGAATTTCCGTAGGGGAAGGAGACGTAGAGGGCGCCGGGTTGGTCAGGTTTGCGGCTGAGTGCCTCCTGGGTCGCCTTGGGGCAGTGAGGCCGTGGACACTCCACTCCTGGTCCCTGACGGCACCAGAAGTGCCGTCACTCCTTCGAAGCAACGACGGATGGCCGCTTTAGGTAAGTGTGCTAGTTGTGTACATGTCTGCTGGGCGAGTGCGTGTGTGTTATTATTAAGCGTGCCTTTTGGGCTTCTTCTGTGTGTTGGCATGGTTGGTCTTCTTGTATAAGTCCGTATGGTATGTGTGTTCGAGGTATCTATGTCCCTGTCCGGTATGTTTGTGCTTGAATGGTATCGTGTTAATATGCTGATGCGTTTTGCTGTGTTTTGTGTGATGCATGCGTGATGGTTGGTTTTGATGTTTGCTTGTGGTTGTGGTGACCGATTGTGTGTGTATTCGTACGCGCGCGCGCACGCGTTTACCCCCCTCCAGCAGTAATACTTTTTTGGCGCTTTCCAGGAAGGATGGGTTGCCAGGAGTGGAGTTTTAGTCGGTTGTGCGCAGGAACAATAACAATAACAATTGAAGAACATAAGAAAGGGAGTCCGACAAGGATGTTCCCTATCTCCGTTACTTTTTAATCTTTACACGGAACTAGCAGTTAATGATGTGAAAGAACAATTTAGATTCGGAGTAACAGTACAAGGTGAAAAGATAAAGATGCTACGATTTGCTGATGATATAGTAATTCTAGCCGAGAGTAAAAAGGATTTAGAAGAAACAATGAACGGCATAGATGAAGTCCTACGCAAGAACTATCGCATGAAAACAAACAAGAACAAAACAAAAGTAATGAAATGTAGTAGAAATAACAAAGATTGACCACTGAATGTGAAAATAGGAGGAGAAAAGATTATGGAGGTAGAAGAATTTTGTTATTTGGGAAGTAAAATTACTAAAGATGGACGAAGCAGGAGCGATATAAAATGCCGAATAGCACAAGCTAAACGAGCCTTCAGTAAGAAATATAATTTGTTTACATCAAAAATTAATTTAAATGTCAGGAAAAGATTTTTGAAAGTGTATGTTTGGAGTGTCGCTTTATATGGAAGTGAAACTTGGACAATCGGAATATCTGAGAAGAAAAGAATAGAAGCTTTTGAAATGTGGTGCTATAGGAGAATGTTAAAAATCAGATGGGTGGATAAAGTGACAAATGTATTGCGGCAAATAGATGAAGAAAGAAGCATTTGGAAAAATATAGTTAAAAGAAGAGACAGACTTATAGGCCACATACTAAGGCATCCTGGAATAGTCGCTTTAATATTGGAAGGACAGGTAGAAGGGAAAAATTGTGTAGGCAGGCCACGTTTGGAGTATGTAAAACAAATTGTTGGGGATGTAGGATGTAGAGGGTATACTGAAATGAAACGACTAGCACTAGATAGGGAATCTTGGAGAGCTGCATCAAACCAGTCAAATGACTGAAGACAAAAAAAAAAAAAAAAAAAAAAAGTGCGCAGGAATACATACGCAATTAATAACACCTTGCGGAACCTGTTAGAGAGTCCAACACGCGCCCGTATATGGGGTTCCTCCACCTCTTACCGAAGTACTAACACACTTCGGTTCCATAAGTATTTGTCGAAGATAGTGCTTTTACTTTCAGTAAGAATATTATGAAACCGTATCTTCTGAACAATATAACCATGAACAACGCATATTTAATTACAGATTATCTCGCGCAAGGAGAGTAGTAGAAAATTGTTTTGGAATTTTATTCGCATGGTTTGGAGTGTTCCAGAGCGCTATTTCTGTTAATATTAAACATGTAGAAGTTATCGTACTAGCTTGTTGCTATCGTCATAACTACTTAACTAAAAACAACGCAGAATACATCGGTAAATATCAAGGGGATCCAGGAGAATGTAGCAAGAGAGATACAGTGGAATGTCTGAGTCAAACTGACATGGTTATGCAGTGCAGAAAGAACTGATATACGACAGAAATTTACTAATTACTTTACTAACGAAGGAAGAGTATTTTCAAGAAGACATGTTAAGACATAAGGATAATAACAGAATAATAAAACATGATTTCTCACTTTAACACTAAAGGTCTTACTAACATTATTATCTAACATAATCAGTCTTACGTGTTGTGGGTACTGTACTTACATGTTCGTTATTCTGGGTGTTGAAATCTTCTGTGTCCGTTTCCTCTTGAGCTTTTTTCACTTAAAAACGCGAAATACTCATAGTACCACAACTTTGGGATGCACACTTTGCTAGCCCCTCATCAGTAGTAATAGTATCTTTCACCTGAAAGAAGATTAAATTACCTAGTTGTATTTTAACCATAATTCAAATATGTTTTAGATGTTTGTGTAAATATTGTTCACATAATTATTTTTTTTTACAAGTTATATTATAAAATATTCAAGTAGCCTACTTGAATATTAAAGAATTTTTAATTTTTGAATGAAATAAATATGTTTAAAAGTACAGTGCGTGTAACCTACGTTTTTTTATTTCCTGTTGTACGTGGACCTCATGTGGTCTAATTTTCTTTTTAAATCAGCAATAGTTGTATTCTCCTTAATTTTTTTGTATATGTTAAGAAGACCGTTATAAGCATGGTTCCGGCTATCTCTATTTGAATATAATGGATGGCTGGTATCCCACAGGCACCGGTTATTTTTGTAGCACTCTAACAGTTCAACAAAGTGATCTGTACATTCTTCCTCAGCCATTTTACTGACGAAACAAAATGAAAATCTGTTCAACAACTTGCACTCCGTTGAAAAGAAAACAAACTACTAATCGGAACCGACGTCCGAGACTGCGCTACACTATCCGATTTAGGAAGGCAAGTGGAGGGGGTCTGTCCTAAGTCGGTTAGTCGGATGGGGAAGACCGTCCGACCTTCCTAAATCGGATTCAAACTTTTTTGTTAGACAATCAACGTACACACTACACAATTTGCCATCCTAAATTTAGAACACAGGATCGGATCGGAAGAAACAGTGTTTTATGGAATTTCTGAGAATGGTAAAGCCATTCATAGAAATGTGCCATTTTTTACTGTGTACGTTTCTCAATCATTAATTGCAGTTACCGTGCTTCTTTGTTTGAGTTTGAAAATTTCCAGCAGTATATGTGTGTTCTAACATAATGTTATCACATTTTGTATTGTAATGCAATACAAATTTAAGAAAACAAACTACTAATCGGAACCGAACGCCCGACTGCGCTACACACTATCCGATCTCGGAACGAAAGTGGAGGGATCTGTTCTAAGTCGGGTAGGGAAGACCATGAGACTTTTCTAAATAAAAATTCTAAATCGGATTCAAACTTTTTTGTTAGGACGATCAAACACTATACAATTTGCCATTTTCATCCTACATTTAGGATATCGGATCGGATCGGATAGGAGGGTGTGTCGGGGCCTTTAACAAGGCTGTGCCCAATTTTTAATGATTTGTCGATTTTCAATGTTTTGTTGATATTATTTGATTATTAAACATGTAAAGTAATTTAGTTAAAACATTATTATTTTTAATTGTTACTTCAGAAATATTAATCTCTGCTAATCAAATAACGATAAAAAATACATAAGACTGTATTTCACAAACATGACTGTATTAATGGAATATGTACATTCCAAAGATATTTGCGTTTGATTTCATTTTACAGCCGTTATGTAAAGTAGAGGCCACGGCGTTATTTTCCAAATTGATGAAATCATGTTTACAACCACACCGCTAATGTTAGAGTACTATTTGGTTTTTATCCTAAAACCCCCAATAAAGACAAAATAAACATTTTTTAACCGGGGCTTACGTGAATTTTTTTCTTAAGCGAGTTGATTGTGTTACTGAAATACGGGATGGTCTTTTATTTTAATAGCATAGTCATGTAAACAAATAAAATAAAATAGTGCATTTTACTTCAATATCAATTTTCTATTTAACAAAGCTGGTATTTTCTATGTAGTTACTACTGGTAATTACGTGGGTATCTTATTCAACTGGTTCTGGATTTGAGTACCAACATAAATGATATTAATCTACAGATTTGTTAAAAATATTACTGTAAAACATTAGATATATTAATGTTTAAATGTAACATTTTCTAATGATATTACAGAAAAAAAGCAATTCTTGTGATGGTCAAATTGACCGCTGTTGGATGAATAAGCGGACTTATAATTATTACGACACATTCACATACTGTAAATATACATTAAGTAAACATAACTGAAAATATAATTTCTTCCAACTGGAAATTAACAAAATTACATGAACATATATATAACAAATTTTTTCCCTACAATTTCATGTCTTCTTCTGCGACTATATTAGCAGTCTACGCCCATGAATTCATACTCAAGTTTGCACAGTTGAAATCAAAATCAGCTGGTTTAATGTCAGGAACATATGCTGTTGTAGGACGGTATGCGATAAGAAATACTAACTTTGACGTGCTAAAATTGCTTAAAATTTTTATCTGTGTTCTCTTGGTAAATAGGTATTCATTCTCTTTTCTTCATGGCTGACGTGAAATCGTTAGAACATCCAACTTTAAAGGTATCTATGTTATTGTACTAAGTGAGGGATATGGGTGTGCTTATTTTAGACAATGCAATAAATTCCGCTTTCTTGAGTAGCAGCAGAATATTAGGCACGGTAGCTTGCTTCTGTTTTGTTTGTATGTAACTTTTCAATTGAAATTGTAAACCATTAGAAAGAAAGTTTAGGATTTTTTTGTTGTTAATTTTTTTAAGTAATTCTCCTCTGGACTATTTTTAACCTTAATGTAAAACTCGAAATCACATATTTTTAGAATGTAATTGGAATAACGAAGTTGTAGGTATTCAATTTTAGTTTTAGACGTTGTTTTTCATTAAAAAAATTGTGTTTTGCTTTTGGTATAACAGCCTTGACAGATGTATCGGATTTTTGTTAATTTAATTTTGAAACAGTATTTTCAAATTGTGCTTAAAATTTTAACTTTTTTATCCCGTGTACAATGTATTCATTATCACTGCCAAGATTATAATTGTTTTTAAAATTACATTTTTTAGTGAATTACATTGCACATTTCAATGTTTTTTCATAAACTATAAAAAAAAAGCAATGATGATACTTTCTACAAATGTGAAGTTTAATACATTCACAATATTATAATAATGAGCTGCTTTATAAAGCATTTCAATGTTTGCAGAAGTACTCTCTAATAAGGACAATGTACTTTAATTCCTTTTTATATTTTGTAAAAAATATGAGTTATTAAAAAAAAATTAACTTTTTTTGCCATTCTTGAATTTAATAGTATTGCTTGTGGAGGTAAATAATGATTTATGTTTAACAAAACCCTCCTATTTTTACAATTGATTTTATTTGAAAATTGTGTAATAATGTAATTTCAACTAAAGTAATAAGACTTTACTTAAATTGTAAGTGTTTTCTTGTGGCAGTAGTCCCAGGTAGAATTATTTCTATTTAACCACCATGATGTAATGACAGCAACTGAATTTTGACAGTTGATGGGATACTTAATGTGCTATCTTTGAACTAACTCATTAGTATTAAAAAACCTCATCTTTTTTTTGATTGTGTTATGTAATGTGAGTTTTTTACTGAAACAACTTAATTAAATTCCATAGCAATTTAATTTAGTAAACTTGTATACAAGTTCTCTTCAACTTCCATCATACAAGATTATGGAGTAAATATACAAGGGCAGTTAAAATATTAACTGCCTCTGTAAATAATTTACTGCTAATGTAAAGATTTCTAATGTAAAATAATTGAAAACAGGTAATGTTTGCTTCTGTAAATTTAATTTACCCATATTCAAAATCTATTGCTTATTACCTTTTCCTTGTCTCTACTAACATCACTGTCTCCGTTCCAGCATTTATAAACTTTTTAGTTCCAGCCTTAATAGATTCTTTTGACTGCTTCTTAAACCAGTTATTGAGCCGTAGTGACAACTTCATTATTAGAAGGAATAAAAATCATGTAAGTGACACTGAATTGTAGAATATGGTAACTTTTATTGTGTGTTTTGAAGAATTTATTTTTACTTTTCTTGGAAGAAAAGAGTTCATATATTTCCATCATATAAATTGCTATCCTTAATTCAGAAGTAAAAAGTAGATCTAAGTTATCACATTTTGAAAAGAATCAGAAATTTTGTATTCTACTTACTTAAAACATTAACTTTTTGTAATTTTATGTTCAGTACCTACTTTAACTTTCTCTACTATTAATTTCTAATATCTATGACAGTTGCTAAGGTTATTCAGTGATTGGTCCAAATAATTTCATTAATTTCAATATATTAACAGAGATAGGAAATTTCTGGTTTCTTAGTTTAAGGTTAATTCTAATTTTCCACACGCTTCTTATCTATCCAAATTGATTTTACCCAATTATAAACCTTACCTGCAGTAAATATGCTATGCTTGCAGTCATTAAAAATTTGATATTTGACCCCCTTATTTAAGAAAAATTCTGTAATGATCAGTACCACAAAACTGCTTGGAGAATTTTAAGAGAGAGATAAACTTAAAAGATTGAAAAGGTTTAGCATTGTGAGTTATTCATAAAAATTTGTCTTTTACAAATGAGAATCACCAGTTCTTTAAATTAAATTTTTTTTTTATGGATTTTAATGAAATTTCTCTTAGTTTTTTAAGTTAGTGTATGTTTTTTTTAGCATAAAAGCATAATTACTATATGTATTAACTCTTGAAAGTTATCCGTGGGTTTCATGATGTTATCCATGTTTCCATCAACATTACATCTTATGACATTTTCCCTTAAGGAAGTTTCAAATGCAAAGGATAATGATGGGGTTTTTGTCATTATAAAGAGACAGTCCACATCTGTTGATTGGTGTGCTGGTCAGATCATATGGAGTACCTAATAAAGGAACTGTATCTAAGTTTCTATCCTAAAAGAAGGAATGAATAGTAAAGAAAGGGTGTACTATTTCTCCAACAAAAATAGAACAGTTAGTATATTTAAATTATTTTTTTGATTATGTGTAAACACTAAAGAAGAAATAAGCTGCTTGCATTAATTTAAATTAAAAGTAGTTTTATTTACAAAATAATTAAGTATAATCATTAATTGAATTGTATGCATTTTATGACACCTATTTAAAACGTTCTCGTTTTTATAAAACTTAATCTATCATGTGTATAAATTTAACAGTTATTGATTACAGTTCTTGATGGTTATTTAAATAATGGAATTAACTTTTAAACTTACAGTTGCGTTACAGTATAGTTTAGACACATTAATAGCACTACTAATAAATTATAGTAATTGTATAAATTGACTGATGCAAACTATTTACATATAATTTTGTTATTCAAAATCACTTTAAAATTAACAAAAACCATAGTTGCATGTGGTACAATAATATTGTACAAAATTTCTACAGTGGTATTAATTTTGCAGCTAACATAAGCTATATTCCTGTAAATCCTTTTAAAAAGAAATTTTTAAGAACTATTTTATTAAATATCTTCTATATTCTTCGGAGACTGTCTTTGGTCAATTAATAAGCCTTTTTAGCATCACTACAAATGATTTGATCACATGCAGGTTTATTACCTGTACAATTATAAATACTTATAACCTTACTTATGGTGTTGTGCATTTTTCTGAAATTCAACTAAAAATTATATAGAATTTATCATGAACAATAAAAATTTTTGTTAGAAAATACAATATGCAACTTTCTTTTATAGTTCTATGTTATTCTCTCATCCTTTTACTTTATTTTTCTATTACTACCTGTTGACTTTCCTTCTCTTTTTTCTCTTCCAGGGTCTTCCAAAATATAAAACCTTTGTATTTCATTCATTTCTGATGAAAATATGTACACACCTCATGTGGCAGTATTTTGATTATTTCTAATATAATAAATAACATTAACAGCACTTCCTAAAAATTCAGTAAATTTGAATAATATTAACATTTAAAATTATGTTTTTTTTAAAATAACAACTTTGATTAAAAATGTATGATAAAAGGTTTTACGTTTTTGTACATAAAAGTAAACAAAATGAAATATTTTGTTCCAAGAATAAAAACATCAATCTATATTAAATATATTTTTCAGTTTGAACATACTGATGGTTAGTTAGTTTTAGTTAAAAAACTGATGAATTGATGTTTGTTAAAAAATGGTGAAACTGCACTGTTACTTCTCCTACATTCTAAGCAGATTAAATCTACGTATGAATATATATTAAAAGTATCACCTGTTGACTTTGAGGCAGAGTGTGTATTTTGTATTTGAGTTTGTGTATATTTTACACCAAAAAGGGTATGTTAATTTGTTGTTTACAAATTTATCTCAATTTTTCTGATGGTTCTGATGCTTGTAAAACATCTAGAGAGATATTGTTCACTATATAGCCAGTTCCTGCAGTGAACAAATGAAATGTCACATTAAGACTAATGTCACCTGCATATCAATTGGCTTGGTATGCTGATGTGCAGTGGTCTATTGGACTTAATGAAAAAGGTAACAGAAAACTATTTCATTTATCTCTTCCTTAATAAGTAATCTGGCATGACCTTATTGTTCTTGGCAAGGCTATGGTATTATTGGGCATGAGTGATATGTTCGATTGCATTTATGGGTGTTGTACATAACAAAAAGAAATTGCAAAATTTTCTCTATCGCATTTTTATCATTTGCATCGATCACAGTTTTGCCTAGGATTTTGCAAATCTTATTCCCCCAGCAAAAAAAAGATGATTAATCTCACACCTAGACTACAGTAATAGAAAGTTGCAACAGTTCTGCATCTATAACCAATATGGACAATACTTGCAAAAGTACTGCTGCGTATTTGTGCATATTTTTGTGCAGGATGTAGTGCTGCACAAAAACAGCTCACTGGGCTGGTCTAGTGATTAACTTGTCATCGTAAATCAGCTGATTGCAAAGTCGACAGTTCTAAGATTCAAATTCTAGTGAAGGCAGTTACTTTTATACGGATTTGAATTCTAGATCGTTGTTACCAGTGCTCTTTGGTGGTTGGGTTTCAATTTAACCGCACATCTCAGGAATGGTCGACCTGAGACAGTACAGGATTACACTTCATTCACATTCATATACACATCTTCAATCTTCATTCATCCTCCGAAGTAATACCTAACGGTGGTTCTGAAGCTAAAGAGATAAAAACGTACTTGCAAAAGGTTACTTGCTAGATTAGAGATTCAGTACCTTTGTTTTTCACAGCAAACAACAGCCTATGCAAAATATCTTAAAATTTATGTAAAAACCAACAGTATAAAATGAACAATAACAGTAGTAAAAAGCAAATTGTGTACATTTATTAATAACAAATAGTGTAAATTTAATGGAAAAGCAACTGGTAGGGGCGACATTATAATAAATAGGTATTATTTCAGTTAACAACTGGTGCCAGCTCTTTCCTACAGTTATTTCATGATAAGTTGTTAAATTTTTTTTCTAATACAAAATGTTACATGAAACTGGTATAAATCACAATTTTACATTCTGTATTTTTTGTTTAAATACTAATTGAAGAAGTTGGTGTTCATTATATTACCCATGGAAGTATTCAATAAGTTAATGAGTTGAATGGATAGCATATTATTAAAAAGATTGTTTAGACATTAACAATTTTTATAGATGAATTATATAATATTTTACTTAGCATATGGATTAACTGGTTTCAGTATAGACCAGAGAACTGAAGCTTGAGTTGTCTCAGCTGTTTGAGGACAATAATTTCATTAATAAGTAAGTAAATACCTGATACTGATTTACATTATTGCTGACCTAAGCAGGTCAGCTAGTTGAGTAATCACAGCTAGTTGATTTCTTGAGTTAACTAACTAATTCAATTAATGGAATTAATAAAAATTTTTTAATTCATATTGTCATCTAGTGACCGAAATATCATTTTAAATAAATCTTAATAATTTTTAAATCTTCCATTTAATATTATTACCAGTATGCAAATTTAGAAAATTGGATTTTTGTTTAGATTTTGTCATGGTTGCTTTAGTAGAATCATGGTACTTGGAGTACTTTGTCAGGATTAGAAGAATGAACTGTTGCTTCTGGCTAATATGATCCCACTGACTGGCCCTCCACAATTATAAACAGACAACATCAGTCGCACAACTACATACTTATGACCATACATAAAATTTATACTTATTAGTATTAAATAATGGTTCCATGCATTGCTAACCAGCTAAATTATAAAGTTTTAAAATTTATAAATGAATACTTCACATTGAAACAAGCCAGTATTAGGCAATACAGACTTGGATAATTTATTTCAAATTTAATAATTCAAGGCAGTTAAGAAATAAGTATACATTATAAAAAAGGTGAGACTACGGCCCACCGCTAAAATATTACACGGTTTATGTTTCATTGCACATGATTTTGTTAAATGTTTTTGCCAATCATTGATGAATTTAGCGTACTAACAACAATAACTTTATACAACAAAAGCTTCAAAATCCTGAAAATTTTTAGCTTTTTCTTGAGTTGTGATTTTTTAACACAGCTCTAACCCCCAATATTTTCATTTTTTATCCCCAAAACACAAATATAATTTTAGATAAATCATTTAAACAAATGAATCAATTGTTCATGAGCTGTGCGCACCCACCTGGCACACCCACCTGGCACACCACCATTGGTCCATCCCAACTCCATATGGGAAGACACCCACCCGCCTTATGACGCTTCCGGTTGCCATAGCCCACCCCCATTCTTAGCCCTGATGGGGTTTAACGGGACCCACCATTGGTCAAGTCTGCGCCAATATCTGCTAAAATAAAAATGTGAGCACATATAACAAACTTACACACATTTTTATGGTAAGTGATTATTCAGCCATACGTCATTAATATGTAATAGAATTTGGACTACAAAAAAATTATTTTTAAAGGTACCTGTAATAAATCTTTCTTAAATACATTTATATGAAAGGAAATATAAACAGAAAAGCATTGTACTATGACTGATAATTATATTATTTAAGAAATCTGTTATTCAGAAGTGTGGAGACAATATAAATAGTATCTTTTATATTGTATTTTTCAATAATAAGTAAATTAATATTTTGAAAGGAATTTATTTATTCCTTCAACAATAAATGTACGTAAAAAAGTTAAATTTGTGCTATTAGGCTACTATAATTATGAAAGGATTTCTTGTTTGAAATTTTGAAAAAGGGTAGGATATTGAAAAATTATTTCAGCAACATCTCTGAACTCAGGTCTAGAGAAATTGGGATAAAAGTTTATTGGTAGAAAATAAAAAAAAGTACAGTGATAATTTTATTGTGTTTAGATGAAATTAAGGTTGTTTTATGTATTAGGATGAGGATGATGCACATGATTAATTAGAAGAGAAACTAAGTGAAAAAATAGTCTAAATATATTTTCTTGAAAGATATTGTTAGTTATTTTTAATAAGCATTATTGCAGTGTAAATATAAGTAACTTTTGCTTTTGTAAAACCACAATCTGCGGCTTCCTACATAGCAAAGGTGCAGTGATTCATTTGTCTGGCCTGTAATCTCCATCTTCAACAGAAAGGACTATATCACACAAAAATTACCATATAGCAGTCTCACCTTAAACAGCAAAAACCAGATCACAGAAATACCACTACGTAGCAATATTCTTTGACTAAGTGGGATCAGTTATAACAAGAAAGGACATTGTGTAGTAAGTTTATCTTCAAACATTGAGCTCCATCACCATCTTGGCAAAGATATAATAATAAAGTTTCAATGAAATATGACCAATCTAAAAAGGAATGACATTTGATAGTAATTTTTTTTTTAGTGTTAAGGTAAATTAACTGTGATTTTTAAATATGTTTAAGTATATTTATTATAAATTAAATTTCTTGTTTTTAATTATGGTTAACACAAACCCTTCCAAGCAACTAGCCCAAAAGATCATTGAACTCATTAATAATGTAATTAAATTAAATCTAATGTAAGTATTATTTTTTGTTAAATGATTCAATACTTTTAGTATTTAATGTAGTCTTGAAAAGTAAATTTTTAATATTTTTATTTATTTTTAAAAAGTAAGTGGACTACAGTAATATAGCCTATTATTGTATAGTACAGTATAATTATATAATAGGCCTTTAAACATTTTTTAAAATAAATCTCTTCTACCAAATTTTGACCCTTGAGTTCATTCGTTATACACATGTAGAGATATGTAAACTATAATGTTCTATAAATTGTTAATATACTTCAATAAACTGTTTACAAGGCATAAGATTTCTTTTTTTGTACATAATAATCATTATTATACATATATATGTTTAGGAACAATGGTTTTCTGTAAATGCAGATGTCATATAATTAGCAAGGGATACAAAAGTTATTACAGGCCCACATACATTATTTTTTAAGGAAGCCTCCTGTTATATCATTTGTTTTGTGTAGTGTTTGTGATTACTAAGTTGTAAAAACCTACTCCTTTTTTATTTTCACTTGAAAAAATGTATTATGATTAAAAAGAGATTCTTATAATGTACAGCTTCCTGTGGTATTGAGTAAAACATACAAAAACTTTTTGTCAGTGAAAAGTCATGTGAGTTTTGTATTGTTAATCAGAAATTTAAGCTTTTTATTTCATTGTATGAATGTAATGTAAAATAGTACAATGTTCCTCACTACCTTGTAAGAATAATTAGGTCTCTATACAAGTTTTTAAAAATAATCTTAAAGTAATGGACATAAAACAGAAACGTTTCTTGTTGGTTAGCGAGATATCAAAAATATAATTAAAAAAAATAGTTTCTTTTTTTTAAATGAAGGTTGTTTAATTTTAGTTATTCTCATTTAAAAATTTCAATTATTAATTATATAGCTGAAAAGTGACAAAAATATTTATTTTTACTGATTTTATAATTAAATAATAGATCCAGTAAAAAGGGTTGTTGTGGAATGGAACTGTATATGAAAAAAAACTTTGTAATGTCTAAATTTGTTTATAGGTGATGCTTCGTAAAAAAAAGTGTGTGGCATGTGTGTGTCACACACACATGCCATTTATAATGTAAATAATTTTTTGAAAATTCAGATTATTCGTTAACATATTGACCAGTATGTTAATAAAATTTAATATATGAAATATAAACCACCAAAGCATAGTAATTAGATAATAGATAAGTTAAAATTACCATATTAATTTACAATAATTAATTTTTGCGGTATTCTGTATCTTTAGTTTATATTGAATTCTATAACTACATTAAAGTATAATTTTAATAATTTGTCATTTTATTAGATTGCTTTCTGTTGAAATTTCAAAACAACATTCAGATTTACGTCCGAATGCATATGTAAATGTTGCTGTCTAGCACTGGAATGTAGTCAAATTTTAATGTACTTATAGAATTCAATACCAGTGTGAACGATTTGTTTGCATATTTTCGTAAAAATATGCTTATGTCATTATTTCTTGATTATGAGAAGTTCATTATCAGTTGCTGTAGCCAAAAATATTTGATGTGCAATGAAAAATGAATTTTCTAATTAAAATTCTGCAATTAAAATGTATTTTTATGATTAACTACAGTTGATAACAGTTGCATTAATGATGATAATTCTTGTTGGGTTTGTTATTAGGTGCCTTATGAATTACTGAATAAGAAATTTAGAGCTGCACAGAAACAATTGGATAGAGAAGTTTCTCATGTTCAAGCTGCAGCTTTAGAGTTAGAACGAGGACTTGCTGCAGAATCTGTTGGTGCAAAAGAGATCAGTAGATTATTAGGAGGCATGGTGGAAAGGTTACAAGTTTTGAAAAGAAAGGTATGTTGAAATGTTTAAATTGTTAATTCAACATTTGTAAATAATTGACAAATTAAAAATTCTTTAATATTTTTCTGTTTTTAATTCATTTTACAATTTTTTTTCTTGAGAAATGTTTAATATTAACATATTTTCAACAAATGTTTTTTCTTTTCAAAAATATCTATTTGACAAAACTGTCACCATCTGGTATGGTTAACTTTTTCAATCTTTTTTTTAAATTTATATAATTTTTTATTGTATTTTCTGTGTATGAGTTTATGCTTAGTATATCATCATATTTTGTGTTGTTTTTACATTAATGCATCATTATTAAAAAAAAGAATGATCTGCCATGTTTTTACTGAAATTTTAGAAAATAAATATTTGTAGATTTTGTAGTTCAAGAAATTTAATGAACTCTAAATCAAGAAAATTAGTTGGAAAACTTAAAAAAAAATATTAAAAAAGTAGCATATATTCCTGCATTCCAGAGAGCCAATTCTTCATACTTAGTTGTAAGTTAAGTTATTTTTCTTCTTATTTTTATAAAGATAATTTTCTTGTCTTTGGGTTTCATGCAATCAGCTCTTTTCATATGGCAACATATTGTTGGTCTACATAAATTTTAGATAAAAATAAAACTACACATAAAATAAAAGAAATTTCTTAAAGAAAACACCAATGTAAAAAGATTCTACTAAAAGATAATGCTTTTCCAGATTTTTACATTTCAACTTCTTGAAATCTGTGCTGAATGAGATGGGTTAGTATGTTGTTCGTAGTTTTTTTTTTGTTTTGACTTGAAAATCAAAGCGAAGAGTATTGAAATAGTATTATTTTTTATTGATAGCTTTTTTAAGTTAAGTTTGGTTACAATTTACTGACAGTTTTTATCTCTTCAATTTAATTGTATGTGAATGAATAATTCTTGTACTTTGTTATTTTTTTCATGAATTACAGTTAATTGTGTAATTCCTTTTCATCACTTAAATGAATTTAAATATAAATGTATAATGTAATGTTTATCATAAAGGTAATATATTTTTAGAGAATGTAGGAGATAACAAGTTTACAGCGTAGATGTGTTTGTAAACATTCTTATAATTCCATAAAATAATCACTAAGTTATTAAAACAATTATAAAAAGTGATATCAGTGATAAATTAAAGTTAGTTTTATAGAGAAACCTAACAATGAGCTGAAGGTTCTGAGTTTCTGATTTTTGTCTTGGGTTTAACAGTTAAAATTTTTAATCATGTAAGTTTAACTTATGCAGTCAGATAAATGCTTATATAGGAGTTACCTTTAAATAAATAAAAAAATACTGCTTTTATGTAGACAAAAAATGTACTTCATGTTATGTAAATTCATTTTTATTTTGTGGTAATAAGCCTTATTTTTTATAAGTATTTATATGATTGTTATGAAAAGTTATGAATATTTAAAAGAAATGTTATTAATATAAATTATTTAATAGTTGGCCATCAGTAATTCGTCAACAGTTGTGAAGAAGTGATAAGTGACATTCTGCCAGCCTTGAAATGATGCCATTCAATAGTGTTTTGAACTAACCAGTCTTAATATTTAAATCATCATTTTTTAAAGCCTTAAAATCCTTTTTTAGACTTTCATTTCTGAAAGTCTCAGTAGCTAATTTTCTGAGTTTGATAGGAAATTTTTATGGTAACCTGTTGCTTGAATTTTTCAGCCAATTACAGACAAGTAGTAACACAAGGTTTTAAAATTGTACCGCTAGACTGAGCACCTGCACACAATACGATGCAACTTAGTAAATTGATGGAGTAGGGTTCAGAGTAATGACCTCCATTATCATGTATACTGAAGTTGCTGCAAGTACAGTCTGGTAGTATTCTAATACCACCTCATAGTTGCAGGTACAAGAGAATCAGTACCTGTTGATGACTCTTAATGGCTAATTAATTATTGTAGCAAATGGAGGGAAGATGTTCTTTTCATGGATGAAATTACTGCACTTCAGTGAGCTTGGCATGGTGATCTGCAATATTGTATTCAGCTTAGTGAAGAAGCAAAATATTTCTCACTTCCTTAGTGAAAATGATGTGGGTGCATCTTATGTTTAAATATGACCATGTCTTTTTTTCAGAGTTGAATTTCTTTTGTGACAGATTGCGTAGAACTTTGCAGTTATGACAGCTAACATACGATGGTGACTCAAATTTAAACTTTAATTTTGCTATTTACACAGCAAGCAGTTCCGAGCTGGATGGAGGAGTGGGGGATTAATGTTGTGTTTATTAGTGAGGCAGAACCAGAGCCTGTTCTATCAGTCATGAGTGAGCAAGAGATTCTGTCATCTGTTGCACAACATATAATTATTAAGCTTTTAATTAATGAAGGTGTTAAATCTGCGTGAATATTAACTCGTTTAAAGGTACAGTTTGGAGGACACTACACTGCCCAGAACAGAGTATATATGTGGGCCAGACAATTTAAGGGTGGGTGAGAAAGTGTAGAAAACAAAAGTCATGATTTACGTCCATGGTCAAGTCTCACAACTAACAACATCCATGTCATTCAAGAGCTTATTGCAGGTGATTGCTGGTTCACAATTGAAGAAATCATGTTAGAAGTGGGTATCAGTTATGGGAATGCTCAATCCATTGTCACCGATCATCTTGGCTTTAGAAAAATTAGTGCTTGATGGGTTTCAAGGTTGTTGACTGAAAATCAAAAACAGTTAAGGTTGGAGATCTGTGAGAGAGACTTCTGAATCGATTTCAGCTAGAAGGAGATGATTATTTTAGATGCATCATCACATGTGATGAGACATGGGTCCATCATTACGCTCTGGAGTCAAAAATGGGAAGTAAGGAGTAGTGAAGGAAGGATGAGGGCTGCCCAGTGAAGGCCAAAACGTGTTGTATCAGCTGGAAAAGTTCTTAAGTGATTCTTTTTGACTCGAGGGGAGTCTTACTCATTGATTTTCTCCAGAATCAACAAACGGTGAATGTGGCTTACTATTGCCAGCTACTACAGTCAACAAAAGCCGCCTACCAAAACAAAAGACAGGGTATGTACATCAGAGATGTCATCCTTCTCCATGACAAGCCAGGCCACATGCCACAAGCCACAAGGGATAAATTGGAAAAATTGGCCTTGACAGTCCAGATTTATTTGTCCTTGTGATTATTTTATGTCTGTGCCCTTGAAAGAATCACTTAGAGGGGAACAATTCTAAAACAATGAAGACTTCGATGAGCATATGCGCAATTCGTTGATGACTTGTCCCCAAACTTTTTATGAAGAAGGAATATTCAAGCTTCCAAATCATTGGCAAAGGTGTGTTGATTACGCAGGAGACTATATACAGAAATGATGACAGTATGAAATCTGTATATTATTAATCAGTAAATTTATTTAAAAAAATTACTGTTTATATTTGATTGTCCGTCATATATATGTATTGTTCTTAGTGTATGGCATGTGTACATCTCATAGTGCTGTGATGCAATCGAGATGTTGTTTTGTATTGATCGATGAGTGTCAGTAGTAACAGTAGTGTAAAGAAAAAAAAAGACAATAACAATTAAAAAAAAAAAATGCATGCAGTATATTATTCGTGAATGTAAATTAATATTGGTCGTCAATGTGTGTATTTATTTAAAGCTTTCTGCAACATGTAGATTTTCATACAGTGTCTATGAGTTTGTAATGTATGCTAGCTAGACTTTCATTATATAAAAAGTGTGATTATCTTTTATGTCAATTTCAGGCAGAGGAGAGCATATCTGAAGAACTTCAAGTAGGATATGTTTGTAAAAGAAGATTAGATCATCTCAAAGAACATACTGGAGGAAACCAGTGGCGGCGCAGGCGTCTTGATCGGATGTTAGTTGAATATTTCCTTAGAAGAGGTTATTATAATGCAGCTACTCGTTTGGCTCACACTTCAGATTTGCGAGATCTTACTAATATTGGTGAAGTAATATTTTATCTTGCATATCTGTATTCATTATGATTATCTTGTTAGCTCTTTTTGCAGCTTATTAATTTTTTTTAATTTAAATTCATTCCTTTTTATTTAACAAAGTTTTATTTTAAGGTATTGATTACTAGGGTTGTTAAAAAATTATGTGTTTAACAAGTATTTCTTCAACAGTTATTTAAATTTAGTGATAAACTGTTTTAGTAATATGTTGAAACCCAAGCTCAAAGAAACACAGCAAAAATTTCCGTAGCACTGAAACCCTAGTGTATTTTGGCGGGGTTGCCTTTTTTAATTGGTATAATAGAATTTAGTAGCTTTATTTTAAATGTTTGACTTGAAGACTTGTTAAAATTTTGATTAATTTGCTTATTATTAAAATATTAATTTTTTAGCTAACTGTACTTCAACTAGGGATTTTACTGTTAATTTAACGTTACACAATCTGGTTCTTTTATTGATCCGTTTTGTCTTGTTGAATGCTTTTTGTTGTTATATGGATTTCTGCTTTGCGAAACAATCCTGGGTAGCTTCATTTGAAATGGTCTTTAAAGTTTGTGACAAATTTGCTTTAATGTCATCAATAGTCTCAAATCTGCGTCCTTTCATCACCGATTTTAATTTCAGAAATAAGAAAAAATCACAGGGAGCCAGATCTGGTGTGTAGGGAAGCTGAGGGAATTGTCAAAACTGACAAATTGACAAAGCTGAGTGTGCAGGTGCATTGTCACGATGAAAGAACCATGTGTTGTTTTGCCACAACTCTGGTCTCTTTTTTTGCAGAATTTTTCAGTAACCTTTATTGCTTGGTTCACTTTCACCTTGAGGCAAGAATTCAAAATCCACAATGCCATTAAAATCAAAGAAAAAAGAGAACATCACTTTGACATTGGATCGAGACTGATGTGCTTACTTGGGGGTGTAGAGATCCTTTGCTTTTCCATTGTGATGATTAATCTTTTGTCTCAATTCCGTACCTGTAAACTCAGCTTTTGTCTCCCATTATGATTCTTTGCATGAATGTTTCATCGTCATTGGCTTGTTCAAGAAATTGCCGACAAATGTTCATTTTGCTGGTCAGTCATCAAACTAGGAACAAACTGTGCTGCAACTTGATACATGTCCAATTTTTCAGTCAAAATGTCATGACATGATCCAGATGAGATGCTAACCTCTTCTGCAAGTTCTCTGACAGTCAATCGATGATATGCATGCACCAGATTGTTGATTGTCAAAGGCCTTCCTGGTTGATGAAGGTCATCTTCAGTTGACTGATGACCACTTTTAAATTGTAAAACATTGCATACAACCCAGAGCATTATCTCTGTAAACTTGTTTCAAAAGTTGGAAAGTTTCTGTGAAAGCTTTCCCCAGTTTTTTGCAGAATTTTACATTGTATCATTGCTCCCAAAAATCACATGCTACAAAAGTTGCTACTAACATTTAAACCCGTTGCACTCAAATAACAATAATATAGAAACTAAATAATATATCAACAATCCAAGAACATATGTTTACTATGCGGAAAAAAATGCTGCCAAACGCATGTCACTAAATATTTCTGTTGGCGCGTAATTAAAAATATTCAGCTATTTTCTGAACAGATGTGTGTATCTATGTGGTAGATAGACAGTAATAACATAATCTAGCATAAATCTCTGAATGATGATATTTTTAATTATGCTTTTAAAGGTAAATTTTATGATAAAAATAATTCTGATTTTAAAGTACATTTTTCTGAAGCAAACTTCAATTACATCTGTTTAGGTAGTAACATATTATGCATGTAATACTTAATAGCCATGAAGTGCCATTTTATTTAATTATTACTACAGCTAATAATAACATTTTTTTTTTAAAAGAGGATCTAAGAGAAAAAGAAGTGCAGTAGAAAAACCAGTGACTGATTTAGGCAAGAATAACCCGTTTTCAAAATTTTGATGCATTCTGTGGCATTTGGTATCAATTGATAAAACATCGGGAGAAGTAATTTTTTTTAGAATATATGATAAAAAAGAGTAGAAACTAAAAGGTACAGTAAATTAGTTATAGATTAATTAAAGTGATCAGAACCTTTTAAAGAACAATGTGAAGTTAATTTAGTTTCTTAAGTAATTTGGTTTCAGTAGGGTCACTGTGGTGTGTTTTTTTTTTTTTTTTTGTCTTCAGTCCTTTGACTGGTTTGATGCAGCTCTCCAAGATTCCCTATCTAGTGCTAGTCGTTTCATTTCAGTATACCCTCTACATCCTACATCCCTAACAATTTGTTTTACATATTCCAAACGTGGCCTGCCTACACAATTTTTCCCTTCTACCTGTCCTTCCAAAATTAAAGCGACTATTCCAGGATGCCTTAGTATGTGGCCTATAAGTCTATCTTCTTTTAACTATATTTTTCAAAATGCTTCTTTCTTCATCTATTTGCCGCAATACCTCCTCATTTGTCACTTTATCCACCCATCTGATTTTTAACATTCTCCTATAGCACCACATTTCAAAAGCTTCTAACCTTTTCTTCTCAGATACTCCGATTGTCCAAGTTTCACTTCCATATAAAGCGGCACTCCAAACATACACTTTCAAAAATCTTTTCCTGACATTTAAATTAATTTTTGATGTAAACAACTTATATTTCTTACTGAAGGTTCGTTTAGCTTGTGCTATTCGGCATTTTATATCGCTCCTGCTTCGTCCATCTTTAGTAATTCTACTTCCCAAATAACAAAATTCTTCTACCTCCATAATCTTTTCTCCTCCTATTTTCACATTCAGTGGTCCATCTTTGTTATTTCTACTACATTTCATTACTTTTGTTTTGTTCTTGTTTATTTTCATGCGATAGTTCTTGCGTAGGACTTCATCTATGCCGTTCATTGTTTCTTCTAAATCCTTTTTATTCTCAGCTAGAATTACTATATCATCAGCAAATCGTAGCATCTTTATCTTTTCACCTTGTACTGTTACTCCGAATCTAAATTGTTCTTTAACATCATTAACTGCTAGTTCCATGTAAAGATTAAAAAGTAACGGAGGTAGAGAACATCCTTGTCGGACTCCCTTTCTTATTATGGCTTCTTTCTTATGTTCTTCAATTGCTACTGTTGCTGTTTGGTTCCTGTACATGTTAGCAATTGTTCTTCTATCTCTGTATTTGAACCCTAATTTTTTTAAAATGCTGAACATTTTATTCCAGTCTACGTTATCGAATGCCTTTTCTAGGTCTATAAACGCCAAGTATGTTGGTTTGTTTTTCTTTAATCTTCCTTCTACTATTAATCTGAGGCCTAAAATTGCTTCCCTTGTCCCTATACTTTTCCTGAAACCAAATTGGTCTTCTCCTAACACTTCCTCCACTCTCCTCTCAATTCTTCTGTATAGAATTCTAGTTAAGATTTTTGATGCATGACTAGTTAAACTAATTGTTCTGTATTCTTCACATTTATCTGCCCCTGATTTCTTTGGTATCATTACTATAACACTTTTTTTGAAGTCTGACGGAAATTCCCCTTTTTCATAAATATTACACACCAGTTTGTATAATCTATCAATCGCCTCCTCCCCTGCACTGCGCAGTAATTCTACAGGTATTCCGTCTATTCCAGGAGCCTTTCTGCCATTTAAATCTTTTAATGCTCTCTTAAATTCAGATCTCAGTATTGTTTCTCCCATTTCATCCTCCTCAACTTCCTCTTCTTCCTCTATAAAACCATTTTCTAATTCATTTCCTCCGTATAACTCTTCAATATATTCCACCCATCTATCGACTTTACCTTTCGTATTATATATAGGTGTACCATCTTTGTTTAACACATTATTAGATTTTAATTTATGTACCCCAAAATTTTCCTTAACTTTCCTGTATGCTCCGTCTATTTTACCAATGTTCATTTCTCTTTCCACTTCTGAACACTTTTCTTTAATCCACTCTTCTTTCGCCAGTTTGCACTTCCTGTTTATAGCATTTCTTAATTGCCGATAGTTCCTTTTACTTTCTTCATCACTAGCATTCTTATATTTTCTACGTTCATCCATCAGCTGCAATATATCGTCTGAAACCCAAGGTTTTCTACCAGTTCTCTTTATTCCGCCTAAGTTTGCTTCTGCTGATTTAAGAATTTCCTTTTTAACATTCTCCCATTCTTCTTCTACATTTTCTATCTTATCTTTTTTACTCAGACCTCTTGCGATGTCCTCCTCAAAAATCTTCTTTACCTCCTCTTCCTCAAGCTTCTCTAAATTCCACCGATTCATCTGACACCTTTTCTTCAGGTTTTTAAACCCCAATCTACATTTTATTATCACCAAATTATGGTCGCTATCAATGTCTGCTCCAGGGTAAGTTTTGCAGTCCACGAGTTGATTTCTAAATCTTTGCTTAACCATGATATAATCTATCTGATACCTTGCAGTATCGCCTGGCTTTTTCCAAGTGTATATTCTTCTATTATGATTTTTAAATTGGGTGTTGGCAATTACTAAATTATACTTCGTGCAAAACTCTATAAGTCGGTCCCCTCTTTCATTCCTTTTGCCCAGCCCGTATTCACCCACTATATTTCCTTCCTTGCCTTTTCCAATGCTTGCATTCCAATCTCCAACTATTATTAAATTTTCATCTCCTTTTACGTGTTTAATTGCTTCATCAATCTCTTCGTATACACATTCTACCTCATCATCATCATGGGCGCTTGTAGGCATATAGACGTTAACAATCGTTGTCGGTTTAGGTTTTGAATTTATCCTTATTACAATGACTCTATCGCTATGCGTCTTGAAATACTCCACTCTCCTCCCTATTTTCTTGTTCATCACGAAACCTACTCCTGCCTGCCCATTATTTGACGCTGAGTTAATTACTCTAAAGTCACCCGACCAAAAGTCGCCTTCCTCTTCCCACCGAACCTCACTAATTCCTACTATATCCACGTTTACCCTATCCATTTCCCTTTTTAAATTCTCTAGCCTACCAACCTTTTTTAAGCTTCTAACATTCCACGCTCCGACTCGTAGAATGTTATTTTTTAATTTTCTGGTGACCCCTTCCTTAGTAGTCCCCACCCGGAGATCCGAACGGGGGACTATTTTACCTCCGGAATATTTTACCAAGGAAGGCGCCTCCATTATTGCTTTTGAAAATGCAGAGCCACATTTTCTTGGGAAAAAAAACAGCTGTAGTTTTCCATTGCTTTCAGCTGCGCAGTACTCAGAGGACTGAGTGATGTTGATATGGCCGTTTAAGTCATTGTGACTTACGCCCCTAACAACTACTGAAAGAGCTGCTGCCCTCTTTCAGGAATCATTCCTTAGTCTGGCTCTCAACAGATACCTCTCCGATATGGTTGCACCTTCGGTCCAGCTACTCTGTATCCCTGAGCACTCAAGCCCCCTCACCAACGGCAAGGTCTCATGATTCATAGAGGAGGCTGTGGTGTGTAATGTTTTTATTTTAGTTATTTACACTATAATATCCATTATAGTGTTAAAAAGATATAATAAAGAAATAATTTAATTTATTTTGAAAAGTGGTTTTTAGTCTAAATAATTAGTGTAAAGAACATTCTTTAATTAACAACATGAATTGTAGTTTATTTTAAATTTTGTGGTTTGCTCTGATATTTAAAAAAATAATTTTTCTGATAATTGCAACAATTGATTGTCATAATTTTAATTGGGTGCAATAATTGTACAACTACATTTATGGAAAAATATATTACGCAAACAGATAGTCTTTTCCATGACAGTTTTTTAAAAACTGCATCTCTTAATGTACCATATTCTGGTTATTAACCACACATTTTGTACATTTCTAAAATCACTAAGTTATCTAAATTCAAAAAAATTTCAGTTTATCCCTAAAAACTGAACAATATACTTATAAATTTTTCTTTGTTCAAACATACATTTAACAAACTTTTATCTCCTTCTGTTGCATTATTGTACTGCTGCTGCATACCATAAGTATTCATGCTCTTTGCTAAATTTTCCTTTTCTTGCAGCAGCAAAAACACTTCCTGTCCTTTTCTCTATTACATGAACAAGAGTACTTGCTATAACAAGACTACTTTATATATTTCTTTTTCATGAGTGTATTTTTTGAATCCTACCAAAAATCCTGTAATAAGAGCTCAGAATCTGTAGTACTTCCCCTCTTAGCTAACAAATTATGTGAATCAATTATATTACTGATTGGTTATCTAAGACTTTAAAATTTCAGTACCGCCATAGATATCTTTTTGTACTTAGATTCAGGATGGCATGAATCTCATCCATATTTCTTCTAGGAAAATTTTGAAAATCACTGCAGGTTTTTAACTGTATATATTTTATTTTTTAATGGTTTCATGTTTTCTTAATGGATTTTGGTTTCATGTCAGTTCATTGATTCAGATATTATTCTCTTTTAATCCTGTTTTCTTCACCTTTTTTCTTCTGCTTCAGTTATTTCAGAAAAAAAGGAAAATTCTTCGTAACTTCATTATTAACTGCATCATATTTGCTTGATCAATTATGCTCCTATTTTAAAATATTAAGTTTTTCTAACATGGCACCATTGATAAAATACAATTATTGTGTATAATATAAACTGCTTATGTACTATTTATAATATACTATTGTAATATACTATTTGTAATATACTGCAATGTATTATTTGTTTCACTCGAGTGTATTTGGCTATTCTGCCATTTTCAGGAGGAATTATAATTTATGATAATTTAAAATATTTAAAATTATGTACTTAACAATTGATCGTTATTTTGTTTGTAAGTTTGTCAGAAGTGTTTATGTCAAAGTGACTACATTCGTATTATTGGGACCTCTGTAAATTGTCGAATCACAATTGTTTTGACCTCTGGAAATTGTGTAAAGATGAAATAATCAATTTATTAAAATTATGCCTTAAATATAATTATTTTAAATTCAATCATAAATTTTACCAACAGGGGAAAGCCATGGGATCACCACTCTCAGCAATTCTGGCAGACATTTTTATGAATTATTTTGAAGAAAACAATTTTACCGTCAGTAATTAATAAACATCAAATCATACTATATAAAAGTTATGTGGATGAAATTTTAATCATATTTAATCAAAAAACTAATAATGAAGAGAATATAGTAGTTAATGAAATCAACTGAGATGAAAATATTAAATTCACTATGAATCAAGAAATTATCATCATCAATATTGAGATACAATTAATAAAAATTTCAGTAATAATAAATTGTACATTAACATATATAGGAAACAACCATAAAATAGTCACATTCAAATCATTAATTTACAGAGCAATTGAATATCTCAAACATAATTTAATAAAATTAAATAACGAATTAAATAATATTAAATACATTGCTACATTGAATGGATATAATGATAATTTAATAGATAAATTATATATAAGAGAAAAAATAAAACTAAAACATAATAACTCAGGAAACGGTTATGTAAAAATGGAATATAATTTAAACTATAGAAAATTTAATAAAATATATATCATTTAATTTAAAAATGCAACTAATAATAAAATCATAAATTATATTAATAATAGAGATCTAACTAAAACCTTAATAAATGGTAATTTGAACAGACTAAAAATACAGCTAAAAATACAGTAAAAATGTGAAGATTGCAAATTACGATATATTGGTGTGATGAATCTGTTATTTTTAATTAGAACTAAAGAATTTGTTAATTGTATAACAAAGAAATATAAAGACCGTTCAAATTTCATGGAAGTATTTGATTGCTCTAATAATTGTTATAACATTTTTAATCTCAAAAAATCCCATATATACAATAATAATAAAAATAATAATAATAAATTAATAAATGAACAAATTAAATTTGATGATGATATTTTATATAAACAAAAATAATTAAGTTTGCTAAACGGATTCCACAATTTACAGAGCTCTTAACAATTGTGATACTATTACAATACAGACATAGTCACTTTAAATTAACTTTAACTTTTGAAGAACTTCAACAAAATGGCGATCAATAGTTATGTACACAATTTAATTATGTATGTTTTATAATTTTATATATTTTATATTGTTTATTTGTAATTTCCTCCTGAAGATGGCAGAATAGCCGAAAGCACTTGAGGGAAATAAATAATATATTGGTAAGCAGTTTATATTACATATAATAATTTAATATATTTTTAAATAAAATTTAATGGTGGGAAAATTTTTGTGTTTTTAACTTGTCATATAGAATATAAATTTAAACCTTAAATTATTGGGGAAAATTGGGAATAAATTACATCAATAATCGCTAATATATGTGTATATGGTGTAATGTAAGTTAACAAGTACATAGTAGCTAATAGAGTGTTTGATCACAAAATTATGAAAAATAAGCAGAACAGGTCTTCTACTTGATACAATCTTGCAGACCACTTATCCTATTACTACATATTTACTATTTGTACTTTGCATGTTGAAAAGTACAAGTGATATATATTTTTTATTATATTTTAATTATTTTTTAATTAAATAATAAACGATTGTTAACGTCTATATGCCTACAAGCGCTCATGATGATGATGAGGTAGAGTGTGTATACGAAGAGATTGATGAAGCAATTAAACACGTAAAAGGAGATGAAAATTTAATAATAGTTGGAGATTGGAATGCAAGCATTGGAAAAGGCAAGGAAGGAAATATAATATATAGGAAGGAATACGGGCTGGGCAAAAGGAATGAAAGAGGGGACAGACTTATAGAGTTTTGCACAAAGTATAATTTAGTAATTGCCAACACCCAATTTAAAAATCATAATAGAAGAATATACACTTGGAAAAAGCCAAGCGATACTGCAAAGTATCAGATAGATTAGATCATGGTTAAGCAAAGATTTAGAAATCAACTCGTTGACTGCAAAACTTACCCTGGAGCAGACATTGATAGCGACCATAATTTGGTGATAATGAAATGTAGATTGGGGTTTAAAAACCTGAAGAAAAGGTGTCAGATGAATCGGTGGAATTTAGAGAAGCTTGAGGAAGAGGAGGTAAAGAAGATTTTTGAGGAGGACATCGCAAGAGGTCTGAGTAAAAAAGATAAGATAGAAAATGTAGAAGAAGAATGGGAGAATGTTAAAAAGGAAATTCTTAAATCAGCAGAAGCAAACTTAGGCGGAATAAAGAGAACTGGTAGAAAACCTTGGGTTTCAGACGATATATTGCAGCTGATGGATGAACGTAGAAAATATAAGAATGCTAGTGATGAAGAAAGTAAAAGGAACTATCGGCAATTAAGAAATGCTATAAACAGGAAGTGCAAACTGGCGAAAGAAGAGTGGATTAAAGAAAAGTGTTCAGAAGTGGAAAGAGAAATGAACATTGGTAAAATAGACGGAGCATACAGGAAAGTTAAGGAAAATTTTGGGGTACATAAATTAAAATCTAATAATGTGTTAAACAAAGATGGTACACCTATATATAATACGAAAGGTAAAGTCGATAGATGGGTGGAATATATTGAAGAGTTATACGGAGGAAATGAATTAGAAAATGGTTTTATAGAGGAAGAAGAGGAAGTTGAGGAGGATGAAATGGGAGAAACAATACTGAGATCTGAATTTAAGAGAGCATTAAAAGATTTAAATGGCAGAAAGGCTCCTGGAATAGACGGAATACCTGTAGAATTACTGCTCAGTGCAGGTGAGGAAGCGATTGATAGATTATACAAACTGGTGTGTAATATTTATGAAAAAGGGGAATTTCCGTCATACTTCAAAAAAAGTGTTATAGTCATGATACCAAAGAAAGCAGGGGCAGATAAATGTGAAGAATACTGGACAAGTAGTTGTAACTAGTCATGCATCAAAAATCTGATCTAGAATTCTATATAGAAGAATTGAGAGGAGAGTGGAAGAAGTGTTAGGAGAAGACCAATTTGGTTTCAGGAAAAGTATAGGGACAAGGGAAGCAATTTTAGGCCTCAGATTAATAGTAGAAGGAAGATTAAAGAAAAACAAACCAACATACTTGGCGTTTATAGACCTAGAAAAGGCATTCGATAACGTAGACTGGAATAAAATGTTCAGCATTTAAAAAAAAATTAGGGTTCAAATACGGAGATAGAAGAACAATTGCTAATATGTACAGGAACCAAACAGCAACAGTAATAATTGAAGAACATAAGAAAGAAGCCGTAATGAGAAATGGAACATCCGACAAGGATGTTCCCTATCTCTGTTACTTTTTAATCTTTACATGGAACTAGCAGTTAATGATGTTAAAGAACAATTTAGATTCGGAGTAACAGTACAAGGTGAAAAGATAAAGATGCTACAATTTGCTGATGATATAGTAATTCTACCCGAGAGTAAAAAGGATTTAGAAGAAACAATAAACAGCATAGATAAAGTCCTACGCAAGAACTATCGCATGAAAATAAACAAGAACAAAACAAAAGTAATGAAATGTAGTAGAAATAACAAAGATGGACCACTGAATGTGAAAATAGGAGGAGAAAAGATTATGGAGGTAGAAGAATTTTGTTATTTGGGAAGTAGATTACTAAAGATGGACGAAGCAGGAGCGATATAAAATGCCGAATAGCACAAGCGAAACGAGCCTTCAGTAAGAAATATAATTTGTTTACATCAAAAATTAATTTAAATGTCAGGAAAAGATTTTTGAAAGTATATGTTTGGAGTGTCGCTTTATATGGAAGTGAAACTTGGACAATCGGAGTATCTGAGAAGAAAAGATTAGAAGCTTTTGAAATGTGGTGCTATAGGAGAATGTTAAAAAGCAGATGGGTGGATAAAGTGACAAATGAAGAGGTATTGCGGCAAATAGATGAAGAAAGAAGCATTTGGAAAAATATAGTTAAAAGAAGATAGACTTATAGGCCACATACTAAGGCATCCTGGAATAGTTGCTTTAATATTGGAAGGACAGGTAGAAGGAAAAAATTGTGTAGGCAGGCCACGTTTGGAATATGTAAAACAAATTGTTAGGGATGTAAGATGTAGAGGGTATACTGAAATGAAACGACTAGCACTAGATAGGGAATCTTGGAAAGCTGCATCAAACCAGTCAAATGACTGAAGACAAAAAAAAAAATTAATTCATATAGATTTTGTGATAGAGTGATGTATATTTTTTGGTTATAAGGTTTGTAATGTTTTCCCTTTTTTTAATTGGTTTATGTATTGATTTTTAGTATATTGTTTATACAGATGTCTTCCTGGTTTCTCGTGAAGTAGAAAAATCCTTAGCTGAAAGAGAAACAGCAAAATGTCTTGCTTGGTGCCATGACAATAGATCAAAACTGCGTAAATTAAAATCATCAATGGAATTCAATCTACGTATCCAAGAATTTGTTGAACTCGTGCGAGCAGACAGGCGAATGGATGCAGTCAAGTGAGTTTTAGTGGAAATCTATTGTCAAAAATGTGCATGATTAAATTTACGTACCTGCAAAATGCTACCATATTATTAAAATAATGATACAGTATATAGCAGTGGTTCCCAAACTTTTCCGAGTTGTGGTGTCCTTTTTCAATTAAAGTTTTTCCATGGTGCCCTACCCTAAGTAAAAGTATGACTACTCGTAAGTAAGAGATAAAAATAAATAAAACTCATGTATCATCATTATTTTTTTTACTTTATTAAGATTAAATTAATAATTATAAATGTCTTAGTTCAATTAATTATGAAGTTTTTACAATATTTTGCAGCATCCCTGTGAAGAGGCCATGTTTCCCCGGGGCACTGCGGTGCACAGTTTGAGAATCACTGGTGTATAGTATATAGTATGTATTCTATAATTTTAATTATATGTTTTTCTTTTGATGTATTGAAATGAAAGAGATAAAATTAAAGGTAATTCTCACCTTTATATTCGAGAAAGCAGGGATGTGAAGTTTCCAGTTCACGTGCTGTAATTTTATTCTAAGGTAGAATGAGGGAACTGAGTCATAGACCCAAAAGGTGTGTACTACTTTTTTTATACCCTCTGATTAAATGGCAACATAATTGAAGGAGGACAATTATGTTTTTGTAACACTTAGATTGACAGTAGCAAAGTTGAATTATTACTAATGTGAATGACCTACTCATCAACCAGTTAAAACTAGTTCCCTTTCCACCTCTGTTAGCTTCAAATGTCAGTATTATACTTTAAATAAAGTATAGCTTTACATTCACATTAATATAATAAACAGATAGAAAGAGCTAGTTGGAACTGGCTGGTGGAATTGGAAAAACCAGAAAGGGTTTTAAAAGTTATTTACAAAAAATAATTATTTAATAAATCCTTTACCGAAATGACCATTTTGAGTTTGTTAAACATCATTATCCGCCGATACTAAGAAATTAGAGTATAAAAAAGTAATGAAATAATAAATAAATAATTCTAATGGAATGCCACAGATGAGTATTTTTACCAGTGTTTATTGAATAAAAATAAAAGACTTAATCACAAAATACAACAACTATTGTTTTAGGTGATTGTAATTGAAAGTATAAAATTAACTTAAAAGCACTCTAAGACACTGAAACTGCCAACTTATGATCGCCCTCCACAATGTAATGAATAAATGAATCTTTAATTCTTATTGGTACATAGTAGATTATGTAGGCCATGTCAGGAATGTGTATAATTAATCTTTTTTCCCCATAAAAAGGGATGGTGCTTGGGTTTGTTTGTTGATATATGTGCTCACATTGTTATTTTAGCTGCTATTGGTCAGAGCGGATTATATGGTGTATCAGGCAGCTGTGTGTAGTACACAAACAATTCATTCGTTCAAACGATTTATACTTCTTGAATGATCCATTCATTTGAATGATTTATACTTCTTTATACGAACGATTTATTTAAAATGATGTTTGTGTTTTGGGGATAAAAAAGGAAAACATTGGAGTTTGAGCAGCGTTAAAAAATCAGAACTCAAGAAATGGCTAAAAATGTTCAGGATTTTGAAGCTTTTTGTTCTAAACATTTTTGTTGTTAGTATGCTAAATTCAACAATGGAACAGTTTTATCTACTTTTAAAGTAAGATGATTATCCATCCAGTGAGTAATTTTTGAGTTGCTATCGTAATATTTTTTAATTCTTTATAAATAATTATTTTATGTAGATGCAGTTGTGTTATCCACAAAGAAGGTAATAATGATTGGTTAAAGATTTTTGGGGGAGATCATTAATAAACAATAGCAAAAGCAAGGTATGCCACGGACACCTCCTTATGGCACTCAACATTTTAGATCTTTAAGTCCTAAATTCTTGAAGACCTAAATTCTACTTTTACATCTTCTCAAAAGATGAAATTTCATCTCTTTACTATTGATAAGGTATGACTAACCAATTATAAGCAGCTCCTGAGATATGGTAGGTATTAAGTTTTTCATTAGTAAAAATATGCACCTAAATTGAAATGCTTTACTGAGATTGCAAGAAATTGAAAATTGAACCTTTTTATTATCTACACAATTTATTTTCAAAGAACTGAAAATGACTGTTCCGATAAGTTTTTTTTTTCTAAAACCATGCTAAACATTTTTTAATACATTATGCTTTTCAGAAATGTTAAAAGTCAATTTCATCTTTTTTTCAATTATTTGGACAACAATAAAATTGGTCCATATTTTGTAAATGAAGTTCTGAGTCTTTCTTAAGGAGGAGAATAAGTTCAGAAGTCTTAAGGCAGTTGAGAAATACCCCATTGTTAAAAGACTCATTAATTAAATTTATAAGGGGGTGTTACATTTTCACCTCCTCTTGCTGTCGGGTGCTGAAACCTAGCAGTAGCTAGGATGCCCATGGCAAACTGTGGTCGCCAGACATCATGCCACTCTGTCACAAGCTGCTCCCTTGAGCACTGTAGGTAGCGTCTTCTGCCGGTCTACTCTCATACCTGATCCAAGGCGGTCATGTCTGGATGGACTCTCAATTCTTCTTCGGATGAACATTATTTTAAGTTTTATTTAGCTTATGTTTGGTATCTTTAAAGTTAAGTTATAAGTTACAAGTATTATGTTACAAAATTCTTTTAAACTGCCAAGACGGCGTACAATTAAACAATCCTTCAGGAATCAGTAAGGTGTTTTCATTCATCACCTATGAACACATACAGTACACCCTTGCTCTAAAATCTACCATGATGCTGTTGAACAAGGGTGTCCCATCGACGCTGCAACATGGTTTTTTGGTCTTCCGGGTCGGATAGTCAAGTCACGGCCCAGATGAGCCAGTTGAAGCCGGATCATTCAAGCCAACGCCCACACATTTTATGGCCATTTGTCTTCACATTCAAGAACCAGATGGTCAAGTCACCGTACCTACCGGATCAACTACTGCATCTGTTAACCAACATTTCATCATCAAGTCGCTTATTAACAACACAGATTTAGCCGCTCTGCAGCATTCATCCATGGGTTTCGATTGGGAAGTTTCTTTGTTGCGTTGTACAAAGCACGCACATGCACATCTCAGTAATCTTTCTATTGTTCGCTGACCTGCAGACGGCAGATGTTAGCAATATCGTATCATATTTACAACCAATCCAGTTCATTTAACTTTACGCATAGGCTATACTTTAACAATATTATTGTATATGGCATTTATCTTTTGACCTTACTTTATAACTTTATTTCATTCAAATTTAATATTATTTTGTGTATGATTCCAATAAAAATGGAATTTTAGGATTTAATTAAAAAACGAGGCATTATGAAGAATAGTATAGCCAAATTAAAAACATTCATTGAAAACTTTTTGATCTTAATTCAGGTGATTATTATCTATTTACCATTAAGTTTGGTAAACTGTCAGAATACAAAAAAAACTATTTTTTGATGTTTAATCTGAAATAGAATTGCACCAAGATGCGACTGATAAGGACCTTGAAGTCAGAGACACTTATGATAACCTTTTTGTAAAACTTAAATTAAACATAAAAAATTGTTTCAAAATTTCAGAGGTAACTGATGCAACTAAAGTGATTAACAAACCTAATCCAGTTACTTTAAAACATACAAATTCAGCCCTTTCACGGTGATGTGAAGGCTTGGGATAAATTCTTTGATCTTTTTAATAGTTTAGTTCTTAACCAAGAAGAATTTTCTAATGTTGAAAAATTTTATTACCTTACAAATTTCTTAAGAGGCCTTGATGTAATAAAAAAATTATCAGTAATGTCTAAAAATTATGAAACTGCAATAGAATTACTTAAAGCTCGTTATGATAACAAAAGGCTAATAGCAGCTAAACATGCTATTAGCCTTTTGTTATCATAACGAGCAATGTCGTTAGCAATGTCATTACTAAATCTAAGCTAAGTATTGATTTAAATATTAATTCTATATATGAAGATTTTAATTTTAATTTGAAATGTCATGTAATGCCATCCATTACAGGTTTTTTACCCAATCATTTTGTTAACATAACTGACTGGGAAATTCCTTCTCACCTTTTTCTAGCTGATCCTCTTTTTAATATTCCTGGGCAAATCAACATTCTCCTAGGAGCTCAATATTATCTTTCTCTACTTAAGCCTGTATTAACTCATAATTCCAATCATAACCACACTTCAAGAAACTCATCTTGGTTTCATAGTTTTCAAATCCCTACTGAACCTAGTAAGCAGAAAAACAATTCAAATTCAATATCACTTTTTGTTAGTAATGAACAGCTTTCCTCTCAATTAGAATCATTTTGGAGATCTGAAGAGATAGAAGATCGTTTACCAACCAAAGAGTAATCTTTCTGTGAAAAACATTTTGTTGAAAATACCTTTCGTGATCAACAAGACAGATTTGTTATGTATCTTCCTCACAAGGAAAATTGTACTTAAGGAGATTCGTTTGCAAATGCCAAGCATTGTTTCAATTTGCTACAACGTAGATTTAAGAAAAATCCTAAACTCAAGGAAGACTACTACCATTTCATAAAGGAATATCAAGAATTAGATCACATGCAACCTGTAGATTCATTTCAGTCCAAGGTTCCATCTGAAACCTTTTATTTGCCTCATCACACAGTATTTTGTGAATCTTCCACCACTACCAAAACAAGAGTAGTATTTGATGGTAGTGCAAAAACTTCAAATGGACAATCACTCAATTCAATTCTTGCTGCAGGTCTAGTAGTACAACAAGATTTATTTTCAATTATAATTCCTTTTAGAACTCACAGCTACGTGATATCAGGAGACATTCCTAAAATGTACAGATAAATTCGCATTAATCCTTGAGATTTTTCATTACAAAGAATTCTCTGGTATGATGAAAACAACTCATCAATCATTCTGTATAACATACAGACAGTTACTTATGATTTAGCACCTTCAAGTCTTCTAGCAACCAGATGTTTGATTGAAATTTCCAATCAAAATGAAGCCTCTTTCCTGAAGCTTGCCAAGTAATTAAGCAAGATTTTTATGTCGATGATCTGCTCATTGGTTGTGACAACATCGATCAGTTGAAACAATTATACAATGATGTTTTGTTATTACTTAGCAAATAAGGACTTTCACTACATAAATGCCATTCCAACATTCCAACATTCCAGATATGTTTAATGATTCTGATTCTTTCATCAAAATAGATAAAGATGAAAATATCAAGACACTTAGATTATTTTGGAATCCTCAAGGCAGTGATTTCATTTATCAATTAGAACCAAGGAATAAGAATACTTCTTACAACAAGTGTTCCATTTTGTCAATCATTTCTTCATTGTTTGATCTTTAGGACTACTTGCTTCTATAATCGTTCATTTAAAGTACTCATACAAGAGTTATGGTGTGCCAACATTCACTGGGATGAAGTTCTTCCTGCTCCGTTAGCAGAAAAATGAAATTTTCTGTACTCTCAACTCAAATCTTCAAGTAATTTTAAGAATCCTAGATTAGTTAAAATTAGTTTTAGTAAGAGACATCAATTACACGGACTTTGTGATGCAAATAGCAACGCATATGGTGCATGTCTTTTCATCAGATCTGTTGATAACAATGAACACATTGAAACCCAATTATTGTGTTCAAAATTTAGAGTTGCTACAGTCAAGCAAATCTCTATTCCTAGGTTAGAGCTGAATGTGGCTCTTCTATTATTTCGTCTGTTCAATAAAGTTAAGTGTATTTTAGGTATAAGGCTTTATTTAATCCAACTTTGTTCGGATTCTCAAGTCGTACTTTACTGGTTGTCATCACTTCCTAATCGATGGAAGATATTCGTCGCAAATAGAGTTTGCGAAATTCAAGAGCTAACTAAGGAATGCTTATGGAAGCACATTCCGTCAAGGTATAACGCCACAGACATCCTGTCACGTGGTTGCATGCTGGATGCATTAACCTCGTCACAACTCTGGTTGAATGGCCCGTCTTTTCTGAAGAAAGAGGAGAACATCTGGCCATCCAATCAATCTGTTATTTCTATGATTCCACCAGATTTGTTCAAGGAAGAGAAGTCTAGCAAAACTAATGTGTTTTTAGCTGCTCTTCAAGCTACAGAAGCTGTAGAACTTTCAAAACCATTTTCTTTGTTCACATGAACACTAAACATATTTTCATATTGTCGTCGATTCATCCACAATTTGAAAAATAAAAAGTCGTATGTTGTCAGATTTTTCTCTACAAGAAACCAGTTTCCACATTAGAAATTCTTGTTCGCCAAACTCAAGAATTATATTTTGCAAGGGAATTAAATGATTTAAGAAAAAATTCTGCTGTATCCAGGAAAAGCAAATTAATTTCTCTGAAGCCATTTTTGGATCAACATGGTATTATTTGCGTTGGAGATTAAGTTTTTTAAAATTGTCTCTAAATGCTAAGCATTTTATGATTTTAAGTCCTCATAGCCATCTAACTCGATTGATTATTTATCATGAGCATTTAAGATTATCTCAAGGAGGATTAAAATTAATTCATTCTTCACTCAGACAAAATTATTGGATTGTCAATTCCAAAATCATAATTCGCTCCGTCATACATAAATGTTTAACTTGTTTTCACTTTAGAGCTCAATCTCAGAGTCAGTTACTTTGTCAACTGCCAAAAGAAAGAGTCACAATATCCAAACCATTCCAGTTAACTGGTGTTGATTATGCTGGCCCAATACTTATCCGCCATGGTGGGCTTCATACTCAATCTACCAATCTTTCGACTGTTAAAGCTTACATTGCATTGTTCGTATGTCACAGCACAAAGGCAATACACCTTGAACTCGTGACTGATTTACCAACAGAAAGTTTTATAGCTGCCCTACGAAGATTTGTAGGACACCAAGGATTGCCCTTTCTCATTTTTTTGACAGTGGAAAAAACTTTTGTGGTGCAAATTGCCATCTTCAAGAAATGTATGATTTTCTTGAAACCAATACCTCTAATTTCAAAATTAAATCTTTCTGCACATCAAATAACATAAAATGTTCTTTCATTCTTCCATACTCCTAGTTAGGGTGGTTTATGAGAAGCCACTGTGAAGAGCATGAAGTTTCACCTGCAAAGAGTCATGGGAAATTCTGTTCTCAACTATGAAGAATTATCCACCCTGTTAATCCAAATAGAGGCATGTTTAAATTCAAGACCATTATATTTACCTTCATCTGACACCTCTGATCCCACTCCACTCACTCCTGGACATTTTTTAATTTTTGCTCTTTTAACTTGCTTACCTGACCCTGATTTCTCAGGCATTAATGTAAATAAGCTCGCTAGGTGGCAGCTTACATAAAAATTACTAAGAGGTTTGTGGAAGGCATGGTCTAATGACTACTTATATTCTCTACAACAGAGAAATAAGTGCAAGGTTTCAAATACCAACTTTTGTGTTGGTAATCTGGTTATAATTAAGGAAATAACCTTCCTCCACTCATGTAGAGGTAAAGTGTAATAGTTCAAGTGCATCCAGGTAAGGATGGACTCACTGGACTAGTAGACATAAAAACAAATAACACCACCATAAAAAGAACCATTAATAAACTGATCATTATTCCAAATTTATATGATTGGGATGATATGAATCATTCTAAATCCAATCAATGATTTTTTTCTTTTAACATCATTTCATTGTAATTTTTATAAAAATTATAATTTGGTGGGCGGTGTGTTATGTTTTAACCCCCTCTTGCTATTGGGTGCTAAAACCTAGTGGTGGCTAGGGGCCCATGGCAAACTATGGTTACCAGACATCATGCCACTCTACGTCACTAGTTGCTCCCTCGAGCACTGTACGTAGTGTCTTCTGCCAGTCTACACTCGTACCTGACCCAAGGCGGTCATGTCCAGATGGACTCTTTCAATTCTTGTTCAGATGAAAATTACTTTAAGTTTTATTTAGCTTATGTTTGCTATCTTTAAAGTTAAGTTATAAGTTAGCAGTGTTATGCTACAAAATTCTTTTAAACCGCCAAGACTGCGTACAATTAAAAATCCTTCAGTAATCAATAAGGTGTTGTTGTCTTCATTCATCACCTGTGAACACATACAGTCCACCCTCGCTCTAATATCTACCACGACGCTGTTGAACAAGGGCGTCCCGTCAACATCGCAGCAGCGGGGAAAACATCGGTATCTATGCCTTTTTTTAATTTGTTCAATACCCACTTTTTTACTCTTTATAATTGAAATACCAGTTTTAACTTACTGGATATCTACAAAAATAAAAATATTGATTCAACAAAATCATTCAAGGTAAATTGTTTTGTTTGAACTGGATCAATATTATTGTTGTTTGAAATACTAGAATATAAATTACTAAATTCACCTGTCTACCTGAATAGGAAATGAGATCCTTTTGAAAAGGGAGTTGAGTCCTTTTGTATTTTTGGTGAATTTATCTTAGGTGTTTTATTTCCACTTTTGATAACTTGCATAGAGTTTTAGATTTATTGTTTGAATTAGGTATTTAATTATCATTATGTAATCTCTTAACATTTTGAATAGCTTCAGCATAAATTTTTTTTGTAATCTTTTAAATACACTGAAATTTATTAGGCAAATTATATTTGGACGTTTCATGGAAATTTCTTAGGGTAGAACTAGATTTTATAATTCCTTTAGTAATACATGAGTTTTCCTTTTAATCTTTGAAACTGATTTTTTCGTTATTACTTTCCCAATTTATTTCTGGCAACAAGTTGTCAGATTTCTATATGAATCTTTATTGATCATCATTTAAAAAAAAAAAAAAATTAAAGTAATCATTGTCTCATTGTATATTTTCATTAGTATTGATTACAAATTTAAGTGGTAATCTGAAAGATGTTATGACATTTGGAGAAATGAAGCCAAAATGTATTATCAGAAATGCAGATAGAAAACCAATGTTAGGAAGGCAAGAAAATTAATGGAAAGCAGGAATAAATATTAGGCCTATGCTGGGGAGAAAAAATTAACAGATGACATCTTAGAGGGGGGGAAATGAAATCGATTATGATATTAGAGGATTACCTTGAGATTAGAATTTGATAAGAGCTCTAAAATAGAAACAAGGCAGTAGGGATAAATGGTATAACATCAGAATTATTGTTATTTTTTAGAGAAAGCAGAACTAAACAGACTCTTAGATTAGTATATGTAATGTTTATGATAATGATGAAATACCCACAGATTTTTAATGGTGTAATTTTTACACACCAAAGAAAGCAGGAGCAGGTTAAGTGTTAAAACTACCACACCATCATTCAACATCTAATATATCAATAACAATCACTAGGAAAATTTACAGGTTATTAGATGGCTCATTTAAAGGTGTACCAGATGAAGGCCAATTCAGTTTCAGATAATGCTTGGGTGCAAGGGCCAACTAATCTTAGAAGAAAGGCTTGAAAAAATAAAGCCACCTACATGGTTTCTGTAGATCTGTTGAAGCCATTTTCAACAGTTTCGATAGATCTGTTAAAGTCTTGTATACATACTATAAAAGAATCAGGTAATAGCGTTGAGTAAAACATAATGAAAATCAGCTTTGATACAAAAATGTAATCTGTTGTGTTGTTTTTTTTTTAGTTTGCATATAAAGAAATAGGAAGTGAAAGATAAATTTGAGAGTTGAGTGACTGTTGAGAACAGCAACAACAAAATTTTTTTACTGGTGCAAAAACGAAAATTGAGTTAACAAGAAATTATAATTGGTTTGGATTTGTTCCATCTGTCCATACAATTAAGTCCTGCATCACCAATTTGAAGAAAATGTATCAATCCTAAGAGAAGAGGTAGGAATGAGAGAACAGTGCATACTTTGATAAACAGTGAGAGCACGAGAGAATTGATTGGAAGAAGTCCTTATAGATTGGCTTGTCAGCTTCTCAACACCTGTATTTTCACTCTCTTGCAGAGGATTTCACACCTATATCTTTAAATCGCTTAAAAGATTCAGATTCATGTTCATGTTCTAAAGGAATGATTTCAAACAATTCAGGAGGAAGTGCTTAAGGTCAGTGGAATACTCATGCGTAGGCAAGTCAACTCACAATACAACTGTAGTCAGTTGAGATATGGACCTCACAATAGAAAGTACAGTGCATGCATTTGCTCACAGTTTAAATCAGTTACCCATGTTCAATGGCGTGTATGAACTGAATGGAATATTGATCCTCATACATCCAAATTATTCATTTGAGGGATATGATTTTAAGTGTGACTGGAAGCTTGGTTTCACAAACTGGAAGTCATTCAAAAGTTTCAGTTAGTGATGAGACTGTGGATAATGTGCACGATGCATTCACTGCCAATCCTTGAAAGTTAATTAGGCAGGCTAGTTATGAACTGCAAATTCCTCATTCCAGTGTTCATAAATGGCTCTTGTTTGTGAGCGTACAAATTATAACTCCATCGCATTAAACCAAATGATAGCCGCCTACGGTAATGCACCTTGTCGAAAACAATCCTAATTATCTTAATATGTTGTTGTTAGTGATGAGGCAACTTAACATACTTTCAGGAAAGTTAACAGATACAATTGTCAAATTTTGGGTACTTAAAAACCCCCCATACAGTAATTGAAAATGAAAGGGACACACTGAATGTCAGTGTCTGGTTAGAACTGTACAAAAATGCCATCATTGGTCCATTTTTTCATGGAATTCACTGTGACAAGACATATGTATCTTGACATGCTTGAGAACTTTGCTGTTTCTCAGATTCCTGCAGGCTTCAGTTTTCAACAAGATCGTGCGCCACCATGCTTTCATCAAGACATTACAATGTTCTTGAACAACCCTTTCCCTGGATGTTGGATCGGACAAGGAGGTCTAACTGTATTGTCACCCAAATCTCCAGATTTCACTCCTTTGCACTTTTTTGCTTGGGAATTTATTAAAAGTTGTGTGTACCAAAGAAAATTTCAAGATTTGGATAATTTAAAACAGACAATTGTTGAAGCTGTTTGTCTAATAACCGCAAATGATCCTAAGCACCAGGCAAGAGTTCAATTATCATCTAGATGTCTGTTGACCTATTGACCTACAAAAGGTCCTCACATTGAACTTGACTAACCTACATTAAAACTTGATAAGTTGCTGTGTTTATTAAAAAAAAAAAATGATTAAATTAACTGATTCTCTTAATATAAGCTGTTACTTTTGAATATCTTTAGCGTGGACACTCTGTATATTAAAGAAAGGGATTAGTAATATAAGAGATGAATTTAGATTCATGAAGTTCTCTTATAAAACCAAGTATTCATTCACTTAAGTTTAATCATAACATCAATTTTAACTAACATTATTATTATTATTATTAACAAAAACGAAGCTTTTGCTACACCAGACATGTTTAAAAATGCTCCATTGTTTATACAAAGCACTGACATTCTCATTTCTTCTGTTAAATTGAATATTATTTTACCTTTCACAAAAAAAGTACATTCAAAACATATTGATACAAAAATTACCAATCATGTGTCAACATAAGTATAAATAGTAAGACAATATTTTGGTATGAAGAAACAAGAGTGCTGTGAACATTTTATACAATGATTGATGTAAAAATATGATAATATAATTGTGATATTTTTTTCCAAATTTCAGTAATCTTTTTAAATTTATCAAATGGATACTTAATATTATTCTAGGCATGCAAGAAAATATTTTTCAACGTATGAAGAAGATCAGTTACAAGATATTCAGCATTGTATGGCTCTTCTTGCATTTCCTGCTAATACTGGTAAATTTTATTCATTATAAAATTTATTTCTAACAATAATTTTCAGCCATCTTTTAATAATTTTATATTTTCAATACTTTCTTGGAATTTTATTTTAATTTTATATTAAAGAAAAAATGATTGCTTGTTTGACTATGTTGTAAAATTGAAAATTATTTGCTTTTGTTGCACATCTCAATTTTTTTTTTTTTTTAATTCTTTCAGACATAAAAGTTAAGTTAATTATTTTGGATTTTATATTTTAGAATTTTATTTTGAATGTACTATGGGAAAAAATGTAATTTTTGTTTTTTCCTAAACTGGTGTGGACCTATTAATTAGTAAAATAAATTAACAACAAGCATGCTGTTGATGCTTATAGTTGCACACACAGTGTAATTTATTTTCTAAACTATTTAGTTTTTAAATATCAATTAGCATGTCAGCAGATCGTAATATGTTAAAAGCTGATGTAAATGTATTGTGAGTGTGGGTTACCTGTTTTGTAACTGTTTTGATCAAATTTTATAACTTTGATCAAATTTTTTAGTTTATTTTAATGAACTAGACTTAAATGAAACTAAGTAAATTTTTCTTTTGTTTAAAATTTGTTTTTATTATGTAAATTGTTTAGTTTGTATATGTTTCCATGCAATCTGCCTGCTTGAAAAAGAAACTTTAAATGCTGTTTGCAAATAAACTACTGTAACAATTATCTATTCAAATTAAAGAAATATGTTTTAAAAAAGAAAAACTATCATGAATAATAAGTTTGTTACAAAGGATTACCTTAACAATAAAATATTAACTATTTGTAGGCATGAAATACCTAAAAAAAATCTAATACCTGTTGGGGAGTCGATCATATATACATGTTGTGCTTCTACCAAACTCTGGTCTGTTCCTGCTTAGACTATGGTTGCGTAGCCTATTCATCAGATGGGCCAATGCTCTAAAAGTGCTTAATGCAGTCCATCATTCATTCATCCTTTTTGCCAGGAGTGCATTTCGCTCAAGCCCCTTGGTATTAGTCTGCTGGTCCACAGTGGTGGACATGGTGGACAGTGGTTCATAGAATAGAAGAAAGCAAATGATAAGCTCCTATATGGCTCGCATTAAGGTGCAACCAAATCTTCTATCCTTTTATGTGGTACCAACCAGCATGTTAATTTATCAGTTAAAGAACAGGCAAGATCTACCATTTACCAGGAACAGGCAAGATCTACTGCTTCGCTAGGCATCAGAGCTCAGCACCTTTTCTCAGCTCTAAATATACAATTAACTCCTTACTGTTGCTCCATGTTATTAACCCCCTTGGCGATCTTCTCTCATTAATTATTGTTTTGATCTTTGTCAGCATAATAAAAAGAACACAAATCCGGTTGTCTCGCAAAATGAATTTTATATTATTTATAGCATTAATCTGGATGTTACATTTTATACAGATGCTAGAAACTTTAATTCTGTTGATTGTGCTTTTGAGGTTGGCAACAGAATTTACATATTTGGCCTTCCCAGCATCGCCAGTACTTTCATATAGAACTATATGCTATTAATAAGGCTTTACATATAATTAACCCAATATTTCAACATGTTCTTGTTTGCCCAGATTCAGTGTGATGAGATTCAGTGTGTTATCTCACAAATATATCACTGTAATACAACTGTGAGCTTCTGCTGGATCCCCAGCCACATTGGAATTTCAGGCCATGAGTGTGCTGACAGTGCTGCAAAGGAGGCTTGTTTCTGGCCTCCTTTCACAAATTGCATTGCTTCAAATGATCTTGTCTGTTTTCTAAAGATGGTGGTTCATGATGACTGGTAAAGTGAATGGAAGGGCTAGTATTAACAATAAACTTCACCCAGTTAAGAACACTGTGTCACCATGGAGCTTCTTCTCGTACAGAAATAACCATAGAGAGGAGGTTATTATTTGCCGTTTGCGAATAGGATACACTAGACTCATTCTTGGATATCTGATGATGCAAACAGATGCAACCATTTGTGCATGCTGCGACAGCTAACAATGCACCATGTGGATTGTGTCTGTTGTGCAGTATTGCATCGCAAGTTAAACTCTAGGGGCTGATATGCAAAGTATGTTGAGGAACATTGCAATGATGTTATCGAATGTCTTACTATTTATGAAGGCCATGCATCTTGATTCAAAAATTTAATTTTTATGTGGTCCTTTATCATCTGTGTATACCATTTGGCATATGTCTGATGTTAATTTTGTTCTTTGAAGTTTCCTTTTTTAATATGTCATGGAATCTTTCCATCTATGGAAAGAGTCAATTTTATTATCTTAATTAAGATTCTTAATGTGATATATCTTTATGTTTTTATCTCTCTTTTAGTATATGTTTCAGGCATTTTCCTTTTAAGGTGTATTTTTAAGTTGCTGGGTTTTACCTTTAATTAATTAGCAATTGTCAGTTTTCAAAACTTATTTATTTACACCAAATATATTGTGTCCAGACGATGATAACATGAAAGATTTTTCACCCAGAAAAACCAAAAAAAAATTAAAAAACTTATAAGGCCCACCATTCTCTGGAAAAATTAATGCCTGAATAGGTTAAAATAGTCACCTGACTTTTGTGACAAGCACAAAAATGCAAGTAAAATCTATTTTTTTAAATAATGTTTTCTATTTCTATTTTCTATTTTTTTCAACAGTTTATTAATAGTTCAACAATTTTTCACTTTTACCTCACAAATGTACTTATCCTATACATAGGAGTGTATATATATATATTTTTTTATGAGGGGTGAACCTGGAAGGTTAGGGATAAAATATTGCCAAATGTAAATTTTCTTGGTAGTAGGTAAAATAATGATAGTTTGGAGTATTTAATGTTCCTGAAAATCTCTAGAAAATTAAAATGTTTAAGATGAATAGAGTAGAAAAATTTGTAGCAGAATCTTCATAAAAGAACTAGTTAATAATCTTAATAGTAAGATTTAGTGGGTTTAATCTGTTACTGTCGAAAGTGTAAATGGTAAGAACTCTGAATCCAAGGTTTAGAAACGTAGTAAAGGTAATTAAAATGTAGGATGTAGGAAATTTGTTTTGGTTGTACTATTAGCACACAGTAGAAAAGAATGGAAAAAAGGCACTGTAAACCAATCAAATGATTGATAATAGGAAAAAACTTAGTGCATTCTGACCAACTCAGATGTTTGTGCTTGCATACTTGTGCATGCAACAGAAAAAAATTTCATGAATTGATTAAAAAGGTAGGTGAAAGCTGAATTGATTGGTTAAAAGATCCATATTTCTTAATAAAAAGTTTTTTCTTTTTTGACTTTTATGAACATTCTCAAAGCGCTTATTAGTGATTTATTTTATTCCAGAGAAATTAGCTTGTATAAAATTGTTGCATTTTTTATTGATCAAATTTATGTCAAATATTAATTTCCAATTTTCTTTCTGGTACATTGGATTATTACATTACATAATAATGGTAGCTTTGAATAAGTGTAATAAAAGAGGTAATAGCTTTGATTAATGAAATACTGTAAGCACTTGATTATTTTTTAGGTAATTAATTTTTATAAAATTGATTGTTTCTTAATTAATTATTTCTTTTTAGAGATATCCCCATACAAAGAAATGCTTGATGAAGGTCGCTGGGAAAAACTAGTAGAACAATTCCGACAAGAAAACTACAGGCTATTCCAATTAGCATCACAGTCTGTCTTCACAGTTGCCTTACAGGCTGGTCTTTCTGCACTGAAAACTCCATATCCTTTTGAACTAATAATCATATTTGTTGATTTTTTTATGTTTAATTGTATTTAGTTTGACTTATTTAGTCTTACTTTTCAAGTAGTAAAAATTACAACATTAGCCTAATTACCTTATTAGCTTTTGTATTTTAGAAAATTAAATGTAAAACAAAGCTTTTTGAGATATGATGTTACAGGAGAATTAAATTGGTTGACTGACAGTATGAAAGGAAAATTCCTTCCTTTTAAGACAATTTGGAAAAGAAGGAAGTGTGTATTATCACACACTTCCTGGTTAATGAATGTAGTTTGTGAATGAAGTGTGCAGAATAACTTTATGACAGTTAATATTTACAAATTAATAAATAAAAGAAGCTAAGGAAGCTTGCATTTGCCTGGCCTTCATCAGACGTGTTCTCCATTTGAGGTTATGCACGATTTATAAAAAAAATTGTTTGAAAATGGTTGGGATGTAAGGGGCTGAATGTTTTAGGCAGTAGACTACGTTACATTAAAAGTAGTGTATTGCCATGGAGGTCATCAGTGGAAGACAGTTATTGTGAAGAGGTTGAATTTTGTCATTTGTGTTTGGTTTACTCATGGATTCTTAATGATATCTGGTGATTCTTTGATAATTCCCTTGTCATAGGGGCAGTTATCCAGTCTGCTTCATGATGATTCATTACATACTGATAGACTGTATACATTACATGGCAGTGCAGCAGATTTAAACTAGAATTGGTGATTATTTACATGATGATGTGGTAAAAACTAAAAAGCAGTTTTAATTCTTGAAATCCATCAAACTTGGATTGAAATTTATTTTTTTCAACAGTTTATTAATAGTTCAACAATTTTTCACTTTTACCTCACAAATGTACTTATCCTATATATACGAGTGTATATATATATTTTTTTTCTCCTAATTTAATCTTTTTGAAAATAAATAATGTGCATATAAATGTACATTATTATCAGTTTTATTTTTTTGTTTTTAAATTAACGTCTTTCTGATTATAATTTTAGATTACACCTATCCATTTCCCATCTTTCCTTTTTATTATTTAGCCTCCAGGAATTGCCGTCAGGTACTACTGCATAGGATGAATGAGCATGATATGAGGATGATTGTTTTCCATTTGTCTTAAGTTGTTCTTAACAAATCTGATATATTTTCCATTATATTTAATTAGTTATATTTTTTTTGAAAGTTTGTTTCTTGTTATGATTCATCTGTAGTAGTGTTGTAATGCTGTACTATTGTAATGTTCAATCCCAGAGTATATCAATCAATTTACAGCAAAACTATCATGAATTGGTACCAACACTACAAGCTAAAAAAGAAACATTTTTCCGGTGAGACGAGACAGGAATATCCAGTCATGGAACTAGATGTTCCTATAATGTTAATATTTTAAAGTCTAATGTAAATGTTAAATCAAGGGCTTACTGTATTCACTTGTTTTCCTTAATAATAGTTAGTCAGTGTTATAGCAGTCGTGAAAACCGCAATCCAAGTTGCCCAGTATGCCAAGATTGGTTAAATGTTCTTGCTATGCCATTACCTTTTGCTCATTGTTCACAGTCAAGACTTGTGTGTCATATTTCAGGACTACCACTAAATGAGCACAATCAACCCATGGTTCTTCCTAATGGTTATGTTTATGGAGAACAGGTGAGTTAATAATCTTAAAATTTATTATTGATTCTGCAGTGTCCTTAAATTATTAAAATAGACTTTGGAATATGTTTACTCTTACCTGCATATGTATAGTTTATTGATACAAAGTCCAGTTTTAGTCCCACTAACACTACTTATCAGCTTCTGTGCCAAGCCTTAGCACATTGGTGAGAGTTATTAAAGTACTGGATTTTGAATGTTTGAATGCAATGTCATTAATTAAAAGCATGACATTAAATTAAATTAAACTTTTAAACTGCATTTTTGTTGCATTTCAGCTGTTAGAGATGAAACACTGTGGAGGTTAGAACTAACCTCTATAGTGTGGAGTAAATAGTATCTCTGCTTTTTATCCGGTAAGTCCTGGGTTTGAATTCCATTCAGGCTTGGCATTTTTTATGAGCGTTCAGTCTCACCAGAGGCTCTAATGGGTGGTAGCCTGTAGTTGCTTAAAAAGAAAAAAACTACTATGGCCAATATTCGCAATGAATAATTAAGAATTATTTCAAAACACTTTATCATACGTTGGAACTAACTTAATTCAAAAGCAATTCTACAAAAGATCAATTGCAAGAGATGAACATTTAATCAATAGTGAATTCAGTTGATGAATTCCTATCTTCGTAAAACTAGGTTTGGTGTATAAGTTTGTTATATTTAGTATTTTTAACTGGGAACATGGAAATTTAAGAGAGATAAATAAAAAGATATTATCTACCTAAATGGATATCTTGATTGTAACTAATTAGAGCATGTAGGAAATGAAAGATTATGAAAAGGATGGGTGAAACAAGAAATGTAGTTGAGAATATTGAAAGCACAAGATTAAAATGTATGGCATTTGTGAAAATTGTATAGAAGCAGATGACTTAAAATTGTAAAGGGGGCTGATCACCGATCAGCCCCCTTTTATGGAATGTAATGTAATATGAGGTGCTAAATTTGGAGTATCTGGAGGGGGTGTTAGTCACCAGGTTTGCTGATGATCTGTTGTTGGTGGTGACCTTTAAGATGGAGGAGGAAGTTGTTGAGAAAGGTGATGCAGCAGTTGGTCTTGTCAATGGATGGTTGGCAGCAAGGGGGTTCTCTTTGACTGCGTAGAAAACCCCGATCATAGTTATGAATGGTAGTTGGAAGTTGCGACCTATTGGGTTTACAGGGAGAGGAGTGCCTGTGAAGCCAATTACTTAGGTGTTTGGCTTGACAGAAGGTGCTCTTTTAGGCCGCACCTAGAGGAAGTGCTTGTCAAGGTTGAGCGAACAGTGGTTGCAGCAGTCCTTCAGCTTATGAGTAGGGTGGGCGGGCTGTGCACAACTAAAAGGAGAGTGCTCGTTTCGGTGGCCCAGACTGTGCACAACTAAAAGGAGAGTGCTCGTTTCGGTGGCCCGGACTGTGTTGTTATACGCTGTTCCTGTATGGTTTAGAATTTTGAGGCAGATTACAGCAGTGCAAAAATTGGAGCATCTGCAGCGTAGACTAGCTGTACGTGTGGCTGGTGCTTGTCAGACTGTGGCTAGAGAGGTGATTTTTGTGGTGGCGTCTGTTCCTTCGATGCAGTCGTTGGCGGAGAAAACCATAGAAAGAGCCACAGGGAAAGCCAAGGGTCTTGCCTGCAAGGATCTGCTGAATAAGTGGCAGCAGAGATGGGGTGGTATCAGGCAGACAGCTGGACTAAAAGGTTGATTCCTCAGGTGGAATCGTGGGTTGCTAGGAAATATAGTGAGTTGAGCTTTGAGCTCACATAGTTTCTTACCGGCCTTGGTAATGAGTATCTGCACCAGATGCGTAGGTGTGTTGTTTCTGACCGGTGCATTTATTGTGAAGAGGTAGATTCTGTGGAGCACTTAATTGGTTTGCTGGCATTTCTTCTGCCACCACCCTATTCGATCACCCTAAAGCATAAGACCAAATGTCTGTGCTACAAACAGCTACTGAGCATCGAAACAGTTTAGCGACCAGTGTCCTATATAGCTTACCTTATAGCATGAGGGGATTAAGCATGGTGCCATACACCACCAGCTTACATGTCCCAACCGCTTACTTGTCATATATTTACTAAAATGGGTAGGCACACCCCATCAACTTCTAAAAATATATATGACATCCATAAATTAAAATTTACTTTGTTTAGACAGCAAATTCGCTGCTATGCCTAGGTCGCTGAATGCCAGCAAGTACCTGTCCATCTTATTAAAGTGCTTGGAGCCTTAATTGGCTGATGGTCAGTCACATATATCTCTAGGTTAGCTTCTCACAGCAGTGCGGTAAGAGTCTTTTCCCTTAAGTAATCTACTGATGCCGGTTGAAAATAGCAACCGCTTAAAGAAACTCGCACATGGTTCAACAATGCGGCAAAAGCCGCATTGACTCGCCGCTTGCGACTGGCCAATTTTCCCCTTGACCTCTAAGTTCCAGGGTGACCCGGTCTCTGGCCCCCCCCAAGAGCAGGGCAGTCAAACATCAGTCAACATTCATTTGACTGGACCTTCCTGCAGATGCACAGCTCATCAGCTGCCAGACAGAACCGAAACAGATATTGGTTTAAATAAACATGGTTGGTGAGCACACGGGCACCTGTTGCCCTTAAAAATGAGCTCGAGGAATACCATCCCTCCAGATCCTGTATAAAGTTATACAAGGATCTTCCCTTAGTCGTGGTGTCCCATTCCAGCTCCATGCTTCCATCGCAAGGCCCTGCAGCCTCTTCCCACAGGTGGGAGATGGGCAACTGAACAATATTTAGATTCGGTGCATTGTGATTATCGTTTCACTCCGGTATCGGACACCTCGGTACACCATGTACATTTGATGGCCTGACAACCCATAGTCTTTCCAAGAAAACCTCCTAAGTCAGTGCATCACTGAGACGGCATCTGCCACTGCTTGCCGATTGTGGTTACTAAATAGTAATTTTTCATCAAACAAAATACCTATGTACTTATAAACTCTAACTCGGCTGATTACAAAGCCTTTATATTTAATATGGGGGTTACAACTGTATGATAATTTGTCTGCACCCTTGAGTCTTCGTCTTGGGCACAGAAATCTTAAATTTTGATTGTCCATCCAGCCCTTTGCGGTTGACAGGGCCGCCTGCACCCAGTCTTGTAGTTGTGGTCATGAATTACCACGAACTAAAAGGAGACATTCATTGGTGAAAGCCTGGGCTGTGACCCCTTCTGGAAATGTCAATCCCAGAAATCTGTCGAATACCAGGTTTCACAGCAGGGGACTGAGAACCGAACCCTGCGGGCTTCCCCTGGTGATGGATTTTTCAACAACTAGGTGTGCATCCTTAAACAGAGCCATATAGACATATAGTCACGTACCACGGCCGGCAGGACTACAGGAACATTGCAGCGTTCGAACTCATAGAGGACAGAACTCCACTCAAGGAAGGAAATGCTTCCTCTATGTCTATAAAAATTGCCAAAACATATTTACAGTTGGCACTATCCACCTTGGCAAGAGCATTTAAGATACAGTCCACAGTGCCAGGGAATGGCATAGTCCCTGCCCTAACGCCAACCTCTGCTTCACCCTCCGAAGCATCTGGAAACAAAGTGTCAAGGAATGCGTGGTGAGTCGCTACAGATGTTAAAGTGTGTGATCACGACCACCAAACTTGCATCAAGCCCTGGACAACACATGCAATGGCTTTGGCCAGTAACATGATTTTGCAAGTTGCCAGGGGTTGCGCTGCAACTTGTGCTCAGAGTCTTGCCATAACTTGCGTCTGGCTTCCTTGATGGCATGAACATACTCAATACAGGCATGCCGTTAGATCCGCAGACCCTCAGCATGCACGTCATCAGTGATAATCCCTGTTAGGCGGCAACGCTGGTATTTTCTCTTGGTGAACATAACTCTTGTGCACAGCATGCTAAGGTCAGAGGACCACAACTTTTTCCTGGGTTTCTGCCTGTGTTTAACAGATGGCTCTTCAGAAGCAGCAGTCATGATGGCTCCAGGCACTCTCCAATCAGCAAACTGGCCACTACCTAAGGGTCTGTCCATTGGCCAAGGCCACCATAGGACCCTATCGCAGCCAGTCTTGATGGTCCGGCCAAATTGTTCAGCCATCAATTCCACCTCCTCCCTATGTTCCATGCGCCATTTCAACCCCTGCGACAGCTGCGCACTTGCTCCACAGCCTGACCTGATCCAGGCCCCTTATATTATTGTGACCTGAATCTGGAGCTCTTAGACCACCTCCGTAAATGATCTCATAGGTTATAAGTCTGTGATCACTCACACTGGCCTTGGGCTAGACACTCCAACTACTTGTGCTTCATAGCAAGTCGCCTGTCACCAAAGTGACATCGATGTAACTTTCTCCCAGTTCAGAAGAAATCGTTGGCGGTTCCGCATTGTTAATCAAGTAGAGGTTCAGGCGGGAGATTTAGCATTAGCATCCAGAGCAACCAGCACTCTGGTGCCCGGGAGACCATCCAGAATCTTGCTCAACTTTGCCAGCAAGTTATTGATACTCCATCCAAGCTGGAAGTATCCCAACTGGTACAACATCAAGCCTACCCCTTGTGATTTGCATGATGGTGAATTGCTCATCAGACCAATGGGGCATCCAGAAGACACCCAATGAATCTGAGGCAACCACAATCACGGAGAGTGGCTGTCCCCCACGAGAATGAATAAAATCCACCCTGCAGAACCTGACCATCCTATCCCTGACTGCATATGACTCCCGGACCAAGAGGACCTCGAGGTTGTACTCCTCTAGGAGCCTCATGGTTTCACTGGTGGTTGCCCGAGAATGATGCAGGTTTAACTGCCCCAGGTGCAAGCGTTTTGACATGTTGGAATCTGTCCTCAAAGGCTTCCCCCAATTCAGGTGTCGCCATAAGCTGTATTTTCTGTAGCTCTTACCCGAGCAATCTCATATGCCCTACACTGCCTACCTCCGACCTGATGTCCAGCATTGCTGCCTTTCACCATGGTACAGGCGGCACACTTGGCAGGGCAATTGGCTGCCCTGTGCCCCAGAAGAGCACAGTGACCACACATCTCCAACTGTGCTCTGCAGCGGAGAGAGGTGTGACCAAAGCCCTGACACTTGAAGCATTGAGCAACTTCTATATGGTTGACAACCCTACATGAAGTCCACCGGCCACCAAGACCTGCCAGATCTTAGGCGAGGTCTCTAAAACCCAGTGACTCTTTTGGCCTTCCTTTCTTCCCAGCTGCTGAACCACCTTGGTTTCTCTGAGGAAGTCCTTGACAGTCTCGATACAATCTGTGGAGCATACCATATTTAGGAGATGCGATCTGTGGAGCATACCATATTTAGGTGTGCGAGTTGGGATTATGCCAGGTTGGAGGTGGAGCGGCTCATCAGACAATTGACACTGGAAAATTTCATGGGTGCTAAGTTATTTAGCCCTTGGAATTAGGACATAATAAGTGCTATGGTGAGCAGAATAATGCGTCGTAAATTTTGCAGAGGAGGAAGATTATTGCAATTTTGGGTAGATTAGGGATTGTGGACAGCTCCGTTCGGGACGGGTGGTGACGCTCTGGCTCCCACTTTGATGAGTGAATGGAGACTCCTGGGGGTCTGTAGGATGGGTAAAAAGAAAAGACCGGATCCCAGGTGGAGGGCCCTCTAGGTGGCCTGCCACTTAGAGGTAAGGCAATGAAGAAAAGACCCAGCCCTGGCTGACCAGGAGGGTATCCTGTTCTGGGAACAGCATAGCCAAGTCCTGGCTGACTGGGCAGTACCCCGTGCTGGGAACAGCAAAGTTTTACCTCTATAGTAGAAGCTGTGGTTTTTTTTAATACAAGGAGTAAATTGTATTTTTCATAAATCATTTATGAATTATATATTTTTGAAGTATACATTTTCCCTAGAACAATTACTTTTCTGTATGAAAGTGCAAAATTATTATAATTTCAAGGGCTGTTAGTAAGTACTTTCAAGGGTGCTGTTAGTGAGCATTATCCTGGGAAATAAGAAAAATGTGAAGTAAGAATGACATGTCCCTGGTTGAACTATTTTCTGAGGTCATATATTTAATATACCCAATGGTAATTTTTCTTTTGACAGGTGACTGCATATTGTTGATAACCATAATAGTCAATATTATAAAAAATAAATAAATAACAGCTATTTTTATGTTACAGTATAACCTCAATTTTGTTGGCTAGGTGGGACCAGACATGGTCTCATTGAATGAAAGTCCAGATAATCCAGAAATATTATAACCGATTGAAATCATACATATATACAAACTGTAGAGTACAAAAACTTATTTGAAATAATTTTTAAATTATATATTAATAAAAAGTCTGTTGTGGACACCACATGACTTCCTTGTACACCTATTAAATTACATATACGCATTTTTAAAAGAACTTAAAATTTTATTTCACTAATAACTTCTAATTTTTTTCATTTTTGTTTATTGTTATTGAATTATTATTTATTGTAAAACTTTTTTTACAATTAGTGGTTAATAATTATTAATAAATTTATATATTTAAATTTAAAAAATGAAAGGAAATGAAGCTGGATTTGAATCGATGAGCCTTCCTCTTGTAAGATCCAAATATTTCATTAATTAAAATTTTATTTGGCTATTACTCACAACCAATGAAAATAAGTACCACTTATATACAGAGTGATTTTTTAGTCCTGTTACCCAATTTTAAATGTAATTTAAGAAAGGAAACTTTAGGTGGAATAAAAAAATGTATTTGTTACTTACAAAAAAAATTTAATAAAAAGCTATTACTTACATAATTGTTAAAGAATATGCTCAAAATGCCCACCCCTTGCGATTATATACGCACAGACTCTTTTCAGCATATTAGCAGAAACCTTTTAAGAGTTGCATTGGAAATATTCGTGATTAAGTCTGTAATCAATAATGTTCATCAATAGTGTGAGGATTGTTTTTTAAGGCCTCAGACTTAATATAGCCCCACAAAAATTAGTCAAGAGATGTGAGGACTGGGGACCTTGGAGGCCATAAGCCCTTGCTTATTATTCGATCATCAAAAAACTCTTACAGAAAATCCATGGTTTCTCGAAACTTGTGGCATGTAGCACCGTCTTGCTGAAACCAGCAATGCCGTTCTTGAGGTTCCAGGAGGGACACAAATTGGCGCACAATATTCCTGTATACTTCACCATTTACTTCGAAGAATATTGGTCCAACTATTCGATGACGAGATATCTCATACCACACACCAATTTTTTCAGGATGCAAAGATTTGTCTTGTAAAGTGTTAGGATTTTCAACCACCCAAATTCGACAGTTTTGACTGTTCACATAACCATCAAAATGGATCCAAGCTTAATCACTAAAGAACACTGTGTTTAAAAATTTGATTCCGTTATCATTTACAAGAGACTTAAACCAACGGCAATATTGCAATCGCTTGTTTAAATCTGGAGGCTGAAGCTCTTGGACTAATCGTACACGATACCGATACAATTTCAATTTTTTAGCAGCTTTCTGAACACTCGAATATGACAAACCGACTTGCGTGGAAAGTTTTCGTAAACCTTTCCATGGAGAATTGAGCAATCTTGTTTTCACATTTTCTAAAACGTCATCTGTCAAGCGAGTTGGTCGACCGCTACATTTTCTGTCACAAACACTACCTGTCTCTCGAAATCGGTTTGCTAGCCTAGAAATTGACATTTTTTCTGGCGGAGGAACACCAACAAATTTAATTTGAAATGATTCTTTTACACGCGCGTACGATTTCGTAGCAAAATATTGTTCAAGAATGGAAACTCGTTCTTCTATGGTAAAAGACATTCTGTTCATAACACAACCGGAAACGGCACAAATGTTTACACAGCTCAAGGAGAATCAACTCACACTGCCGTATCTATACCGGTTGTGTAGCGCTACCAACTTTGTCACAAAACAAAATTTCCCTTTCTTAGAAAAAAATTACCAGACATTAACAATCGGGTAACAGGATTAAAAATCACTCTGTATCATTGAAAAGGTCTCAATGAGGGCTTATTACTGCAGTTAAGAAAATGCCCAAAATCCAAATTTTTTGGATTTTGGGCTTTTATGGACACTCTTGGTCAAGTCGATAGCAATCAAAATGGAGGTGCACAACTAAACTAGATGTTACAACAGTCCTAAATCCAAAATTTCAACATTCTACGGCTAACCGTTCTTGAGTTACATGAGATACATATGTATGTACATAAGATGTCATGGTGCAACTAGTCAAAATGGATTCAGGGATGACCAAAATGAATATTTCCGTTGAAATCTGAAAACTAAAATTTTATGCAATACAATACTACTTCCTTATAGTTTGTGCAATGAATTTTGGTTTTATAAAAAACAGAATCATTAATTTTAATAAGACCAATTTGAAAGAAATCGACCTACGATGTATGGAGGATAAATAAATAAAGTGTGCTATTATTGCTACAGTAGTTAATACTTGTATTTAAACACATGCATCTAGCTGTTGGCTCTATAATCTGTAGTCTTCAATTTACTTAAGAGTCGTATGAAAAATCTAACCTTTCTGATTAAAAATAAAATGTAATTAAATTATATTTAATGAATACTCACCGTTTTGTTTAGAGTTTATATAACTTTTTAAAACTGAGGAAATATGAATTTTCATTCTAACCTAAAGGAATGATTTCACATTCCATAGAACAATTTTTTCCTCAAAAAAATATCTTTTGTATTTATACATATAAAAATTTTTTAAAATCAAGATGTTATATTAATAATGGATTTCATAGTGAGATGTTCTCGGTCTTGTGAAATTATTAGATTGAAATACAGAACAGCCTTTACTCAAGTCTTGAAAAATTGTTTTTGGAGTTATACAGTTAGTTTTTCTTATACCAGAGAAAAACACAACTGGGTATATTAATTTTCAAAGCATTATAATTAATATGTATGCATTATGATTAGTTAGTATGAAGTGATAAAAAATTGAAAAATGGTTTAACTGTGCTTGTACACTTTTCAAATATGAAAAATCTAATTCATTTATTTTATTAAGTAGCAAAATATATTTACTGAATTTCCATTTATAAATTAACTAATTAAGTATAAAATAGTAAAGATGCGTGTGTAATTAATTAATCTTATTGAAAATATTATAAGGCATTGTTTGTAAATAAGAATTGTGTGAAATTGAATGACAAAGTAAACAAAATGATGCTGTTGTCTATGAATAGACTTGTCAACAAGTAGATGAAAAAAATAGTTTCTGAGAATACTCATTATTTTGTTAATGATTGTTTTATTTTATACCCATCAGTTGTGAAAATAATACAAGATCACTTAATTTCTAATGATAACCCACTCCAAATCTAATTTACACTTATTACATGTTTTATCACGTATGATAAAATTGCTGTAGAAGAAAATGAAGTAATAAATGTAGGAAGAAGGAGAATAGATTGATTAAGGTTTGCAGATGACATTGTGTTTTTAGAAGATTTCAAAATTAGAATACATTACAGAATAAGGTGTGTTAAGAAAGCTAAAGTAATGAGGTTAAGAGACAGTAAACTTATGAATGTCTAGAAAAGAAGGAAGAATTGAACACAGCCTATAGGTAACCATGCTAATGAAGATTGCAGAAAAGCGAAAACAAAATAAAAATAACAGTAGTGATGATTAAGGAAGCTTTTCACAGAAAAGAACAATTATTATGTAGTAAGATGGAGCTAAACTTGAGATAGTGTCTTGTAAAGTGTTATGTTTAGAGTGAACTTCTGTTTGTTTAATGTGAAACATAGTTATTAAAAAAAGGGAAAAAGAAAGGCTGATGACATTTGAAGAAACATAGGACTGGTAGAGTCCTAGAAGAAACATAGAGTGATAGAGAACACTTAATGAATAGTCAGAGTGAAAAATGACTATATTCTTCATTTTTCACTCTGACTATTCATTGGGCATGAATGACAGTAGAAGCTTAATCAGAACAGTTCTGAATAGGAAATCTAACTAGCTGGGAGAAATTGTAAGAAGATAAAATGTTGCTAGAAGGTTCAGTAGAAGATGAGGAAAACTATAAACAGTTAAAAGATAATATACTCTATCAGGTTCTTAAAATCCTAGCTAGAAATAGAGGAGAATAGAGATGAATATGGTGCAATGGACCTGCCTCATCTCAGATAACCATGGTATGATGATGTATATTTTTATGCTTGATCCATGAAAATTTTCATTAACAGTGATTCTACTTGTAAATTTCTTGGTGGAAATAAAAAAAGTCGTTTACTGTAATCTGTAAGCATGGTGACTGGTCTTTGTGAAAGAGTTAAAAAATGTTTTTGTGAGAAGTATCTTTTATAAAGTTAATTAAATTAAAAAAAAAAAATTATTTTTATATTTAAGAGCAAGTTGTTTAAAAAACAACTTGCTCTTTTATGTTTCTTTTAAATTTCAGCTTTGTTTTATTTTGAAATCTATATCATATCATTGATGTTGTTAACTAATAAAATGAAGTACAACCTAGAGAACAGATTTAGAAAAAAATTGAGATATTTATTTGGTAACTCAAAACAGTTCCTATTCTCCTAAAAAGAAATATGATGTGAGATATAGTTTTAATTTATTTACATTTTAAAAACAGTTTGTTTTGATATAAGTATTTTTAAGGTGAATATGATAAAATCCATTTTATTTTCCAGGCATTAATGCAAATGGCTGCTGAAAATAATGGCCAGGTTATCTGCCCAAAGACAAAAGAAGTGTACCCTTATAAGAGAGTTGAAAAGGTGTATGTGATGTGAGGAGGAGTTTGTGCTGGATGGTCTTTACTACCTATAAAGCGTATTAAGTTTTCATTTATCTTAAAAAAAAATCATTCTTGATGTATTTGAGTTGCTGCTATTTTACTCTTGTCTATACTTTTTATGTTTTTCTTGTACTTTGTACATATTTATTCATTGTCTATTACTTATAATATTTTAATAATGTTGAAGTTTTGTGATAAAATCGGTTCTGTTTGTTATCTATTTTTTGTTAGCATAAATTGATGTTCTAAAATCATATTTAATCAACTTTGTATTTTTTTTTTATTATTACTCTACTTAGAATTTATTGTACAAACGGTTTTAGTCAGCCTTATATTATTAGTTTTTTCTTTGAAATTTGATAAATTAAGTATTTTATTTATTTTGTATTCTCATTAACTCACTGAAGATTGATCTATTTTTTAAATGTTTTTATTTTAAAATGTATTTAATGTGCTCAGTACAGTCATTTTAATACTTATAAAAAATTATATTTTGGATTAGCTGAATGAATATTTTTTATCAAATACTTAAAAAATGTTTTCCAATATATTCTTTATTCTATTGTATTCATTTGTTTTATACTTTTTTTAATATCTTAAAATAATTGCTGTTATAGTTTATTCAAATTTATTAACAACTATTTTGTATTTGATATTTAGTATATTAAATGATATTTCAAATGCATTTACTTGTTCTTGATATATAATTACATAGTTCCTTATAGTTATAGTTAATATTTTGATGTTTACTTCCTATGTAATTGAAAGTAATCAAAGAATCTCCTTTTTCTTTATATAAAGCTAAATGAATTCTGAATGTATAATCCACAATATGTTAAAAAATATATGTGTGCGATCTTTTCAGAAAGTATCAGACCATAGGTTGTGAAAAAAATTAGTTTTCCTAATTTCAATTGTATTGTCAGTAGGCTTTCAATCCTATTTTCCTTTCAGTAAGTCACCTTGTACCTCCATACACTTAACCTAGCGATCCTTCCATTCAACATATTTTTTGTAATGCTCTTTTGTAATTGCTACCATCTGTGCTGTTGTGTTCATTATAATATCCTGCTGACTGTCAAGTCAGGATTCTTTTAGTGGCACCCTAAGCTTGAGGAACAACCAGAAATCTCAAATAACCATATCTGATGAGTAAGGAGAATGGCAAACCTGAGGAGTTACATGACCAAGAAATCCTGGATTAGATGTGTGGTATTGGAATCACAGATTCCACAACTGTGTGATTCCTACAAGTCTGGTTTCTTGCAATGGACTGCATCACAGAGATGACACGGAACCTCCAGATAGTATTGCTTATAAACAGTTTAGTTTTCTGGTAGGTATTTGTGATGCACACAAAGTTCGTAACAAAAAAAAAAATAGCCTTAGCACACTTTCATTTTGCTCTTCATTTGTCTTGATTTCTTTGGCTTTTCGATGATGCTAACTTCCACTGTTATGATTAAGCTTTGGTTTTTAGGTCATACCTATACAGCCAGGATTCATCACAGTATCAAGGAAGAGTCATTGTTGCCACATTTCAGTATGTCCTGTGCAACATTAAAAAAAATTCTTTGTGTTCAAGCAAAGGCAACTTTGGCACAAATATTGTAGCCACATATTACATGCCCAAATTATCCATTAAAAAGGGAGTGTAGCAGCACTATCACTGATAACAATGTCACTAGTAATTTTTCTGACAGTTTATACAGACTGTCAGAATATGCAGTCAGGCAGACTGCTGATCTTTGTATTACATTTGGATTCACTAGAAACTACTTTTGGATTCTATCAGATTTTACCGCTTCCACTCGGATACTTTCTGATAAAAAAATATAGTTGTATACTTTTTTGAACTGACCTTTACATATAAGATATGTTCAAGAAAGACTGAAATTTAGTAATAGGATGCCAACTAGTGCACAAAGTGTGTTCCAACAAGTGGCAGTTTTCAGAAATACAATGCTGTTAGGCATGTCGTGCTACCATTGTTAATTTGTAAGCTATAACAGTTGCAGTAAACGCATGTACTAACCTATTGTTGGATTTTTAACAAAATAAAAATGAAAGATCTTGAAGAACATGTTTGTAGTTTGCTTCAGAGTTTCAACTTTCCCAGAAACATGTACAATGCCCTGCAAATATTTGGAGAAGACTATGATCAGATTGCTATGCTACAAATAGTTCAATTGTATTAAAGAGAGCAGAAAATCAACCATAACAACCTTCCATGTCAACAAATGATAATAAGATTGATTCAGTGTTGATGCCATTGTCAGTCAAAACTTTTAAAAATGTTAGCAGGAGATGAGACCTTTGGTTTATGGGTGTGATTGTGATACAACTGTTGCATTAGGCCACAATTGCATCACTGCCTTGAAGGATTGCCTCAAAAAAACCAGGCATGAATCTGTTAAATATGAAGATATGGTGTTGTCTTTTCAGACAATGAATGTGGAATGAATTTCATTCATTCCACATGGTCAAATAGTAAACAATGAGTTCTGCATAGAAGTTTTATAGCGTTTGAGATGTTGTATGCAAAAACAGATTTTGGCTGTGGGAAACTAGTGTTGGATGTAGCACCATGATAAAGGGGCAGCTCATGTGTCAATTCTTATATGCTATCATCTGGCAAAACCTGAGGCAACTATTGTGTCTCCCACTTTATCTCCACGTTTGGCCCCAGCAGATTTTTCTTGTTTTCCCAAAGTAGCCTTGAAAGGATGTCATTTTCAAAAATGGATGAAATACTGGGACTTGTATATTGTCAGCTACAGGAATTACTTTAAAGGGGACAAGCTTGTATAAAGTTGTAAATGCATCAATAAAATTTTTATTTCACAAGTTCAGTCTTTTTTTGGATACATCCTGTAAGATCAGTTACACATTTTAACAATGTAGATACATAAACTATTTTATATTGTTTTATACCATTTATTTTTAATTTCTAAGCACCACTCAACAATATTAAAATTTACTGCTAAATGGATTTCTCAATGATGCTTCATTCAGAGAATTCTGTTTTTAAAATTCAGTGAAATGTTTTTATTATAATTTTTCTTTTAAATCTTAAACTTAAAAATTAAATTGTAATTAATATCTAATGTTAAGTATAAATTTTATTTAAAAGGTTATATAATGATTAGTAATCACGATAAAGCACTACAGTATAGCCATCTTTTCTTAGTTCATCAGCACGTTATATTTAACCTATTTATGATTACCCTTACCCTAATCAACATCAAAAAAGAAAGATAAAGATATTTCGGTTAAAAAAATATAATATTATTTGTTTCAATCATGCAAAATTGCTAAGCTTAGTATAGTTTTTAAATACTTATTGCTTATACGAGTATGTATACTCCCTTCTAAAATACATTGCACATTGGAGCTGCTTAAAAAGCCAGAATGAATTTTCAATATTGGATCTATTTTTAAAAATGGATCATCAGATCTTTGGTATTTATTAGTAAGTATGATTTATGTAGACTGAAAGTTTTATTAAATTAAATATTTGACCATGTGGAGTTACTAGTCTTTCTCCTATCATTGACCTCCCAGGTGATGTATAGGGAATGCTTACCACAAATGGTGGGTACCAAGGAAATAAAATATCCTGGGTGTTGCTGTGAAGTTTATAGTTAGCTCTTAGGGGAAGAAAATCTTGATAAAAAATTATCTTTACTCCTCCCCTGTTTGGAAGTTAGGTGATGGGCTAATCCACTCCAGAAAAAAATGCTGTTTGCAATCATCAACAAAAAGCCTGAGAACAAGGATAAAAAACGTAAAACAATTAAAATATAATGAAATTTAGATCATGAATCTTTGGATCCTGCCAATGCATCAGAGATTTTAATTGAGAAGTTCAGAATGAATGTAGGGCATTACAGAAGATAAGATGGCTGCACTGTAGAAAAGTTAACACCATGTACCGCACGATCTACTATAGTGAATTTGACAAGGACAAGTACTAGTGGAAAATGTGTGAATAGAGTCAGTATTAAATTATGAGAAAGTAATTTATCTGTGACTAAGGAAAGATTTTTTAATATCCCTGTTATGAGCTTCTATTGGGGATGAGTTGGTGTGTCCTCATTTGTGCCCCTGGATAGCACTTGCCAAAGCATTAACTGAACACCAACGTATGCTGTGACTTAGTTTTCAGTCCATCTAGAAAATGCAGCAACTAAAGTTAACATATGAAAAGGAAGTGATCTACAAAAAAAGGCTTTCTACATGTAAATAAAAAAAAATGTTTATCCTAATAGACTAAAGACTATAGTCTGGATTTTTAAAGATGAATCAGTTCAACAATTTAGGGAGAAACTGATGATAGATAAGATAATCAAGCGCAAAAGAGGAAACCATATTCTTAAAAGAATTGAAATATGGTGTACAACAAGAACAAAAGCCTTTAACTAACAAACTGAAATGGAAATATATGAAATAACACCATGCATCATCCATGGACATTGAATGGTCAGAACGCCATAGAAGAAGGCTGAAGGAACCCACAAAATAAGAACAGCAGTAACAAGGAAACCTTTAACATTCTCCAGTGGAATGCTAGAGGTGTTACACAGAAAGCGATGATTCTTAAGCAGGAAATACAAGACTCTGATATAAGGATAGCTTGCATCTAGGAATCATCCCTGAGGAAAAATGCCTTCCAGACAAAGTATCATGGATTCACATTGTTCAATCTTGAAAGAAAGGACCAGCAAGGTAGTGGAATGCACTTGTCCATAACTCAATTTCGGTCATAAATAGTGCCAGCAGTGTACGTCACACAATGGAACATATGAGTACAATTGTCCAACTTAGCAGAGATTTCATACTAATTATAACAAACATCTATGTGCCCCTGCAGTCCATATTACAAAAGAAATGCTGAACACACTAAAAAAACAATAGACAAATTTTTTATTACAATGGGTGATTTCAATGCTAATCACGTAGCCAGGAGTCATGGAAACCCCAGTAAAAGAGGAATTACAGTACATGAATGGATACTGGAAAATGATTTAAACCCCCTAAATAGGGACAAAATGGCAATATACCAATCAGCTAGCAGTCTTACATAGCACTATAGATTTTACACTGGCGCCAGTTGACTTAAGTTCATATACAAAGGATTGGCATGTTGGGTAAGGTATGTCTAGTGACCGCTTTCCTATTATGATAACCATCCAATCTAAAAAAATCAAGAAGGTTAATATATACCACTTTCAATCAAGTGGAAAATTAAATCTACTAATTGGGATTAGTGCTGAAACTAAGATACTTTTAGAGTAACAAAGCAATTGAGGATAAAGTAAGAAGCATTACAAACACTGATAAATGCAGCTGAGAAACATATAACAAAAATCAAAGAAGGAATTCATCGGCCTAAAAATGTATGGTGGAACAAAGAAATCGCTATGGCTAGAAGAGAAAGGAGAGCTAGGTGCAGATGGCAGAGACATATTACATTAGAAAACAAAGTTGAATACAATAGAGCCAGGAAAGTAAACCTAACATCTAAAAGAAATAGCTGGAAGGATTTCATCAGCACAATAAATGTTTATACTCCAAGTGCAACACCATGGAAGAATTTTAAAGTGATGGAGGGCTTCAGCTACAAAAACTCAAATACATCAAGGATGACAAAGGAGAAATTTGTCAAGTAGAAATAAAGATTGCTGAATGCTTCTTTAAACACTATAGGAAAAAATCAGGGCCTAAAACACTAATTAAAGAGGAACAATTCCTGTCATATGTCTACCATCTTTTTAGACATAGTGATGTCCCGATACAGATTGGAGAAGTACAGGAAGCTATCACACAACTTAAGAGTTCAGCCATAGGTGAGGATTTAATACATAATTTGTTTAAACATGTATCAGAGGAATTTTTGTTGGGCATAATTGGTCTTTTTAATGACATCTGGTACTCAGGAAATTACCCAGACACGTGGCAAACAGGATTAATTGTTCAATTGTTGAAACCAGGTAAAGACAGAGAAACTATAAATGCTTATAGGCCCATTTCCCTAACTTCCTGCCTGGGAAAGTTGATGGAAAGAGTTATAAATAACTGACTGAATTGAAGATAGAAGGACTTATTAGCAATAAACAATTCAGGAGACTGAAAAACTGCTTGTATCTCAAGTAAATCTAGTACAGGTCTGAAATACTAGAAGGTAGCAAAGGAAGTGAAAAGAGGAAGAAAACTGGAATGGAAGCTGGAAAAGGAAAATAAAATTATACATTAACTCTTAACTGAGAAATTTAAAGATACTATAAAGGAAATAATAGAGAAAAAAGCTATGGTTCAATGAAAGGAGCAGAGGCCTGAGGAATATATGAAAAGCAAAAAAGCAGTCCTCAGAGATAAGACTACAGAAAGTAAAGAAATGATAGAAAAGGTGATTTATTTAATAAAACACTAAGGTTCGAACCTCAGAACCTTCAGCTTTGAAAATCAGCTGTTAACACAATTGATTTGTGACAAGTTAACCACTGTACCTGCCTGGTGGGCTGAAAGTAAGTATTGAAACTTTGTTTTGTCTATGGCAGATTAAAGAATGTCCAATCTTATCTACTGCACTGTCAGTTTTGTCAATTTAAACACATCATTCTGAAATTCCATTTGCCTTTTAATTAGCTCATATTTATTTTTATAATTATCTAAATGTAGTTACACAATATTTTTCCTGTTTGTTTGTTTTGTATTTTATTGACTTCTACTATTTCCAAATTATTTTCTGTTATTTTAATTATTGATGTACTTAATTACAATTAGATGCTCTGTTATATTAAAAATTTATCATGTTTTTGTAGTAGTTATGGTGCTCCAAAAATTTCATTTCTAAGCGCTCTAATGGTTTTACCAATTTGTATTTGATTACAATCATTACATGTAATTTTATAAGTATCACTTAAGTTTGTCATAATAATTGGGGTTATTTTGCAACAATCATTTTATTTTTTTAGGTCTAAATACAATAGTTATTTATTTTTATCAAAAGTGTTAGTTACTTATTTTTTTCAAATTGAAATATTTCAATATTCCACTATAAGTAATATTTTCCTTATGTATGATTAGTAAATTTGATTTATTAGTTTCATTATTTTTTGTAATATATATTTTATACAATTTATTTAGCAATTTGTGCCCATCATATCATTTCATACATCTCATTTTACTCCATACAAGATACTCAAGAGCATACTCAAAATAATAACCAAATTAAATTACATCTAGCTTATCAGTTTAAGAATTATTTGTGTAAATGTACTAATTGTGCTCACTTGTATATTTTACCTTCATTGATGTAGAATATGAACAAGAACACTTTTTCTGTTCTGTTTCAGGAATACTATTTCTATTGGTACTGTTGTTTTAGGTTTTGATGGGTTTGCTGATCTCTGTATTAGGGTGATAGCAATTCTTCCTTTTTAACATTAGACTGTGGGTTGAGCCTAAACTATTATTAAACCTTGTTACACAAAATCGTGCAGCAGATTTAAAAATGAATTCAACATATGTGAGTAATAACTAGTAGTGCAAAAGTTATTCTGTCACTACCACATGCAAGTGCAATTGTTGCTTTATGTGTATAATAATGTACTGTAAGTTATCACTTGTCTGGCAATGTGACATGCTGATGATGTGTCGAAATTTTCTAATTTTTGTATTACAAGTTATTTTTGCTTCATTTTTATGTTACAAGTAAAGAGAAGTGTTTTTCTCAGATGGATTATACTAAATTAAATTACAATAATCATCATACTGTTGGTTGATGTTTTGATTTCTACACAGATTTGTGAGACAAGGTTTAGTTTAAGCTAGAAATGCACATTTTAAATATATTAAAATGTAATTGTTAATTTTATCTTTTATCAGGAGTTATGAGTTACAATTGCAGTAGGAATTAGCATTTTTCTTGTACAGTCAAATTCATCTGTTATCTTGAAAAAAGTAGAGCAACCATAATTAAGCAGCAGGAATAATTAAATATTGGAGAGGTTGACCAAAAAGTATAATATTAAAGGAATGTAATGTATAGTAAAATAATAGAGAACTCAAAAGAAATTAGCAGAATACCAATTTCGTTCACTTGTTATACAATAAAGTTATTCCAAGTTTGTTGTTTGTTCAAATTCAAAGTTGGAAATAGAATGAATAATCTGATATTAGTAAATAAAAATATTTATTTTTAATTAATGTTAAACAGTAATATATTACAAACGTACACCTTCATTTACTGCTACATCTTCAGTGCAGAAACTAAAGTATAAGTCAGCTTCACATGATGGTTCAATACGGCATGACTCTAGAAAAAATAAAACAGCTTTTTTAAATTTTTTATGTTTTTACATTTTTATTTAGAATCTGATTGCCTAAGCATCTATCAAAAATATATATAATTTTAATGTTACCAATAAATAAATCCAGCTTACAAAATATATAAGGAAGATGTTCTTTCTTTTTGTCTTACACAGTTTTAAAAAATTATACATTTTCTGCAATAATTCTGAATTTTAAAAAGTACTAGCGAGACAAAAAACAAAAATTTGTATATAAAAATGTGTATTACTTTGTTTTTTTTTTATGATCTACGATTTGCGAAAAAGATTGAAAAGTAGTATTGCTTTTTTTATGAATTATCAATTTCAAAAATGTTTAATTTTTATGACCCATACATATAATTTAAAAAATTAAGTATTATTAAAATGTTTGATGGATGTTCCTCTAAAATATATGATTCTTAAAAAATTAAAAATGAATTGAAAAAGTAAGAACATGTTTCTGTTTCTTATATTTACTGCTTAGTAATGATTCATTGATTTGATTCAAATAATAAAGCAAAAACTAATGATTATAACAGTATACATTATTTATGGTATGTAATGATCAGTACTAATACAATATATAACGTGTACTTAATGTATATAATGCAGTAAAGCTGTAATAAAACATAATTTATGTACATTTATTAATTAATGTAGAGTCCCTGGTAAAGATTAAGTAAAGTTAATTATTGATTAAATAAAATATACTTGATATTTACCAGGTATCAAAGTGCTCTCACTTAAAGCACTTTGTTTTTTTTATAACGTTTTACTTTTTCAATTAAAAATTTTACAACTGCATTTAATATATTTTACCGTAGTTAGAAATTCATGGAGGTTTATAATAATAAATGTAAATGTTTATTTAATTTCTTCACCTTTTTCTAGGTTAAAATTCCCATCTGACTTTGCATTTTTCATTTTTAAAATAGTTAATCTTTCTCATGAATCATAAAAAGTAATAATTCTAATTCAGTGTTACTCTGTAGCTATTAAAAGTGAATAAACAAGTATTTGCTATTCATAACTTTTGTGGCCATTTGTCAAGTCTTTTGTGGTAATCAATAACTGCTACTAGCAGCTCTTGGTTAAAAACTATATTTATTATTTATATCTGAACTGAACTATTGTTTTATAAGTTATTGGAACATTAGTATCAGTCATCAACTGTAAATAAATTATATAAATAATAATAAATTGTTATATTGTTGTATTCAAATATATAAATTGCTGTAGTTTGTTCCAAATATTCATGACATTTACTTTAAAGCAGATGGGGATTTTATTGTTTTAAGATACATAATGTGAGATATATCTTAGTATTTTGTTTTTTGCTTTTGACATGCGTTACAGGCTTTTGTGTTTCTAATACATTTTTGTGTTTCTGCGTTTTTAATTTTTAATTGTCCACTTTTATTGTATACAACAAATATAGTGTCCAGGTGATAATAACACAAAAGTGTATTTCACCCTGAAAAAAAAATGTAAACTATTAGTTTTGACTAAAATGAGAATAGATAGAAAAAGCATTAAATCTCTCTTTTCTTTTCTAAGTAAAATATTGTTTTATAGAGTGGATAAATATAATAAAACAAACCAGAATTACAGCAGATGCCATCAACAGCACAGATTCCATAGCCAGATGATGTTAAGCAAGTTGGAGTTGTGCTTGATGGAGTAAAACTGTATCCTGAACACTGGGATAAAATTCCTGGTGATGACATAAGACAACCTATTCGAGGACCACAACACAATGTTGGTCCCACACAGCGACCATCCCCACCCGGTCCACATTTAATACACTGAAACATAAAGTAATTTTCAATATTTTTTAAGAGTACTAGTAAAACAGACTAAATTTTTCCATGAAAAACTATTACATTTAAAATTTTTTTTTTTTTACCAACTTTGGAAATAAAGTTCAGTGTTACTTTCAGTTGTATGGTGGAAGTAGGAGGTGAAGTTGAATTTTCTTTATGTTTAGAGGTATGAGGTGTATGAATATATCATTCCTGTACATGTAATTTCCTTATTTACATATAACGGATAGAAAAATAAATATGGCCGCCATTTTGTAATTAGCAAAGGTATTTAATTTCTGATTTTTTCCTAATTTTAAAACTTTATCATAAGTTGCTTACCAAATATTAGTGTGATTCATCTATCCAAACTTGAGATATAAATTATTATAAAAAATAACAAAATGCCAGACAATGGGAGAACGAAGGAGAAATTGCCATTTTTCCTAAGTATATTTTCTGTTAGTTTTAAAAATAGAATCCAGCCACCACCATTTTTGAAACTCTTTATATATACAGAGTTACATATATATATATATATATAGAGCGAGTGAGAGAGAGGCCTATGAATAAAATTTATGGCCTGAAAATCTCCAAAACTACTTGATAAATTTCATTAAAATCTAGATATGCTGAAGAAGTGTATCTTCAATGAAGATTGGTTGAGCTGTTCTTCAGCTACGCTCAATTTCATATTAACAACAGATAACATAACCTCAAATTGAGATTATGTTAATTTTGTATTGATGTATTTTTCATACACGCTTATGCAGTGAGTCACAGTGGTGGGTGAGTTAAACTTGACGCTTGTATGTAGGTAGGATCTACTCTTTAATTGAAATTATGTAGTGCGTTGTACTCTGAAAATCAGTATGTTTTTGACTATGAAATAGCTAGGCCATTGGAAATGAAAAGTCTGTCTTCTTGTGCAGAACTAAAGAAGTTTTTTTTTAAATTAAAGTTATTTATTCCGATATTTTCAATGAGCACTCACCTGAGGTGGTGAATCCTTCTCTGTTAATTTACTGTCCACCAATTTGCCCAAGTAAGACTGAAATCCTCGCTTGCCTCCCTTTGGGCAATTAGTTATCAAACATGCTGTAGCTAGGCTCATGCCATAAAGAAAGATTAGTGAATTCTTCATTCTAAAAATTAGAATCAGTATATAATAATCTAATTATTTATGGTTCTAATATTTTTCTGTATGCATTTTAAACTTAATCTAAATAGAAAATACAGTTCTGTTTCGTTAGTACTGAAAAACCACAGGATGTATTGATAGTCATGGACAATGCTTGATAAATCTAGCTAACAGGTTAGCTTCATTCAAGTGTCCAGCAGCTATTGCAGGTTTTTCATGTATTATTTAAAAACAGATGAAAATGAATGAGATTTTAAGTGTTCAGTTGCTACTGAATGTTAGCAACAAAGTATTTGGGATAAAGAGAGTTTTAGGAAGTTTCTGCTATATTTTGTAGGCATATTACTCTCATCAAAATAATAAAAAATCTGTGTAAATATTGGTCTGGAAATGTATTTTTGTTATAGCTAGTGAAAAATGTTGTTCAGATTTCCTGCTCTAGGGTCAAATGCTACAATAACACTTTATAAATGGGAATTATTGAGCAAAATTAGTGGCTTTGTATATAATCTTACATGAAAAAACTGAACTAAATGAGGAAGAACAAAACTGAACAAATCACAAGAAAACTTTTGTAAAATCCCAAAGCATGCTCTTTTAATTTGGGGTTTTTAGGTTTAAGATTTATTTTGTCAAATTGCCAGTAATAAATAAAACATCAAAAAAATTTTTTTTGAAAATTTAATTCCCAAAAAATTTATTAACTAAAAGAACGTAAAAACTTAGTAAAATTTAAAAGATCTGTTTTTATTGTAAACCAAACAACAAAATTATGAAAATATTTCATTTCAAATAATGAGTTAAAAGAAGGTCCTACTTCTCTTAAAAATAATTATATCACAAAACAGAATTGCTAATTAATATACTATCTAATTAATTTGAGTGATAACATTATCTGTTTATCTCTGCTGTCAATGTAGATTTTTAGCGTGATGATTCACAGCTGTAATTATTTTCACCAATATTTTGTTTTGTTTCTTAGACTGCAAACATGATTCTGTGTTAAAATTGGTTTTTCATTATTGGATCTTTGAGCAAGCATTAATGTTTTCATCATGTGTCCCTGTATGATGACATTCAGGGGATCTGACTGGCCATTCATGTTTTACTGAAATGCTGAGTTAAACTGTGATCAGAATGAGTTGGCACTCCGTCTTACTGAAAATATGTGTATTTTTGTACACATATAGGATGGACATCCTCATAAAAACTGAGGAAGCTCATTTTTAAGAAAATATAGACAGGCACCTCCTTTAATTTTATGAATTTATTTTAACATCTGAATGAAACCTGGCTAAAAAATACAAACCTGAAGAGATTAATTGTATCAAAAACAAGAAATTAAAAGTAGCAAAGCACACTTTTTGATACAAATTATTATTTTGTTATTCAGTATTTTAGGTAAGAATAATTGGAAAATATCTCAGTTGATTACAAAAAATTCTTTATTAATAATTTAAATCATTTTATGTTTCAGTAAAAAAATTATATTTAAAAATAATAATTTAATACTAATTATCTATGTTATTAATTCACAGCAGATTTAACAGAATTTTGTTAATCAGTATATTTATTTATGTAATAGCAGTTTACAGAGTAACACAGCGGCACTTTGGTGTAATGAACTTAAATCACCGAAGTTACAAGGTGCACCAATCATAGTTGCTTTTTCTGAGATTGATTATGTTCATTACACAATTGCCTGTTCCTGTAGTGAACTGAATGAACATGTCATTTGACATTAGATTGCTAGTTTTAAAGAGTTGTATGTCATTTTTCGAAGTTATCAGAGATTCATGTCAGATTGGATACAACCATTATGGTTAATACATAATAGTACAAGAGAATATGATGCAGTAATATTATTTTTAATGATAAACAAATGAAATTTGTAAACATCATTAAAAATGATGTTACAATTATCACTGAAAATTTTCAAATGCTTAAAAATATTTGAATGATATATTTAATTTTTTAAAGATATTAATCAAATGAGAATCTTTTACTATAAATTAAAAATTATGTCTACCTTAGTTTGTAGATAACTGAATGAAACGTAAGTCATTCCTAAGAACAATATTGCCAGTTGTTCTCAGGAATAACCAGATCCCTCTCAGATTTACTGGAAAAGTAACGGGGTTTCTTGTATTTTTTTAGCTAAACATACATTTCACATTTAAACCAAAGTTCACAAAACTGTGGTATTAAATCCTAACAACTTTATTCTGTTCACCATAGTGAATGTATATTTTTATATTGAACAAAATTATTTTCAGCAACTCTGACTGTCTCTTTCACTTCAGACACATTACAACTATCAGAAAGATAAATTGATTAACAAAAAATAACTGTACCCATTTTTATTGTGAAATAATTCATGATGTCAGTTTTACTGGATTAAGTCAGTAGGGAAAGAGGAAAAGAATATATATTTAAATATATAGTAAAATGTTTACCTAATTTCTCAAACCTTTCATAAAATAAGATACAAATAAGACATGTGAGACAATCCCAAATTCATATTGAAAAATACACATTCTACAAAAAAAAAAAATAATTTATGAGAATTGTTCTTCAAGCATAATTTTATATATAAGCAGAAGAGACTGTTCCTATTAGATAATAAATAATATCCATTCCTATTAGTTACACAATCAATATGCTAACCTTTATGTTTTTATGATTGGTTTATAACTTCAGCAACATCTACCATATATTTTAATGCAATATTCCAACATCCAACCTATACACTCTTGTAGCATATCTGAATAAATATTGTTCTGGCAATTCACACCCAGCACGAATTTAAAAAGAGTGTTTCTACCTTTGTTATTTGATGAAATAATCATGAAAGATTTCTTTATTGTCTACATATTTGAAAGTGTATTTTTTAATTTTATTTTTTTTGTATTTCTAATTTTTCTCATATTGGATTTTTACTTTTAAATAAAATTTGTTTACATATGAATACTTTCTAAAAAAAGGAATTGTTATCAATAAAATTATTCAGTCATATACTGGAATTTAATTCTGTTTTATAGAAAGTGTATTTATAGACAGTTATTATGTTATAAAATGTAATGTAACAAAAATAAAATGGATGTATTACTATATTGCTAATTTTATTTTAAATTTATCGAATCCATTAGTCTATTATATCCCGGTCTTCACCTGCCCATCGCCTCCTGTTGGCCGCCTGGCGCTCCCTTGCAAAAGAGCAATGGGTATAACGTCGGAGACCACCAGAACGGCAGGCTCGGACACTATCCGATATTCGGAAGCGACTCGCAAGGCCGCGATACGTTGCATCTGCACGAACCGCTTCCGGTTTCTTTCAGATTTTAACGGCTGGGCCTACACTTCCGCCCCATATAACAGAATGGAATGCAGCGTGGACATCAGCAGTCGCCGTCTGCTGGCCTTCGGTTCGCCGACATTCGCCATGAACCGTTTGAGAGCGGTAATAGCTCTCGCGGCTTTGTCGACACTGTCCTTAGTTGCTCAGCAAGGCTGAGTTTTCAGTCAATCATCATACCGAGGTATTTCGCAGCCGGCTTGGTCTCGACAACCTCATCCCCGACCCGCAGGGGGAGGAGTGTGTCAATACGCTTGTTCATTAGAACCACGATCTCCGTCTTGCTGAGAGCTAGAGGTAGTAGAGTCTTCAGCATAAGATGGTTAAGTGCGGAGAAAACCACTATGATATTTTTGAGGGCCGGCTATCTGTAACTCGCCTTCCGCGGGTTGTGATGGCCTTCCAATTAGGTATGTCACCGTTCAGAAGTATCTGGATGTTATCCTTGATGAGAGGCTTCTCTTCAAGGAGCACCTCCAGTATGTGACGAAGAAGGCTATTGATGCTCTCTTCGGTGTTCGTAGAGTCATCCATCCCGATTGGGGGTTGAATTACAGCACCATGCGTATTCTTTATAAAGGTGTCTGTGAGGCCATAATGTTGTACGCTGCGCCCATCTGGGCTCATCGTTTGCAATTCCAAAGTTATAGGGACATTCTTTTATGAGCCCAGCGTCTTCTCTTGTTGGATGTTTTCGGCGGTTACAGGACTATTTCGCGAGAGGCAGTCACTGTGATTGCCGGCATGAAACCTGTGGATATTTTGGCTACGGAACGTAGCCAGCGGTGCATATCAAAGAAGGGAGGCCTTCTTACATCAGGGCGTATACGGGAAATCGAAGACCAAGGTTTTGATTCTTGGCAAGTTAGGTTCTTCTACTGGTCGAAATACGAATGGTATCTTTCCAAATGTTAAGGAGTTGCGTGCTATTAGTTGGGTTTCCCCCAATCGGTATACTGCTCAATTTCTCTCGGGACGGGGTGCCTTTAGGGACAGTTAGGACAGTTAGTGCCTTTAGTCTAGTTAGGTTTAGATTGGTTGACTCCGGCTTGTGTTCGGAACGTAGGGTCGATGACATGGTGGACCATGTCCTATATATCTGTCCGCGGTACGAAGCTGAGCGTACCAGAGTTAGTAAGGAACTTGAGAGAGTAAACTTCTTCTTAGATCTGCGAGTCAACTGGAAGACTCGCAGTGAATGGACAATTGTAGCTGGTTTCCTAAAATTCCTCGCCCAACGCAGGACGGCCGAGGGAATTTAGTAGAGTAGGAACCCGGGTGGCTAGAGTCCGTCTGGGCAGTTTGATTGACTGAAGGTAGGCGCTTCGGCAACGAGCCACGGTTATTTATTAAGAGGTGTTAATTTGAATTGCTAAGCTGTCGGCGAAGTTGCGGCCGCTGCCAACGGGCATGGAACTCCATGCTCCGGGGGGTGCGGTTGCGCTTTGACAAGGGTATTTTGAATGAGCAAACAACACCGTCGGCGGGACGCGGCTGCGCGCCATTTAGCTGTGGTGTGTAGTGGCGTCTCGACGGCGGTTTATGGTGGTGAATGTCACGCGGGGCTCTGCGATGGAGCTGAATGGGAGTAGGCGTTCATTCGCCTCTCCCTGGTAGACCAGACCAGAGTCCGTAGTTAACTTTATTTAATTAACTCGTGTCAGGGTTTGTTAAGCGATAGCTGAGTTCACTAAAGAAACTAGGTCTAAATTTTCGTTGTTGCAATCAACACTTTTGTGGGAATTTGTTGTTTCTTTGCCTCGATTACGACATTCACGTAATTGGCTCATTAATAAGTAGAACTAGGCGCGGGGTTCGCGCTTCCGCGTGTAGGCTCTTAGCTTAGTTCTTGAGGGCTACGAAGTAGTGTTATGTGTCTGAGTCTTCTTCGGAAGGCGATTTTACTGGGGCGGAATTACTGATGTAGATGTCCCTCGGGGCATCTGCATCAGTGGCATCTCTCCCGAGGCCGGACTGAACACTGTGGAATGTGATCAGTACGAGGGAAAAAAGATGACCTCCGTTAAAGCCACTACTGGCTAGGAACGGAGGGGGTGGTGTAGCGACCAGACACGCTAAGTGGCGGGATCTTCTCCCCTCGGGTGGGAATCGAAATGAGGGCTAGAAACAACCCATAGTTGTCCAGTCAGGCACTGACCCTATGCATCGCTCGGCTCAGGGCTGAACTGAGGCTTATTATTAATAATAATAATGCCCTGAGGTAGATAATCCCCTGTCCGGAACGCCAAAGCGGTCACCGTCCTTCCTTCCACGTCCAGGGCGGCTATATATATTATACGTATGTACAGCTGCACATACGTACAATACATAGCAGGCAAACGTGGCTCCAAGGTTACTCTCGGAAGTCAGTTTTGATCTGACTTCCATGTTCAGGTCACTATCTTGATATGAATTTTCGGCCAGCTGCAGATCATGTACTCTGAAAATGATTTGGTAATGGAATGATACCGAATTAAGAGCTTGCGATGTGGCGGTGAGGGTCGATGTTATTGCAGGTGTAACAGAGTCCCTTCCGTCATCCACATGCTCCCCACGATGGCAAGCATGTAGCTAAGAAGCTCATATATGTCGGTGCATGGGAGATCCAAAATCGGTGTATAGAGGCCTGAAGTCAGTCCAGAGATTGTGCAACCGCTGTCTGACAGGACATAAGCCGGTTCCACCGGAGTACCGGGTCGGACCTCCAAGGTTAGTAGTCCTGGAGTGGAAATGTACCGCGGCAGCTAACCATACTACAGTAGGGATCAACTATCAAGCAAAATCTTGAATAACTCAACGTGGCAGAGGGTGCAGGTCTTGTTTAGAAACAGCCGATTCGCCGGAAGCGAAGAGGAAATGAAGTAAAGATACAGACTAAAAAAGATTTGAGGAGTCAACATGTTTATTTTTAGAAGTAATGCGTCCAGACCAAGCCATCTAGTGATTGTGATAGGTAGAGGATGAAAACTTCCAGAAAGTCAGCCCTTTCTTAATTTCTTGGGAGATATCGAATTGTACTGTGGTCCTGTCAAGGAAATCAGCAAGACTTTCAATGGTTTATACATTGAAACTGTAAACGACAGTCAAAGCCAAAAATTTCAAGCTTTAAAGAAGATCAGTGAGTTCCCTGTGTCGTTCAATCACACATTACTCTTAATTCATCGAAAGTAGTTGTTTGTCGTGATCTTAACTGTAACGAAGAAAAAATGTCAAATCAAGGATTGATTCAATGCCGCAGATTAACAATCAAGAGAAATGGTGAGGTTCTTCCTTCTGCGTCGCATGTGTTAACGTTTAACAGACCTAACGTGTATGAGAAAGTACGTGCTGGCACACATCATCTAGATGTGCGCGCATTCATACTGCAGCCTATGAAATATTTTAATTGTTAACGTTTCGGACACATTGCGGTCAGTTGTGGAAGGCAAGAAATCTGCGTGTGTGGAATGGAAACTCATGAATGCAATTCGTGTAAAGATCCTCCAGTTTGTACCAAGTGCAAAGGGCACCACAACTGCCGTTCAAGAAAATGTCCGGTGTACAAATTGGAAACGACGGTTCAGAAAGTTAAAACGCTGTAAAAAATAAGTTACCCTGAAGCGAGGAAAATTGTTAGCAGTCGAACACCTCGACCGACAATGACTTATGAAGAAAAATACTATGATATAGATAATTACTGATACTAAGATGGAATCTACTCAGCAAAAGGAACCATTAAAACCCGCAAAGATGCAGCCACAGATGGACGTTGTACATAATGATAAGGGGACGTCTGGAAAAGCCAAAAAAATCAGTCATTCGACCAGTCATAAATTGAAGGAATATGTGCCAAGGGTGCAGAAAGAGTCTAAGCTTGGTGCGATGGAGGTGCAAGTAACAATAGAGAAAGAATCGAATACAGAGACTGTGCAACACGCAACTATGGAACTTCCAAAAGCCGAGAGGACACCTAAGGAGAGGGCGAATACTTAAGCCACCCCAATTTTGTTTGGTGAGTGCATCAAATTTGGACTTTTTAAGAGGACTTTTAAGACTTCCTGAAGAGGAAGATGATACCATGTTCTTGGCCTTAGACACCCTGTTATCAGAGATAAAGGCCGTAAAGAGGATGGAGAAAAGATGGTCGAAAGAAAAACCAAGGCGATAAACAAATGTGGTATGTTTACTAATCAAGATTTCAGAATTTTGTAATTTTTTTATTACAGATAATCGTTTAATAGACTTTATATTTTTAATATCAAAGATTGAAAGTAACTGAATCTTTTTTTAATTTTTTTGTTTGAGTAAAAGGCTAATGACCAAAGTAGTCGATGCCTATAACCCCGAAAAAAAATTATAATAATGGTCCATTCACGAGCGGACGTTGATAGATTATACGTCTCGCGGAGAGAAAGAGGCAGAGGTTGTGGCAAAATTGAGCGGCGTTTTTAAATCCAACAGCTGGGCTAGCGCAATTCCTTGTATGTTTGTAAAATTAAAAACAGGATATGACTATCTGGCCTCGCACCTACATTGCATACGAGTTCTGACCTCTTCAGCATGCCAATTCTGCGTCCATGAAATTATGGATGCAGACCATTTGAGAACCTGCAGAGCTCTGGACTACTCGTAGAAGGATGATGAAGACCCGTTTACACAGAAGCCCGTCTATGCTGGTCAGCGCGTCACAAGATGGCCCAACGGCCAAGAGTAGGCGTCGGCTAGTAAGTAATTAAGCAATTCCTCTTGAAGAATGGATAGGACAGGCTCCTTCGACAAGTGATCAGGATGGAAAGAAAACCAAGTTACGCGGGAGTTCTGTCAAAAGCCATGAGAATTAACCACACATGCGCCAGACAGTTGGGAGAGGCACATGATTACAAGAAGACATTCTGATGGAGATGGATGTGAAAAAAATATCACACGAAATATTAAGAAAAGAGTGGCGCGGACAAAATTTGCATGAACAGTATGCCATCAAAATGCAGGTATCGATAAGGATCGCACAGTGTCATGACTTCGTAAAGAACAGCTGAAAGCAGAAACCGAGGCCCTGATAGTGGCGACGTAGGATCAGGCATTGAGAACAAAAAATTACGAGAATTACATCATGAAAACAAGACAGGATGCAGATAGATGCAGACTGTGCAGGGCCTTTTCCGAAACAATCAACCATGTCATATCGGGATGCCTGTTACTGGCAAAATTCGAATACCTGTAAAGGCACAATAGAATTTGTGACTTCGACCACTGGACCATTTGTAGAGAACTGAGGATTCCGCTAAACACGGAAAAATGGTACCAGCATTTGAGATCACAGCGTGTGATCTCAAACAGTAGATATATGATTACGCATGATATGCTAGTCCACACTGATCGAAAAATAAATGTGAATAGGCCTGACATTATACTCAAAGATTATGTTGGAAGAACAGCGTTGCTAATAGATGTCTCGGTGCTAAACTACATGAATATTACGCAAAAGATTGCGAAGAAGAAAGATCTAAAGATCGAGGTTAGCAGGATGTAGAACATGAAGATCCAGATAGTCCGATAATCGCTGGGGCCCTTGGTGTGATCCCTAAGGACCAACAAGAAGATCTACAGAAAATACCATACAGATTGAGAATTGAAGATATACAAGACATAGTAGTGCTCAATGGCACGGTATACATCCTAAAAAGAGCGCTGGATTAGGAAAACTCGTTACGAGTATCTTGAATCCTTAACGTCTAGTTTCAGGACGCAGGAGTTCACAAGATGTATGAGATTGTTACCAAAGGGTATCACAACGCGAATTGATTACGTGTGGTATTGTAGTATTACTTATAAACTTTTGTTGGTTGTTTGTTACTTGTTATATATTTTTTATTTTTCTTTCTGATGTCATTGTGTGTTGAAGTGTGAATGTGTTAATTGGCATGAGTGTGGATGAGAGATTAATTTGTGGATATTCGGACCCCAGAGAGGTAGGCGTTTGTGACCGTTCCCACAAGCGCGCTGGTTGCGTGCCGGAAGAATATGAGATTGGCCCCCGCTAACTGGCGCCCACACCCACCGGACTCAGTTCGAGTCCCGTGATAATAATAATAATAATAATAATAAAATTGTGCAGTTTGTCGTTGTGAAAGTATATATTTTACAATTGTATTTTAATATTTTTAATGAATTTAAAAGGTTATGATGACACTAGGGTCGAAAATTACCAAATTTGTACCTATTAAAATTTGTTTAAAGTACGTGTTCGAAGAAAAAGGTTAAAAATGTTTACTAATTTGTGTAGTAGATTCGTTTATTACAGTAGTCAGAAAAAATTTATAAAAAGTTTTAAAATGCAGTAGTTATAAAAATAGTTTTAAAAAGCTTAGAATTAAATAATAACTTACAACTATATATTAGTATAGAATAATACTATAATGATGGAAAAGTAAAATTATGAAATTATTAATTATTCGTGTTAAATTTTCTTTTGAAATCCCTTATCTATGAAATAAATAGAAATTAAACAGAAAAATCTTCCGCCATAATGTATGATAATATCATATTTAATAATACAAAATACTATGTACTCGTATATAATTTTTGTTGTTTTGTTGGTGTAGCTATAGTTTTAAGCATCCACACTGCTTCTTTAATACTTGTATTAAATCAAGATTAATAATCTTTATACATCTAAGTACAAAGGAAATAGAAAAAAACATAATTATTAACAAATCTATGATTTGATTGGTTTCCTCTACCTCATAATAAGATAATGGATTTGGGTAAAGATATATAATTATTATTATCATCAAAATAAACGTTGTAAGCCTATGACTCTCAGTCTGTAAGCCACTTTTGTAAGTAGAATAACTGGAAAATATGATGTGTCTAAAAATATGTTATTAATAAATTGTTAAACTTATTAAAACAAAGATATTAAATTGAGGCTTTAAATTTTGAAAATTGTTTTTAAATATATATTTTTTTAAACTAAAGTAGGGCTTTGCCTCCTTTCTTGATAAAAAAAGGTTTTCCTCTATCAGTTAGAATTAAAGATGGTAAAATTTAAAAGAATATTTGGAAGAACGTTTTTCATAATTTGTCCGAAGCTTCACTTCTGGCTAAATAACAAAGTTTATTATAATAATGACTTCAAAAATGCAATAAAAAGTAATAATATTCATATCTTTTTTAATTTTAACTTTTTGATGCATCAATATCAATTCAAAAACTTACAAACCCATAATTTGGCGCCGATATCAAAAAATCAAAATTAAATGAAGAATTCAAAAAGTATTATTGTTTATTTTTAACGCGTTTTTTAGTCTGTTTTATTTCTTTAAAAAATGTATTCTATTAAAAATAAAAAATAGTTTTATCTTTATTTAAAATACAGATAGGCCTACAAAAAATGATACTCATATGTAAAAATTTGTCAGATAAAAAAAAGGGTGAGAAACAACTTAATAAAAAATATTGTTTAATAAAGATAATAGAAAAAAAATACAATTAGAATCCAGATGTTTCAGATTTGAATCCCAGTTAGACTTGATATATTTTGTACGCTACAAATTTCTATTTTCATATTCCCTCACACAAACTTCTTTGCAAGCTTCTATGGAGAATTACTTTATCAGTCAAAAAAAAAAAAAAGAAAACTACAAGTGTGGATAAGGCTGTTTGTATTACGATAATATGGTTTTTTTTTTACTTCTCATTTTCCAAAACGTTTTCACAAAGATTATTGTGAGAAACTTCTTTACACAAAGAGAACAGCAAAAATACAGTAATGTGTTAAAATGATTTGTGATAATGTAATCTTTTGTTTACAAATATTTTTCTCATGTTCATGAGATGAAACTTACAACAGAAATACCAAATGATCTTTTCTCTTCTTAATAAAAGATCATCAAAATCATTGCAGTTGGTAAGGTTATATTAATGACTTTACATTAAAAAAAAATCATGATCTCCCAGACAAAAGTAATGTTAATAATTATTTCAGGTTGAATTAAAATAAGGATTTTTATTTGTCAACTAGTAATTATTAGTCATTTACATCACACAATTTTTGTTTATTATTAATTTTTTAATGGTAATTAATAACCCAGAAGTACATTTTTGGTATCAGATAGAATTATCATTTAATTTTAATGCAGTAGTAGGAAATTCTATCAAATAATCAATGTACACTAATTAGATAATTTAAAAAATTATTTTATGTTAATGATTATAATGCCAATAAGAAATAAAACCTTACAAATCATTGGCCACTTTGTCTTATTCTGTAACATGACAACTGTTTCAATATTATACTGATAATTTAGACATTAAAATTCAATTAAAAGTAAGTATACCTTTGATTGAGTTTGAATCATGGCCTTGCAGGATTAGAAAACTATTATAATAACAAGAGATGTAGATGGTGGTAACAATACTTTAATTTAATTTACAAGATTTTGTAAATCTTAACAAAATTATGAATCTTAATAGATATTTTTTATAATAATTTTAATAATATATAATTTTTTAATAATTTTATTTAAGTAAAGAATTCCATTACCTGTTAACTGGAATGAAGTACTTACAGATGTATCTTACTTATTTATTTCTATTTCTAAACTGCTAAATAATTACTGTTGGGTAAACTGGTTTAAATTTTTGAATCTTAAAATGATATTGCTTCTCACCTGACAGTGAGAAGTACTACAGCTAAAAGTAGAATGCAATATAGTAAGAGCGTATTTATATTATAAACTAAATATTCCAGTTCATCTGTATTCAATCTGCAGTCGGATTTAAGGTACTGTGTTCATTTTAGTTTTATAACCCACTCACATTCACAATACATAATTTCCATAAGCTTTGAAATGATTTTTATTCTTTCTTAAAAAAATATACTCTCTACCATTTCTAAACCAGGAATAAAGTAAGGTATTATTTGACCAAATGTGGTCTAAATTACTTTTCTATTGTGCTGTTTATATTTTAGTTCATGTATAAATTTATTTATAATTCTGTCTTTTAAATAAATCTACATTTTTGTAAGTATATTACAGCTAAAAATAAATCAATAAAAAAATATCAATGAGTTGAATTAGCTATTGACTTATCAAAAGAAATTGTAATATATGCTTGGAATTTTTGTAACATACCAGCGTCTTATATGTTAGGAAAAAATTAAGTATCTGGTAAACTCTACGCTGAACTTCAAGGTCTAAAATTTACCTTTGAAATGTCTAATGTATTTCATATTGTGAAACGGTTTCATCAATGTTTCTTAAATTTGGACAATAATTTATAAAAAAAGTAAATATAATTTTTAAGTCTTGCGTGAAATTTGAAAGATTTAAGCTTATTAAATATGAGGTTTCATTCAAATTGTATTTAAAAATCTATACAGAAAACACCATTCTAAAATATTTCTTTACATTTTAAAATCATAGAATATTAAATTGTGTTCAAGGAAAATTGAAAACTGTTTTTACTTCCAACTTATATTAAAGATTTTAGCAGAATTAATATAATATAAAATGAAGCAATGATATGATGAATATCACCTTCCTCTAAATGTCAGTGCTGCTGACAAGCACATACAAGTAGGTATGTCTATAACTTGATGGATATCTGGCTTACAGTGTTTTTGGTAAACAGGCTAAATATGTATTGTTGATTGAACCTACTATGTATGCTATATGTATCTACCATATGAATCATCAAAGTTAAAAAAATTGAATAGTTTCCTTTTTTTATAGTTGATTATATGATAATTAAGTGTATTGACTAATAGTAATAACAGTTAATGTGTGCTTATCAGTTAAAATAGAAGATTATTGATCTAGTTTTATCATTTTCATTTCTTTGCATCAAAATACTTCCATTTTCTTGAAACAAAGAAATAAAGAAAAGACTGAATTACAGTTTGGCAAAAGTTTAATAAGAGCTAGGCTTAGAGTATGCTGACCTTTTAGTACTGTAGGTATCCTAAAACATTTGATTCAGTATTACCATTCAGTATTACAAGAAGTTAAATGGGAATATTAAAATCAATAATTTACTAATAATGTCTTACAATATGACACATGAAAGTTGCTATCAGTACTTTATATGAACATGCTGTTACATATACGCTGGTCTACTGTATTGATATATATGTTACATGTCTTAATAAAACAGTTGCAAAGGTCTCAATATGAAACATAAGTCATCCCAAACATCACATAGCCACTCTCAATAATAACAAGCATTCCATGGTATGCTTAAAAAAAATTGCATTGATAATGGTAATAATACTTACTGTTAAAAATGAACTAAACCAGTTATTAAATTGTTACTGTTTTTCTTTTTCTTTTTAATACAGTCTAATAAAACACAATGTGTATGTTACATAAGCATGCTTATACATACCTAGACAGTAAGAGACTGCTCTAATTCTGTTCATTGCCTTTATATTTGTTATCTTTTAAGGAGGAGGTGGAGGAGGAGTTTCAAAGTTACTTATAACAAAAACTAATCAATCCATTAACTGATTAAGAGATAACTTCTGATCCATACATAACTTCTATTCATTAAAAGATGATGCAGAAAAAGTTTTTAAAGTGCTTCTATAACTTTGTATCTAATTAGCATAACAGTATGTGAACCATTTAGCAACTATAAGAAAATTATTATTATACAATTAGTTCTCAGGAAATGAATAACCATAAACTTAAGTTTCATTCACAATAAAGTATTTGTTCTTGTAGTATTGATTTAATTACTTCAATATCCTTTCAAATTGTTATTAATTTAAGTGTAACTGCTTAAAAGTTACATGTTATCGATTACAATACATAAACATTAACTTCCCAGTTTAATTTGAATGCAACTTGAAATATTTTAACTCATTGGTTCACAAAATTACACGCTATACAAGAATTTCCAACAAGATATGAAGCAGTTTCTTTGGCCGACAATGCTAGGGGACTCTTTTTCAGTCTCTACAAACACTTTCTTTTATCGCTCTGAAAAACTGAAATTTACTAAGAGATTTTCTAGAAGAATGAAAGAATTAACAGACAAGTTTACTGATTGTAGATACATTGATGAATGTGTAATATACTATAAAAAAAGAAATTTACCAGGAAGTGAATATGATGGATGTATCATTCATAGTTAGTAGTGATGTATTAACATTTAACATGTAGTATTGCCATATATTATACAGTATTGCCATAATGCTAGTATTGACATATTAAGAGTTTATAACAAATTTACTCTGTTAAAAAATAGAATGACATTATAAACTTTTTAATTTTTATTTTTCCAATCATTAAATATTTGGTTCTTGGTTTGATGGACTAAGAACCAAACTAAAATTGGAATGCATTTTCAGATTTCATGTTTACCTTTCTTTTAAAATGCTAGTTTATCAGACTAAAGATACAGTTTAAGAAAAAAATTATTTTCAGAATACATAAGAATCTAAATTTATTGGTGGTGAAACCTGTTTTATATTATTTCCATCAGAACCCTTTGACCAGAGCCAAAACTCCTACCAGGTTAATTCCCAATATATAAAATAAAAATCAGACCAAATCTATTTAATACAATATACTAATAAATTAATTACTCCATGGTATGTATTTCTACTAGATTTCGCCTGTGTTTAATTATAAAATATCTCACATTAAATGAGTAAGGAAGCAAAACTAACAAAATTTACTTTCATTATTTCGATTGATTTTCAAGAACTCTAAAAACACGGTAAATCAATTTCTGCTTGAGTTGTTTAGGTGAATTATGAGTTTATAATATAACCTTAATTAGTAAATTAATTCATTGTCATGATAACAAGTTATATATTAGCGCCACAATATGGCGGCTGCTCGTTGTCAGCTGATAGCAAGGGAAAGTTAGTGGTTGTGATACGTTACATCGACATCTGGTGAAGTTTGGTATTTACAATTTATCGAGTGGTGTATGTTGCTTTACATTTTCTAATTTTATTGTAATTGGTTCATTAATTTTTGAAAAATTTATTCCACTTTTGAAGTGAAAGTAAGTGGAGCATTTGCAAAAATGTTCGCTATGTTACACGTCATTTTAGATCTCAATCTATATTTTTACGCTTGTCAACGCTTTTGTAGTGTTTTTTTTTTAATTGAAATTTCAGTTTGGTATTGTGGTATATTTGTTGTGAGAGTTAAGGACTTATATTTTTATATTTTATTTACTGCTATGAAAATTTAAAAAAAATGTAAAGAAATGTGGCGTTTATGATGTGGAAAGAAAAAACCATAATCCATGTCTATTAATGAATACCGTAATTTATGACCAATTGTCTCGATTAAGCGCCCAAAAAAGATTCTAAAAGAAGGTTAGATGTAGGAAAAGAGTTTTAATTTATTTCTTTTGGTTTTTTGAAACAAGTTTTTCATGTTCAATGTGAACACCATTCAGATATAATAACCTAGTTGAAAAAAAAAAAATAAAAAACTTTGTTATTCTTTTATTCGATTGCAAATGAGATTTTATAATTAGACTTAAGGACTTAGCACAACAGTAATTACTGATTGAAGGTTATGATTCAACATTTGCATCTGTTAAAATGATTTAAAATTTCAGTGTCATCTGTTATTTTTATGCCTATGCTTTTTGAAACCTTAAGATTACAAAAATTAGAATTTTTAAAATACGGTGTATTTGTATCTGGCCCCTCCAGTATATTGACAAGAACATTAATTTTTCTCTAGTATGTATTGTTAGTGTATGAAATGAAATGCGTATTTACTTCCCAGAGAGTGTTGGGTTTGTTATTGTGAAATTAAGCTTACCTTTGAGAACTCTCAATTATTCTCTAAATTCCTGAACATTTCAAGACAATGAACCATTCTCTTCCTCAGTGATGTGCATGGCAAGTTGTCATAGGTCGTCTTAAAGTAGTTAGGAAACCATTCCAATAATTTGAAAGCAATATTATCTTTTTAAATTAAAAATTTTGTTTGAATGTTTATTAATGTACATTATGATGTTTTTTCTTAAGATTTTATTTTTTATTCTGTATTTAATGTAACTGCCTATTAGAATAATTGATTCTTGACCAAATATACGTAATCCTACAAAAATACTTAATATACTCCTCTTATTACTAGTATACTGCCTCCATGTAAATTTATGAGTGTTCTTGTGCTTAAAGAGAATATTCATTATTTGTAAAGAAATGTAGCTGACACACCCCAATAAGTACTCAATATAGTTATTTAGTACTTCTTACCTTTGCACTGCAGCATCATTGACCCCATTTCCAGTTCTTGGATCTAAATTCCTATTTAAAAAATCCCATCCATCACTACACCTGGGTTTTGTAAAATTCCTCTTTTTCTCTTATGTGCGAGTCATCTGTTGAGAGTATAGACTGCTAATAAGGTTACTTTATAAATATATATCCAAATCATTGGTCATTGCCCATTAATAGTCCCCAAATGTAAATGATTGCCTTGTACTTTCTTGCACACAGCTATAGCAATTCCAGCATTTGCTATTCTACTTCTGTTTAAATCATTGTAACAAAGTGTATACTCTCCTCTCCTTACAGTATTCTTGTCTTTACAATATTATCCTTAATTTACAGTATTCCTTTCTTCTTTATCTCTGTTAACAAGATGATGTCGACTGAATTTTTTAAGTTTTCTCCCTTTTGGTGTTTAATCCTTGGAACACTCTGTATTGCTAAAATGTTACATGGTTAAATGTCACATTTTCTTAACCGTTTTTTTTGTCCATTTGTTTTTAGCTTTGTTTCTGATCCAGTGAAGTTCTTTTTTGCACTGAAAAATTTTCACAAAAAATGGGCCAAAGGCTTTAACCCTCAATTTTTTGATTTTCTTTCAGGGTTGTCTTCCTTAAGCTGCTGGAGAATTTACTCCTAACATTGAAGATAGCAGTAGTAGCCCTGTTTGCAAATAGTCCTTGTTTTATAGCAGTAGCCCTTGATTGCAAGTAGTAAATATTTCAGCCTTATATTTGACTTTATTAATTAATTGAAATTAATATTGTCACTTAGTGGAAGAAAATTCTAGGTGTGTTTTCCCCTCCACTGTTTTAATTGTTGTACTGAAATTTTATTAATTAGAGCTTAAAATTATTTCTATCAATACAGCATAAATTTAGCATTATTTTAGATATTTTAATGCTTCAGTTAAAAAGCAATTTCAGTAAAGAAATATCAGCTTCTCTAATTCACATTTGCCTTTTTTTATTCTGTTGATCTCTGTGTTGGGTATTAGTGTATTTACCTTTCATCTGAAAGGTTGTGGATTAGAATCCCAATCAGGCTTGGGATTTTCATTCAATACTAAATTCATCTATCATTAATTAATTAATGAAACTAATTTATTTATTTATACAACAATAACTGGCTAGATTTTAATGAATTTAGTAGCATGTAAAAGCCATACCTGACCAGAACCTTACTTCTGAATGAGTGTCAAAGTTGCTACCCTCAGCCACAAAGAACTGCAGATTAAATGATTAAAATTGGGTGTAAGCTTATTGTTGTTTGATTAATAAATAGATAAAACATTTTTGTGATATTATTTACATTGTAATGAAATCTAGTGTACACTAGTTGCATCGTAATCAAATTTATGTGTTGATGAATCATGTGTTTAGGGTGACCATTTTGATTAGAATTATCAGAGCACTAACTTTTTTTTACCCCCTCATCTATGTGATAATATCATTTACATCAGAGTCAATGGTATAAATCCAATTTAAAATATGAGTTACCCCCCCCCCCCCCCCTCCATTTTCAAGGAGAAATGGTTATCCCCATTTTTACTTTTTGAAATATGAGTCTGAAGAATCATTATTATAATGCTTTATTGAATTTAAAAAATAATCTATGAAGATAATTTTTATGGGGTATTATTATTGAAATTTACTGTGCATGTGCACACATGTGAATGTTTCTCATATAAAAATTTTGTTTTGTGCAAAACGTGCTATTTTCATTTCTGCTCTGTAGCATTTGCTGATTCTAGGACATTCTTGGTTTGACTCTCAATAATACATCTTCAGTTTTCCATTTGATAAAAGCACGTAAATATATTCTAATGTTACGTCTATCCATTTGCTCCTTGACTGAATCCATTGAAAATTTGTGTTTCTTGTAGTTGCATCTATTCTAACTGTAGTTCTATCTGGAGTTTTACCGTATTTGTTTGTTTTTTTAATGTTTTACAGAAAAGTACAAGTACTTTTCTTGTACAAGGGATTTGTTCTTTATCATATGCCAACAGCACAGATCTTGAAATGTCAAGAAATTGCCGAGACAAATTAGAAATTGTAAAATTCTACGCCTTAAGAATGAATCTTCTCTTTAACACTCCATATTGTATGCAAATCTTCATCAACTAGGGATGGTGAGCACCAAGCTCCTTATCATTAACATTCTCTCAATGCTTGTATTACAGTATCTAATTACTTTCATTACACTTTTCTGTATCACAATGAATATGTAAACGTCATAGTTTTGGTTAAATTTTTTTTTGATCAAACATTTCTTGTATTAAAAAACATGATTACTGGTTGTACTTCAGAATTGAATGCCAATCATTTTAAATGTGAAAACCAATGCATTGGTTTATGTTATGTTCATATTGAGCCTGTGAACATAAGTACTATTTTGCTTTAAGAATACTCTTTGAAAAAATTGTTCTTATAATCGCATTTTCCAATTGATAAGGGTTTTCTTTTCCCTTAAGTATAACTAAAAATTCTGTATCCTTACTGTCAATCTTATCATTTCTTTTGGTTCTTTATATATAAACTATAACAGGTGTTTTATCACCACAATTTTTTAAATAGCTTGAATATTTTTCTTCTGTTTCATTTCAGTAATCTCTTATTCTGCAGTTTTCCACTCTTTACATATTCCATGTCCTTTATTTTTTTACTACTGCTTATTTTACTCTTTCTTTCCACCATCTTTTACTTTGTTTTGCCTTTGGTTCTTTCACATACTTTCTCAACATTCATTTGATGTTATTTTGAATTCTGTCCATTCACATTTATCTGTTATTTACATACTAGCTACTTATGTTTTTACGACTTAATTGTTAACCACTTAATTGTACTTATGTTTTTATGACATAATTTTAACTTGTGTTAAAATTATGTCTCTTATTGTGATGAATTTTCATGACAGCATAAAGGTCATGCTGAGAGTCCTTTTTTATTATCAAGGCATGGTTCAACATGAGTCTGTTCCTCAAGGACTGTCACTAAAGAGTACTAATTAATTGCTCTTCATTGGCTAAGAGATGCTGTACAGTGCAAGATATTACAACTTTCGGAAAATGGTGATAGGAAATTTCATTACAGCTATGTCCCAACCAACTTATCCACTGATTTTTGGCAAATACAGAATTGAACAACTTCAGGAGACTCCTTACTGAGACATGGCCCCTGTGATTTTTAGCTCTTTCCTAAGCTTAAAATTCTGCTTCAAGGAAAGAGATTTGAAGACAGAGAAAAGATCAAAAGAGATGTGATAAGAGGACTTATGGTGCTCACTAAAAATTATTTTAAAAAATGCTTCTTCAAACAATGGAACATCACTGTACAAATGTTTCATGAAAAGGGGTCTACTTTGAAGGAGAATCTACTCATTCGTGAAGCATTTTTGATTTTTAAGCCAAGGTTGGCTACTTTTTGATCACACCTTGCATAATCTATTTGGGTTTTGTTCTTTTGTGCTGTGATTGGTGTTCGTGCTGCCTTTACTCTGGATTATGTGTTTCTTATTACTAGACTGTTCCTTTCATAAAGTTATTAACTTTCCCTCATCATTTCATTGTCTATACCATTTAGGTATGGACAGTGAAATTTAAGCAATATAAATATGAAAAATCCTGATGAAGTTTTCTGTCTAATCAACTAATTGATTCCATCTCTCTAATCTGATTGTCAGTCTCTGTTGTTAAGTGAAAGCCTCTTAGTCTTAACGTTTGAAAGGTTACAGGTTCAAATCCCAATCAACCTTGGCTTTATCATAAACTGTCAGATTAGTTGCCATATTCTTCCCCCAAACAAGGTATGGGTTACGTTATAAACCAGGGCTTCTTAAACTTTTTTATATAGCGACCCCCTTCAAGCTTAGAAAATTTTAAACGACCCCCTCCTCCATATAATGAAATATATATTAACCGTAGATGTAGATGTAATATCGCACTATTTTACAATGTAAATAAAATAAGGATTAAAGAATACGTACCCATTCATTTCACATATATATAATTGGAAACGTTGACGGGATATCGGTCGTAATAAAATACAATAAATAGAATGACATAAAACTATATATATATTTATTCAATAGAAAAAAAATAAACTTTTGTAACAATTTTTTTATAAGAAAACATAAAACTATATCTATATATTCAATAGAAAAAATAAACTTTTGTAACAATTTTTTTAATAAAAACATATTATTAACATCAAACAATATTAATGTGACGGATGTGATTGTTTATTTTTACACAAATAATTAAATCTAGGCTCAATTTGAGTTAGTGCAGATCGTAATAAATTTTCAACGTTTATTAAAGTTGAACGGTATTTTGATTTTATGTAAGTTAATGTGGAAAAGGCTGATTCACATAAATATGTTGTACAAAATGGCAGTAATTTGTTCATTGCCATTTCCGATAGTAGGGGATATTCTGATTTGATTTCTATCCAAAATTCATGCACAGGCACTTGAGAAAATCTAAGTCGCAAGGTAGTATCACTTGTTAATTCGGCAAATTCTTCTTGTGCTTTTAAGTTTAAAAAATTAATTTCTTCCATTTCAATTGAAAATGGATTGCAAATCCATTGTTGTGTATCGATATCATTGGGAAAATACCTATGCATGTAAACTTCCATATCCTTCAAATGATTAACTATAATTTTTGTTATAGGAGTATCTTTTTTTGAAATATTGTTACTAATTATATACTCGTCAGTAAATGGAAACATTTCGAGCGATCCACTTTCCACTCTGTTCTTCCATATAAGAATTTTTTTAACAAAGGCCTCAAGTTTATTTTTTAACATAAACATATTAACGCAGACTCCCTGCATTGATAAATTCATATCATTGATTTTATCAAAAATATCTGCCAAATAGCATAGCTTGAGAAGCCATAAATTATCTTGAAAATAATCGGCCAAATTAGAATTTTGTTCTGTTAGAAATATAAGAACTTCATCTTTTAAAGTTAATAATCGTTTCAAACTTCGACCTTTTGATAGCCACCTAACTTCAGCATGTAACAATAAACTTGTATAATCCGAATCCATATCAATGCACAAATTTTTAAACAATCGACTATTAAGTGCTCGACTTTTAATAAAGTTAATGATTTTGACTGCATCAAAAAACACAGTGTTTAATTCTGGTGCAATTTTTTTAACAACAAGTGCCTCTCGGTGAATCATACAATGTGTAAATGTAATATGATCATTTCCAGCTTTAACAAATGCTGTAAAACCAAGATCTTGTCCGGTCATTGCTGCAGCACCGTCCGTGCACACACCAACACAATTTTTCCAATTTAATCCTTCTTTTTCAAAAAACTCATTTACTTTTTTATATATATCTTTTCCACGAGTATGACCTTCCAGAGGACGACAAAACAGTATATCTTCATGAATGCTTCCCTCATAAATATATCTTACAAAAAGTAACAACTGTGCCATTTTTGAAATGTCTGTCGACTCGTCCAGTTGTATTGCAAACTTTGAGCTGTCTTTAAGCCTCATAAGAAGCTGTTGAAATTGATCACTGCTAATGTCTGAAATTCTTTTGGACACAGTGTCATTTGATAATGGAATTTTACTAATTTCAGCAGCATACTGTTTTCCATGAACAATTTCAGACATTCTTATAGCTGCAGGTAGTAAAAGTTGCTCTCCAATAGTAAAAGGCTTTTTCGTTTTTGCTATCAAATACGAAACTTCATACGATGCCAATAGATATTTATCATTCAAAGTAACATACTTCTCCAAAGTGTTCTTTACTTTATTTGATGTTTGCAAAAGACGCTCAAAATATTCTATTGGCTTTTTTGATAACGTTGCATGTTTAGTATTCAAATGTCGTTGCAGTTTTGACGGTTTCATGCTTTCTGCAGCCAAAACTTCTTTGCAAATTAAGCACACTGGTTGTTCTTCATTGTTGTGAGAAGAGCATGTGAAGCCATACTGCAAATATGATTCGTCATATTTTCTTTTTTTTGTTTTGCTAGAAGTCGGATTTGAAGCACTGCAACTTGGTTGTGACGGCGTGGCAGACTTATTAGTTGGAATTTTAATTAGCCATTTATCCATGATGGTTAAATAATAATAAATAATTAAACAAAATGTAGTTGAACTTTAACGTAATAATTAAAAACACCAACTGAAAATTACACAGTAAATACACACATGTCACTACGAAGACAAAGCTGAGTCCAAACTGAAGTACAAACAGAAAAATAACTACACTCGAATCTTTACCAGTGCAATGACAACAAATTACGATCAGATCAACCCCGACGCATGGCGTGTTCAAAGTGTGCAGCGCACAAAGGCACCGTATCACAAAGACGCCGAAAAAGAAGCTTTCATTCAATTTTTTTTATTCTTTTATAAAAATAATATGCCGATTCGTCTAGCCTAGCTTGATTATGCTTCCGTATTGTATGTGTAAGCTGTAAGGCGACGCGGCGTCTGGGTACTTATAATCACTAAGTTATCTTGCAAACACTGACGCCGGCGGCCAGACATCAATGTCGAATGTTCAGTTGAAAATCGAGGAGCGCGTTGTATTTATTATTTTAAATGCTACATCCATATTTTCATTTATAGGCTCTACATAACAGTTTTGCATTGCCACTTTTTTCAAAAAATAGTTATAATAAAACTACAATAGTATTTTGTATGATTTTTATTTGTATTTATATTTGTACGTAGTGTGTATACTAATTTTAAAATTTTATTTATAATGATTGAAAAGTATCAAATCTTTGCGACCCCCTTTCAGTAGTCTCGCGACCCCCCTGGGGGTCGCGACCCACAGTTTAAGAAGCCCTGTTATAAACTAATCATGTGCAGTATTAAAAAACTTATTGAATAAATATTTACGGGTTTTTGAATGATGAATTGTAGAGTTCACTGTATAAAAGTTTGTCTAAAGCTAATTGAAAGAAAAAAATATTCTTATACTTAAGGGTTATGCAAAAGTTGACAGATATGTGGACTAAAGTCAAGTGGTGTTCTTCAATTATAAAATGTATGGCATCTTTTTTAGATATGGTAATAATAATTAAATAAATAAAAAAGGTAATATATCAATAACTAATTTTGTTTTTCCTCATTTTAGGATCACTTGCCAAGATGAGTACCATTCATTTGATGTTTCCTGATGAAGATGTGGAAATGGGTGGTAAATCTGCAGTTGAGGATGATTTTGCATATAGAAACAATGTTCATCAAGCCTCTGCTAATATTCGTTTAGGTAATAGATCATTACCTCACGTTTTAAAAGTTTGCTATCAGTTTAAAAATATTACTTGAGTTATGAGCATTGGATCATACCGTTAATTTTTAGCTCTATTATTGAATAGAGAAGTTTTTAGTTTTTCAATACGGGACATTTATATTAAGAAAATATATGATTGAATTGTGTCAATTGATTTAAAACTTTCCTCTGTACAAAGTTTATGTTTTATGTTGTGTATTTATGTCCAATAAGCTAAAAAATTTTGAAAAGTAATTAAAAATAAGAGTAACTAAACATTTTGAGTTTATCCTAAACATAGAACACTCATGGGTATTTAAATCTTTTTAATCTGTCTGTGACGTTAACTTTAAGATGCATATCTTGTCTACCAGTAAATGTTTCTTCTGTCAGAAATTCCTGCATTAAAAGTTGATTTGAGTTAATGAAATTTCAGTAGTTCTCATCTAATTTGAAGAAGAGCAACCAATTTCTAAGCTTCTGTGAATCAATTTCTTGGCAATTAGTTCCCTAGCAGGATTAATTTGGATGGAGGGTGAAATATAGATGTCTCTAAGCAAAATATTTCTGTAGCATTACACTTATGGTAAGTTACTTGTTTGTTTTACCTCATAATAAATATGTTTGTGACCAAACAGAATACCATCTGCAAGCTTCTGAATATCACCTTTGGATATTTCCATATTCTTTTATTTATTCCAACTTGGTCAGTATACTACTACAAGCATCATTTGAATTGTTAAAAATATATTTTATATTTACTTCATTCATGGGTTTATCACTTTTTTCTTTTGAGGATATTTATTTTAGGTTCTATAGAATTTTTCTTCATGTTGGAATTCAGGTAATGCATGTGGTAATCTTGCAGTTAAAAAAAGTATCCACTCAGCCAAAACAAAATCCTTTTTGGATTTTGTGTTTGGCAAACAAAACATGCTGAAGGGACAGTGACAAACCAATCGTTTTTTGTTGATAATTTGATCAGTATAGGTTTATGATAAACAAGCTATTGGTAATAATAAACTACTTATTAACATGTGTGCTAAACCATTCTTAGTTTGTATCATTAGTACTATTTAAATTTTTTTTTTAATCTAAAAAAAACCTGAAATACATACTTAGTGTGCTTTCTTACTGCTATTATGTTTTAAATATGTAATTATGACTTCATAAAATTTAGACATAAATTTACATCCTATGTTGTGGGCAATAGTTCTTCACTCATAGTGCAAAACATGCATTCATTCATACTGTTTTGCTATTAGGGAAGGTCCTGTCATGGCTGCTGCACTCCACTTTGTTGTCTTTTGCTAATCTCTTTGTTTCTGCATACTTTCCCTTTTCCATAATCCCATCCGACATTTGAAATCTCTTTTTCTTTCTTTTTTTCTTCTATTCACCAGACCTTCAGTCATATCCATTAATAACACCTCATACAATGTCTTAGTTCCTTTTTCTATATTCAATCACATTTTGTATTTTTTTGTTCTTTCTGATTCTCCATAATACTTCAATTGTTACATGCCTCAATTGTTCAATTGTTACTTGCCCTCTGACATCTATCATTCTGTGCCACACCTACACCTCAAAAGGCTCAGTTTGTTTTCTGTTTGCCTTTCTCATCATCTATATTTCTGATCCATAGAGCAAACTGCAAATTAAACATTTCATTAATCACTTCCTTAATGCTAAGTTTAACTTTTTCACACATCAGTCCTCCCTTCTTATTAAATACCTGTTTTTTTCTTGTTATTCTTGTTTTAATTTCTACTATGCGAGTCAGGTCATCTTCAATTATAAAGCTCCCTAAGTACTGAAATTTCTTCACTTGCTCTAAAACTTCATTTCCTACCTTAATCTCACTCCTCTCCTCTTTTCTACCTAATTTCACACATTTTGTCTTCTTTTTGTTGGTCCTCATACCCTGATTTTCACAAGCTTCATTTAAGTCATCAAGCACTTCATTTATTTAACTACTCCACCAGTACTGCTATTTTATCAGCAAAACATACATTCTATTCTCCTTCCCCTACCAATCTTTATTCCTTTTTTCCCATTCAGACAACATTTAATTATTTCTTCCCGATATATACTAAATAGTGTTGGTGACTTTTTTTAACTGCTGGTACCACTGTTAGGCATTGCTTCAGAGGATGAGATGAATGGTTTGTAGTGTGTGAAAATGCCATGCCTAACCGGGATTCGAACTCGGACCTCTGGATGAAAGGCCAAGATGCTACCACCCGTGCCATGGAGGCCGGCTGTGTTGGTGATATGCAGCATCCCTGCCTCACTCCCCTTCCAATTCCTATTTTTCCTGTTATTTTGTCTCATATTCTCACTTTTATTGTCTGATTATAGTACAGCTTTTTTATTAGGTGCCTCTCTTTCCAGTCAACTCCTTTCTTTTCCAAAATTAGTGGTAATTTATCCCATCTAACTCAGTCAAATGCCTTTTCCAGGTTGACTAATGAAACATATACTCACCACTTCCTTTTCATATATTTCTCACCTATTAATCTTAGCATCCCTATAGCATCTATTGTTCCAAAAGCCTCTTGGATCTTTGTGAATCCTGTCCTTCCCCAAATTCCCCCCCACCTATACCGGATTTGGGGTTATACATTTTACTTCCCCTCCCCTAAAAAAGGCCGAGTGATCCCTTGTTGAACATGGAACAAGGTCTACATTTCTGAAAGAAGTTTTTCTGTACTGGCTATCATTGTGGAGAAATCACAAGAGGAACTTGCTGAACCTGCAGGGGAGGTGATAATTTCATTGCAAGATGTAATGGAGGTTGCAACTGACCTGTCCACTTCTGCTATGACACCGGTTGAGGTACAGGTAGGTGGAGGGCTTTCCTCCTAGGCCTGCTGTGGAGGGAAGGAGAGGAGCTAAGAGGGTTAAGGTTAGGGAGTCCTCCACAGAAGAGGAGGAGGCTCCTCTGGAACTGAAGGAATTGGTGAGGAAGCTAGATAAACTAGTTAAGGAACATCATAAGAACATAGAAAATGGGGTATTAAAAAAAAAGGGAACTTGGACCTTGGAATTGCCATGAGGGATCTCCAGAGGATGGTTCATGGTGCCACCTTTAGTCACATGAAGAGACAGATTAAGGAAATGGCCACCCAAATATATGTAGAAATGCATTTCCCCGTAACGGATGAGCTAAATAAAGGTGTGCCACTGGAGCAGATTGTCAGGTTTATTAAAAAGAACTGGCCCAGGGAGGCATATAAGAATATGAAGGTAGGTCTGCCCAACAGAAGAGACGGCACACTAAATACTCTTGCAATACTCGATATTAAGGAGATTTTGGAACACAAACTAATTGTCAGTCTAAGTGTGCACCACTCCAGGTGGCATGTTTATTGAGGGCCCTGGTATTACAGCGGGTAATGTCTATCAGTGAAACTGGAGGCGAGCCTCATCGGTGAAGAAGCAGGCGAAGTCCCTATTATGACTATGTATCATGTGGCGTATGTTGACACTGGTTACGATACAGATCTTGCCCAGGTATTAACTGATATCTTCACGAAGGTTAGAGAAGAAATAATGGCGATATGTTAGTCAATATGCAGGTGGAAATTTACGGGCAAGGCTCTGCAACATAGGCATGCAAAATATTGGAATATGAAGGAAGGAAGACGAGGCAATTGTACCACATTATATCCTCTATGGGCAGGTTCCCCGCTTTTTGGCATAATAAGGTTTTGGAAGATACAAAGCACAAGACCGAGAGTTAGATTTTAAAGTCTTTGACAACATATGCCAATACACCGACTTGCTGAGAATGGTCAGGATCGAAGTACAGGTACCTGAGGCAACGGAGATTCTTTCTATCCAGAAGTCAGGAGAACAGATGGAAATCAAGGTGAAAGAGGATAGAAGCAAAGCAGATGAATTGAAGCAGGTGCTTGCAGCTGTGACTATCCGGACCAAATCAAGCATGGTGACTCTCTGAATTCATGACCTGGAGAATGATATTGAGATTCAGGATATTGTCAGGGAACTGTGTGGTGACTGGACAGGAACTGCCGGAGGATCTGCAGGATTCTTTGAGGACTGGCTATGGTGAAACAAGGATTGCAGTTTGCTGTCTGTTGGTAACACTGACTGCAGCCATGATGCAGTGGGGAAAGGTTTGAATTGGCCTAGTGTCATGTAGGACCGATATCGTGGACCGACTTGCTGAGAATGGTCAGGATCGAAGTACAGGTACCTGAGGCAACGGAGATTCTTTCTATCCAGAAGTCAGGAGAACAGATGGAAATCAAGGTGAAAGAGGATAGAAGCAAAGCAGATGAATTGAAGCAGGTGCTTGCAGCTGTGACTATCCGGACCAAATCAAGCATGGTGACTCTCTGAATTCATGACCTGGAGAATGATATTGAGATTCAGGATATTGTCAGGGAACTGTGTGGTGACTGGACAGGAACTGCCGGAGGATCTGCAGGATTCTTTGAGGACTGGCTATGGTGAAACAAGGATTGCAGTTTGCTGTCTGTTGGTAACACTGACTGCAGCCATGATGCAGTGGGGAAAGGTTTGAATTGGCCTAGTGTCATGTAGGACCGATATCGTGGACCAACCCTTGAAGTGCCTGGAGGCCGGGCACACTGAAGAATTGTCAGGGCCCTGACAGGACTAGTGTAAGTTTTAATTGTGGAGGAAAGGGCCGCTGAGCGGCTGAATGTACAAAGATGTCCAAACGCATCACCTGTGATATTGAAGGGCACCGCCATACTGGAAGTACTGCATGCCCTAGAGAGGTGCACAAAGAAAATGTTAATGTTAGTTGAGGGAGGACCAGCCAAATAACTGCAGGTGACGAAGATTGTTAAAATTAATCTTAATTATTCAAGGCTTGCTAGTGATATGATGGACAGTTATGTGACAGAGATGGGTGCTGACATGGCACTTATCTCCAAATCCTACATTCCTGGTGCACAATGGGAGTGGATGACCTTTGCGGATGGGTGAGTGGCAATCTGGATATGCAGTCTTTTTTCCTAAAAGGATGTTTACTGGGGGAAGGGGCTTTGTGAGGGTGGGGATTGGTGGGATATTTCTCTATTCCTGCTACCTTTCACCCAACATTTCTACGATTGACACAACTGCCAAGATTTTTGGAAGGTTGATACTGCAGTGGCTGACCTGTGCAGTCGAAGAAGCGGGTGGAATCCATGACCGACAGTATTGTTTTAGAAGGGGCATTGGATGTGGTGTCTATGGTGGTTGGAATGGTAAAAAGGATTATAGCAGGTCGCCAGAGACAATGCAGGTGCAAGATGTGAGCACTTGTGACTTAGGATATAAGAAACGCATTTAAGTGCGTTGCGTACATTGCAATCATGTGTGCACTGAGGACTGTTGGTGTTGCTTAATATCTTGTGAGGATCATTTGTGCTTATTTAAAAGAAAGGAGGATGATATATGAGCTTGAGGGTGGTGTGCTGGAACGGGAAGTGAGTAGGGGGAGTTCCCCAGGGGTTGGTTCTCTGACCGACCCTCTGGAACATAACATATGATAGGGTGTTCCACATACCCCTTCCTTCCGGAAGGAAGGGGTATGTGGGTATGAAAGATGGTATCCTTTCCTTTCGAAGTGAAGATCGTTGGTTACACTGATGACATTGTATTGGTTGTGGAGGCAGATCCTTGGAGGGAGACATCTGAGAAGATAAGAGCCTCCTATTCTTGGGTGAGCTCCTGGATGGAGGGTGTTCGCCTGAGTGTGGCATCTGAAAAGACTAAAATCGTAGTGATTTCTACTGAAAAAAGAAGATCAACTTTGGCGGTCGAGATTCAGGGAAGGAAAATACTGTCGAAACCTGCCATTAAATATGGCAGGTTTCGACAGCATGAGGTAGTCACGACTGAGATTTCGAAGGCATGCCCTCAAAGCCACTGAAAAGATGGAGAGGGTAATGTGATACATTGAGGGGATTTTGCCAAATTGTAGAGGACCAGGTCAGCAGCAGAGGAGACTGCTGACAGGGGTGACCCATGCCATGCTCTTATATGGTGCTGAAGTCTGGGAAGACATTGTAATATATGGGAGATACCGGAGAGCATTGGAGATTCATAGAAAATGCTGTCTACAGGTGGCAACTGCTTACAGGACTGTCTCCCAGAACTGCTTACAGGACTGTCTCCCAGGAGGTGGTGGAAATGATAGCAGGATTACTCCTGATTGATTTAGAGATAACTAAACAGAGAAGGCTGCACGAACATACAACACTGATTGTTGCTGAAAAGAAAGGTGTGAATTCAAGCATCATGGAGATGATGATAAGGGTGTGGCAGTAGAGGTGGTAAGGGTGTGACAGTGCGAAAGGCAGGTGGTCATATCAATTGATTGGGGATGTTGGTCGGAGATTCCATGGCTCGATGAATTTTAATTTAATGCAGCTTCTGTCAAGTCATGTGGGTTTAGAGCTTATTTGTTTAGATTTAGGCTCAATTACACAGACAGCTGCCCTGTTTGTAGAACTGAAGAAACGTCTCACCACATCTTTTTCTGGTGTCCCTGCTTTGAACTAGATTGTGGCAAAGTCTTGGATATACTGGGTAGGAGAGATATATTCTCACCTGAAGATTATGTTAGCAAAGGAAGAGAATTGGAACGCAGTGGTGAGATTTGTACTAGTAGACAAGCTGCGCGTCGCTGAAGAAGATCGAAGGGGGATTGTGAGCTAAAGGGTTTCTGGGTGGAGGACAGGCCTGTGGTTGAGAGCTAGGGAGCCTCTCAATGTTGTGGGGATCGACTGGACGCAATGAAGCAAACCCCACTTCTGAAGCAAAGATTGGTTAGTATTCTGAGGCTGTCCTGGTAATTATTTGAGTTTGTGGATGATGTTGGGCATTTGTGTATGTGTACGTGAGTGGTTTGTATGTGTACAGTATTGTGTGGCTGTTGTGAGCATTCGGTGTTGTTTGTGATGACTAATTGTGCGTGTGGGGGCATGTTACTCCCCTCCTGAAGTAATGCTCTAGGTTTTCCAGGAGGGGGGCTGCCAGGGGTGGAGGTTTAGTCGGAAATGTGCACGCACACATATGTACTTAATAACTTGTGGAACCTGTTAGCAATCCTGACACTGCTTATGCACCCGTAAATGGGGTTCCAAGTCCTCTGGCCACTTTGCTTCTTCACGTATTCCATTGCATAGATCTTGTAATAACAATTCCCCTGTCTCTCCTAGTGCTTTGAACAGTTCAATTGGTATTATATCACACCCCTCAGCTTTTTTTCATCTTTTTAATTGCTTCATTTATTTCACTTTTTAATGTACTGTACACATTTTGATTTTCATGAACTTTGTGTTCTTCTTCTGCACTCATATCTATTTCTCTTGGCCTTGCCTAATGCATATTAATCTGATGTATTGAAATTCACCAATGCATGTGAATTTTAATTAAAGCCTTGTTTCAAATTGTGGCTTATTTATGATTTTCTTTTTTTCACTAATTATACATGGTTTTTCATTTATAAATTTAAGAGTTCCAAGAAAAGATAAAAAATTTGTTAGATATAACAGGATGTTATTAAGCATGTTTATCCTAATAAATACTGTATTTGAAATTACATTTTCTTTATATTGCTTGTATATCTTTGAATTTATATTTAAATATAATTTACATTAGAAAGTTTTTTTATGAATAGGACGTTTTATAATAAAAGTTCACTACACCAAACAATAATAAAATCATTACTGCAATAAAAACTGTTATAAAACTATTTTCATTGTAAAGACCAAATGTAGATAAGTAATAAAAATTATTATAACAATAAAATTATTAAGTTTATTCTGAAAAGAAAACATTGTATGAGAATAAAACAATTAACTTGCAAAGAATAATAAATTGAAAAAATTCCTTTCAGTGATCACGAAAATAAAAAATTATCTCAATAATTTTATGCAGTTTGGCACTGCTAAAATTCTGTAAATATTATTGAACCTTTTTTGAGTAGGTATTTGATAGTTTTGTTAGCTATGTCAGTTTGCAAGTTGGAAGTTATTAAGCTATAAGCCTACCAGTGTTTACCTTTTTCTAACAGTAGATTTAGAAATATTTTTGTATTAAATGAAATCTATGTTTTATTTTTCTTTCAAGTTTTATTTGTGATAAAATGTATAACAAAAATTTATTTCAAAAAAAAAATTTCTACATGAGTTACAGTTAAAGTAGCTTTTTGTTATTCTTAACCAAATGTGAAGTCAAACATAATAATGTTTGATGATCTGCTGATTTTAAAATAATTTCTAAATAAACTATACTACTAAATGTACATAACTCTGGTTGTGGGCATACATGCTAAATTAGTTTATTTCTTTGGATATAATAATAATTTTTTTCCCAAAGGCTAAATTTCATTGAAGATATAACACTTTTCAGATGTTTATCATGAATTCGATTTAGTCTTTTTTTCTAGGCAATGTTACATATAAAACTATTGAGTAAATTACCTTTAAATTTTCAGGTGCAATACATTTCTTTTACTACATGGTTCCTACATAAGCATTCACGTATATTGAAAAATAAGATAAGAAAATAATGCACCTAAATATTAAGAAAAAAGCAAACAAATACAGAAATTTAAATTAATCAAATTTATAATTAAAATCAAACCAGAACTATTGTATTAACCCACCGGGTTGGTCTAGTGGTGAACACGTCTTCCCAAATCAGCTGATTTGAAAGTTGAGAGTTCCAGCGTTCAAGTCCTAGTAAATTCAGTTATTTTTTCATGGATTTGAATACTAGATCGTGGGTACCGGTGTTCTTTGGTGGTTTGGTTTCGATTAAACACACATCTCAGGAATGGTCAAACTGAGAATGTACAAGACTACACTTCATTTACACTCATACATATCATCCTCATTCATCCTCTGAAGTATTATCTGTAAGGTAATTACCGGAGTCTAAACAGGAAAAAGAAAGGACTATTATATAATTAAATTGTTTTTTAGAAATATTTTTTTATATAGGAATAAAAATTTTAAACAAGTTTTATATAGAAGGGTGAATTTCAAGAAGTTTGTGGATGAGGGTGGTGAGTAATCAGCTACAAAAATTAAATCTCCTGTGCAGCAATATAGATTCTACAGAACGATGAGGTGTAGACTGTATTGCTTTAGAAATGATAATAAACCAACAAAATCAAAAGTATTCCAGGTTAATCAGTGAGCATGCCTACCTGTAGGTAAATATGATTATTTATTAAAATGTTTACCCAGTCATGTCATAAGGGGTCAGCTTGTAGAACTGTTATTTTATTTTTTGTCTTGCCTTTTTATATGTTTCACTTATTTATATGAGGTTTCTTTGTGGCCTCATTCACAAATGCATTTAATTCAGAAAGTGATTTTATCTCATCAGTTCATAATAAATTACATGTACTAAGTAATGTTATGACACTTACTTTACTTTTTTGTACTTTGATTTTTACTTGAAATTATTTAAAGTATTACATTTTTGTTAAAGCTAGTGAAAGCAAAATAATTTAATATACAGAGTGATTCAGGAGGAAAGGGAAATAATCTGAGAATTGATTCCTAGAGCTTGAAATAAGGAAAAAATTTCTTACAGACATATTTTTTTTGTCAAAATGTGCTAAACAATTTGTTATTTATTTACAGCTATTGGAAGGTTTCACCCAGATTTCAGTTCTCCTGGTCACACTGAAATTTTTAAGGTGTTGTGTAAGGGGTAAACTTGATGGTTTCTTATGTTTCTTTACCTGATAAATCGAATAAAACAGGTTACAGAATTTTTCATAATAATAATCCTGTAATTTTCATAATATCCAAAGTAAAACAGAAAAATTTGGTGATAAAAACATGTTTTTTTTTTAGGTTTGAAGTACATTATAAAATGACTAACAAATGTGTAACTTTTATTGTAAAAACTTGTAAAGAATTTTATTCTGAGGAAACTGATTTATTTATATATAAAAAAAAAATCAACTTTTCTTATTAAATACAAACAGAATAAAATGTAACAGAAAAATGTTATGAATTTGTAAAAATTAAAAACAGCTATTTTTAGTCTAATAAATTTGACTTTTGATAAATTAGGTGTGCAACACTAATTTTATAATTCAAAATTAATTTGAATACTACTCATTGTTCCCATAAATTTGTGGTTACATGTTAATAATAAATGTTAAGCATAATTTTGATTGTGTTTAATTATTTTTGAGAATCAAGTAATGTACTGTTTTTGTGTTTGTTGTATTCTGAATTGTATTAGATTTTCCAGTTGAATCTGTTCTTAAAAAAGTGAAATTCTGTTTTGAATTCTTTGTTTTAAAAAATGCAGCATCTCTTCACTGTGCAGAATGTGATAATGATTTTTATGTATGATTTTTGCAATAGAAGTGCTCCAGATGCAGTGAAAGAATACCAATATATCTTGAACAAGTAGTTTCAAGCTGTAAAAGTATTTTGTAGAATTTTTAATAATGTTTGTGATAATGATACTCTTCCCAGTGCTCATGTTTCATCTGAACATCGACCAGTACATGGTGATGAAAGGGAAAAAATATTCTTCAGATGGTACAGCTTTGTCCTACAACAACCATGTGAAGAATTTATATATACGACAACATTCTACAAAGTACAGTATAGAGGACATAACATGCTCATGAACTGTATCCTTATCATGTTCATAAAGTTCCCTTTGACCAAACCAGATGCCTGCAGTTTTGTCAATGGGTTAACAATAATTACTACCTAATTCCGTTCATAATATTTTCAGACAGAGCTGCTTTTATTCATAATGGATAACAATGTATGAAATTCGTGATGGTGCAGTGAAGAAAACCCACATGCTGTAGTCTAAACAAATTTTCAGCTAGAATTTTTGGTAGACATTTGGTATTAAATGATCGACAACCAATTAATAGGTTCTTTCTTACTAGAAGAACTTCGTGAGAAATTATCTGGAATTTTTAAACAATGAATTTCTTACAGTGCTTAAAAATTTATCTTGGGCGAAAGGAATTGAAATGTATGTACTTTCAACTTTATGGAGCACCAACACATTTCATGAATGAAGCAATTCTTAAATGAAATTTTACTAGTAAATGGATTGGACGTAAAGAACCGGTAAATTGGCCACCTAGATCACTGGACCTTAGTTCCTTCGATTGCTGTTTATGAGGATGGATGAAATGCAGGATATACAAGCAAAAAGTAGACGCATGTGATGAACTGATCGCTTGCATTCTCAATGCTGTGGCCCTCATCAAGGAACGTGAAGATATCTTTAGGTTGGCTACAGAAAATGTTAGGAAATAAGTTGAAAAGTGCTTCGATGTTATTGGTAGAATTTTCAAACATTTATTATAAATTAATGTATAATCCATAGAGTATTTAAAAAAAAATAAATTAAAAGTATTTTTTTTTTTTTTGAAGGTCTAAATTTATTGTACTAAAAACAGTTTTTAAACATTTTTACAAATACATAACATTTTTCGTTGTTTTATTTTTTAATAATAAAAGTTGACCTTTTTTGTTTTTTTTCTTAAGACTTTACTACATCAGTTTTCTCATATTTCTACATCATGAACATTTTTTCTTTTTTAAAGCTTTAGAATCTGTTTGCAGATTATTTTCCTTTCCTCCTGAATCACTCTGTATTTTGATAAAAATCATTTAGTCATTTTTTTATTAAAGAATCTCTGTTATGAATAATTTTTGATTATTAATATTTAGCACAAGCTAAACGAGCCTTCAGTAAGAAATATAATTTGTTTACATCAAAAATTAATTTAAATGTCAGGAAAAGATTTTTGAAAGTGTATGTTTGGAGTGTCGCTTTATATAGAAGTGAAACTTGGACGATTGGAGTATCTGAGAAGAAAAGATTAGAAGCTTTTGAAATGTGGTGCTATAGGAGAATGTTAAAAATCAGATGGGTGGATAAAGTGACAAATGAAGAGGTATTGCGGCAAATAGATGAAGAAAGAAGCATTTGGATAAATATAGTTAAAAGAAGAGACAGACTTATAGGCCACATACTAAGGCATCCTGGAATAGTCGCTTTAATATTGGAAGGACAGGTAGAAGGGAAAAATTGTGTAGGCAGGCCACATTTGGAATATGTAAAACAAATTGTTAGGGATGTAGGATGTAGAGGGTATACTGAAATGAAACGACTAGCACTAGATAGGGAATCTTGGAGAGCTGCATCAAACCAGTCAAATGACTGAAGACAAAAAAAAAATATTTAGTATATCAAATAATATGTGGTATATGCATTGAGTCTTAAAAAATAATTATTTCTCAAATTATAGTAGGTAATTCTTAAAAGTACTAGTCTTTGGGAATTAAGAATTCCTCTGTTAAATGGAGATGCATATAATGTATTTTTCCTAAAGAAATGCTAATTTTGTTTTTTTACACTACCTATGAACAGTCTTTCTTATATGATGAGGTAAAGAATGATAGGTAAAGTGATGGTTGTCAAGAGTTGTTTTTTCTGTCTGTAATGATGTGTTATGCAGCCAGTCCCTTTGTTAATAGATTGACGGTATCACTTATAAATCAGAGTATCATCAGCATTTAAATATTCTTAGCCTGCTGATATACAACAGAGTATTTGACCATGAAGAATGTAATGGGAAAACACGTCATCTCTCACTTTCCTTTGTAGGTATGGCTTAGGATGCTTGTTATTGTTAGGAATGGTTTTTCAGAGCAACTTCTTTCCAAGTCGTGTAAATGATTACAAGGACATAACAGAAGTTAAAAATATGTTACTACTAGTATCACCATCTCAATTTTCATTTAGGCTCAATAAGTTAATCTAGATAATTATTTCATTAACTACTGAATTTTGTACTCTAAACTTAAACTTTCTTCAAGACTCCAGTAGGATTTATATATCCTTGTGCTGCTCCCCTTTGATTTGGGTTTTCAGATAGGGCACTTTACTTCATTATGAAGTGAAGAGTATTATGATTTATGATCATGAACACATCTTGCTTTAATCTTTTTTGTGGTATAGTATTAGCTTTCCAGAGTTCTAATATTTTTGCAAAATATTACCTTGTGTTCAGCCAAATTAATAATATTAATATCTTAAAAAATTGGTGATTTGTTCTAGAAAAAATTAAAATCCTTTATCAAAAACAGGGTCTAATTAGGTTCTGAATTCAGTTTGTGATGTACAAGAAATAAAATAAATTTGTGTAATTATTTATCAAAATATGTAGGTCAATTATTTAATAAAAAAATTAATTTTTGTGGAAATTTATTTTATTAAACATTTTTTATCTAGGTTGTTTAATTTTTGTGAAAAATTCCAAACAAATGAAATCTTTAAAGAATTTATAATGATAAATCAAGTTGAAAAGGACGCTTGACTGTTAACATGTATTATTGTTTTCCTTAACCATTTATAGAGGTCATGTAGTAGGATCATGACAGTAGTTTTTTATTTTTATGTAATAATATTTTTATGTAGAATCTAAATGTTGATTTCGTTGTTAATAATTATTTAAATATTTTGTACAGGATTTCTTAGAAAAGTATACAGTCTATTGTTTATACAACTACTGACCACAGTGCTTGTTGGATTTACTTTTATGTTCAATTCAAAGATTCGTTTCTATATCCATCACAAGTAAGTACCTAATGTGAATATTTAATTCTTTCCTTTTTTTACTAAATTATTTTATTTCAGATGCATTTAAAAAATGTTGAAAATCGAAAGTAGAGCATTAGCTATCAGTATTTAGTACTGCGATGTTTTTCATTTGGTGGGAATATAGGTTGTATTATATTTTTCTGTGTTGCTTAATTGTAAAAAAGAAGTAATTTGACTATATGTGTGCTTTTTAACTATTATATGCATATAATACATATTATATACATATACATATACTGCAGTATAATATAATGTGGCCTCTATTTATTGGTACTTGTATTAAGACATTTTGGTGATGTATGATGATGTATTCTGTTACTGGTCTTTCATTTATGTGTGATCAACCTGTTAAAATGTAGTTGATAAAGAGAAACATTTTGCTGACAAAGTGAAAGGCAAGAGCTACATTGGAAGGTTGTGTTTCCTCCTTCAGTTGCATAATATAATATAATTATAATTCAGACAAATTTTGTAGTATATGAAAGATGCCAAATTTAATGAAAATTTGAACCCAGAACCTTCTGGGTGAAAGACAAAGATGATACCACTTCACCAAGGAGTTCAACATAATTGTTAAAGTGAAATCCAACACAAGCACACTAAGAATGTCTCCAAATGGAGTTACTTTGATTTTCAACACTGGTAGGGTCCTTTTTCAACAGTAGCATACTCAGGTTGCCTGAACAAACTGGGTTGGGCTGTTGTCTCAGGATAGTAATAGCATATCCATATTTCATTTATAATTATTATTCGTCATTTTTAATGTATATAGTTTAGAATAAAGCCCTGATGCTTGGACTTAATTAGTAGTTCTACATAGAGTTCAAGATCATTTAAAAAAGATTTTATTGTTTGTGGTAAAATAGCAGCAGTTTAATAGAGATTGGTATTTTCTGAATTTTCCTCAAGTGTTAAAGCAGGAGACCTGACTTTGCTGGATAGTTAACACTATTTTGACCACTTGATTCACTCCCAGGCAGAAAGAATCCCAGAATATGGCAGATCACTCATGCTGCACTAACAACTGTTCCATCGGTTTACCAAGTTCTTCCCAGTCTTACAGATAGAGCCAATTAGGGTTTTTCCATTAATTCATTATCATTTTAATCCCAATGGGAAGTCTTACTCTTAGACTTTGGGGGTTGGCATCACCATGGCCATAGCCTTTGCAGCTTTTCTTCACCCAGATCTGCAGAACATTTTACACTATACACATACACTACACAATTACAACATATATACCCTTATACAACTACACAACAACATTTTACACTATTTGCTCTTTCACTTAAACTTGATGATGTTGCAACATCTTAAAAAATGCAACTGTGGTGGAAACTATGTACTCTGACAGGTAAATGACTACCTAGTGAGTCTCAAATGATGACCTCTAGACACCTTGGCGAAGCCTATTGCATTTAGCTCTAGCACCAGTATGCGTGCACTCTGCTGGAGTGGTCCATTATATCACTTGTACTCATGGGATCAAAATTTCAATGATTAATTCTATGATGGTTGGTGGTCCATCTGAAAAAACCACCAATTTTTGTCTAGTGAAAAGGCCTTTGTCAGCTTTGTCTGACAAGGATAAAAGTCCTGCGGAAGAGAATTGAAAAAGCATCAGACCTAAAATATAAAAATATTAATTTTGTTGTTCTTCTGAATACTCAGGAAGGTACTCATAAGGTCTCTGGCTGATCAATAAGGTAGTAACTGGTTCAAGTGGTTCCCTCAAGAATATAAGAAAACTGAGAGTTGGAACAATATTGATAGAGACTTGCAGTGTTGAGCAAAGTCAATTGTTCTTACATCTAAGCAATACGGGCAGTATGTCATAAAACCTTGAATATTATCCCTGGAGTATTTTTCTGGGATCTTGAGATAGACATTAACAGAATTGCTGAAGAGCTTCGTTTCCGAGGTTTTACAGAGGTGAAGAGAATAATGAGACATCAGAGTGGGATGGAAGAACCTACTCCCTCTCTTATTTTAACCTTCAACCTTCCCACATCACGGAGAAAATTAAAGTGAGATACCTATTGGTTAAAGTGCGACCATTTGGTTAAAGTGCGACCATTCATTCCTAACCCACGGTGGTGTTTCCAGTGTCAAAGATATGGTCATACCACAACTTCTTTCCCAAACACCACAGTATGTGCTAAGTGTGCAAAAGAAGGTGATAAGGACACTGACTGTCAGAGGAAGAAAAATGTGCAAACTTCAGGGGAACACATTCAGTTCGATCTCGAGATGGCCCAAGTTTTAAAGAAGAGAAAACAATCCTAAAAATCTGTACTGAGCAAAAGTTTTTTTCCAAGCTGCCCAAAGAGAATATAAAAATATGCTTAGCTCTTGAAACCTGATTAAACAGGATGTCTCTTTCGCTGCCATGACATCAAGTAAAGCTCTTGTAAATGCAGAAAACAATGTGGATCCTGCAGTGAGCCGAAGATGCTTGTTCAGATGTTATCTGATCAGGTTGCTTTACTTACTCCAACTATTTCAGAGTTAACAAAAATTAATTAGAAGTCTAGTTACAGCTAGTGAAAGTAATACTAGTGGGATCCCCCCTGAAAGTTCCTCTCCCTAAAGTTTTACCTTTATGGGCAGGGTAAACCACCAAATAAACTCTCTGTTAAAGGAGCCCACACAACCACCTTCTCTGGGATGTCGTCTGCATTTCCCATTTTTCAAAATCTCCCCCTCCAACACTATGCCTATTGGAGAATGTGGTAGAGGAACTGCCTGATCCCAGGGCATCGGAGTTACTTAAAACAAAAAATTCAAAAAAGAATTACCGGTTCACCTATAACTAATTTTGTCATATATTTATCTGTATTTCTGTATCCAACAAGCTTTATTTATGTGCATTATTCAGTGGAACGTTAGAGGTCTAAATGGATTTAAATACTAGATCGTGGATACCGGTGTTCTTGGGTGGTTGGGTTTCAATTAACCACACATCTCAGGAATGGTCGAGCTGAGAATGTACAAGACTACACTTCATTTACACTCATACATATCATCCTCATTCATCCTTTGAAGAATTATCTAAACAGTAGTTACCGGAGGCTAAACAGGAAAAAGAAAAAAAGAAAGTCCCTCATTGAAGATGTTAGAGTGCTGATGTGCACACATGAACCATTAATAATGTGCTTCCAAGAAATGTAACACTCAGAGGCTATACCTGTGAGAGATACGACTGTTTTGTTGATAGTAGAGGTAGGTGGTGTTGCTATTTTCATACAGAATTAGGTGTTGGCTACAAGACTACAACTAGCTACCCTCATTCCTACTGTTGCTGTAAAAATCTCAGTCCTCTTTAAATTGCATATCTGCAATTTGTAACTCATTCAATGCTCTAGAAATGTTAAATCTCCTTGTGAAAATCCCATCGTCGTCATTAATAGTAGGAGACTTCAATGCTCACCACATTTCCTGGTGCTCATCTTTCTGCTCCTCTTGAGGAAATGTGGTAAACAGAGTGAGACAAAACTTGGGACCTTTGTCTACTAAATGATGGATCATACACATTCATGTCCTCATCGTCTGGTACACTGTGAAACATCAACCTCACCTTATACTCACCAAATTTACTCCCTTGTCTTAATTGGTCTGCAAGGTGAATAATTGGTCTGCAAGGTGTCATTGGAGTCAACTGCAAGGTGAATAAAAGGCCATGGAAATGGATTTCTGAAAAGGCAGATTGGAACAATTACCATGAAGCCTTCCCATCACAGTATGATGTGGTTAAGATGCCCTTGACAAACGTACCTCACTTATGTCCCTGATACTTGAGAGTGCTAACAGATATATCCCATAAACACCGGAAACCCAAGCGTCATTCTGTTCTTTGGTGGAATGATGGTTACGAAAACACTATTAATAAACAAACATTAATAAACAAATACACTGCAGGCCTACAAATGCACATCTAGATTTGTATCATAAGGCTAGAGCAGTGTGTCTTGAGTATTCATGGACACCAGGAGGAGTACATGGACACCATCTTGCACACTACTCCACACATCTGCTGCGTGGAAAAAGAACCACACAATTTGCGAATCATCAAAACAACACATTCATGAAAGAGAACTCCTTACATCACCTTCTACAGTGGCAAGTAACTTAGCAGATTGTTTCTATTTGGTGCCCCTCACCTCATCATACAGTAATGAATTTCAGAGTTACAAATTACAGGAAGTACTATCATTAAACGTTGGTGATTTGGTCAGTGAATTAAATCCTCCATTTTCATTCAACAAGTTTTTACATGCACCTAAAAACTTTTGTGACACCTCCTATGGACCTAAAACATTCGTGTCAGTATGCTTTCACATCTTCGTAATTCCGCGCTACAACACCTGTTGTGTATTTATAATGGTCTATTCTCCTCACAAGTTTTCCCTTGGTGTGGTCAGAAGACATTGTCATACCAGTACTTACACCTGGTAAAAACAAAGAAAACTCTTCAAGCTACTGCTCTACCTGTTTGACAAGCGCTTTATGTAAAGTCATGAAAAGAATGGTGAACTGCAGACTCACATGGTACTTAGATAGACATGGTAATCTATGTCTAGAACAATGTAGTTTCTGCCAAGGACACTCTTCCATTAACATGTGTTACTAAAAGCAGCTATTCAAAATGCTTTCTTATTCCACCAGCGCTTCATCACTCACTATCTTCTTTGATATCAGAAAGGCATTTGACATGGCTTGGCGACATGGTATCCTAAACTTCCTCAAAGAATGTGGAGTCAAGAGAATCAAGCTTACTTTTTTTAGAGGTTTTTTAAATGAAGAACTTTTTGGGTTCGTGTTGGAGATTCTCTCTCAGATAGCATAATCTTGGAGAATGGAGTACCTCAAGGTAGTGTATTAAGTGCCACCTTATTTTCAATAGCCTTCAATAGTATTACTAAAGGTGTGCAGTCACCTGTTTTATGTTCTTTATTTTTTGACGATTTTTCTATATTTATATTACATCCCATTCAACAGCTATAGCAGAGAGTCTACTGCAGAACATCTTGCCTTGAAGCTTGGTCCAAGGTTACTGGCTTCATCTTTTCATTTCAGAAAATAAAATGTGTAGCCTTTTCTTGCCTACGGGACTTCTTTATTCTGCAAGTCTTTCTCAGCTGAGAGCTAATTGCTATCTCTCCTGATGTCGGATTTTTAGGTTATTTTTTTGTAGCTGCTGTATGTGAGTCAAGCACATAAAAAATTAAAAACAAAATGTTCCAAACTTTTAGATGTACTGCGAGTCCTTAGCAATACCAATTGGGGAGCCAACTAAGATACCAATTGCAGTCATGTATGTTGCATTTGTACTAGTTCGTTCCTGTTTAGATTATGGTTGTGTCACTTACTCTTCAGCACGTAATACTGTGCTTAAAATGCTGGATGCTGTATATCATGCTTTCCTTCGGCTTGCTACAGGTGCTTTTAGATCAGGCCCTGTCGTAAGCATCCTTGTTGACTACGGTGAGCCATCACTTTGGGATAGACAAGAGCAGCTTTTAGCATCTTATTTTACCAGTCTTAAAGGACAGCATATCACCCAGTTTTTGATGCAGTCCTTGGAAATCCTTATTTTCAAAGGTATGAGGACCATCCATGTTATACTGCACCTATAGGTATTTACCCCCAATGTTTACTGCACCTTGTAAATGTTGTTGTACCTTCTATTTTTGCTATTTATTCCTGTTCATATCCTCTGTGAAGAACTAACCTTATAAATTTTATGTTTGACCTCACGATATGCAATAAAGGATCAAAACCACCTATTTTCTTTCAGCAAATGATTTATCAAATTCTTTCCAAGACTAACCTTGATGAAGTAATATAAACAAATGGATTGAAACAGAATGACACTGTTGGATGCGCATTTATTGTTAATGACAGAATCTATATATATGTTTGGTCTACCTGGTATAATAAGTGTCTTTACTGCTGAACTAAACGCTATAAATAAGTCTTTGAATATCATTAACCCTAAGCAATGTCATATCCTTATTTGCAGCAACTCGTGCAGTGCTCTCAAGCCATAGAAAATTTTTATTCCAGATATTCTTCTGTCACCAAAATCTACAATGCAATCGATGATTTGAACCATTGCAACACACAAGTTAGTTTCTGCTGGACCCCTAGCCACGTGGGGATTCCGGGTAATGAACATGTAGATTCCGCTGCTGAAGACGCATGTAGTCAACCATCCTTCACTACCCATGTTACTACATCCAACTTTATTAACTATGTAAAATTCATAATTTAACCCATATATATATATATATATACTTAGTTTGCTCAACTTTTTTAATAAGCTTCCCTTCAGTGTACAAATTAAATTCATTGTGTAACAAGTCAGTGTGATTTGAAAATGCCATGCAAACTGTTTTGTTAATATTTAATGACAATTTATTTACACCTTTCAAGTTGTAATACTCTTTAATAAAAGTTGTGCTTTTCACCTAGTCTCATCCTAATTGTTAGCTATAAATATCAAATCTGTATCATCTGCATATGATTTTATAATATACATTCAGTATCTGAGATCTTTATAAAAACATAATTTATTTATAATATAAATAACAATTGCCCAAGTATTGTACCTTTGTGTGGTACTCCAGTATCTATTGTTATAGAATTACTTTTAGTGTTATTAATTTTCACAGTTTGTCATCTATTAAACAAATAATCTTTTATTAATTGCAATATATTTCTTCTTATACCTATATTTTATAATTTTTTCTAAAAGTAATTTATGGTTAACAGTATCAAAAGCTTTGCCAAATCTAAAAAAAAATCGCACCTACTGTTTTTTTTACTGTCTAAATTTTCAGCAATTGATTTTGTAATTTCAGCAATGGCATCTTTATATATAAATAATAAATCAGTAATTTTATCAGAAGTTACCTATTTATTAATAATAATTAATAAAGAATGATTACATATTCATAATTTTAAATATGCAAATAGTTTAAATTGACATTATTAATCGTTACAAAAAAACATGGGGGAAATTAAAATAAGTTTTAAAAATACAGAAAAAATTATATTTTTTCTGTATTATTATATTAATATTCCAGAATAATATTGTAGATTAATATGATTTTCTGTTCAAATCATTCAATAAAATTCCATTGTTCTTGCAATAAAATTCGAGTTTTTGTTGTGGTATCAGTGCATTTCATTAGTTGTCCTTAAAATGTTTTTGTTTAATGCAGTTTTAAAATGATATTCATTATGTAATATGTCATGTAGGTCTACAACTTTGATCAGTTTTAGCTTGTGTTCTATGTGTTGATATATTCTGAGGTGTTTTTTCTTGCAATTTTTATTTCCATGTATGAAGTAAAGGAAGTACTGTGATTACAAAAAATCTTGGTTTTCAGATTGCAATCCGTTTTGACCAGTTTTGGCATGACGTCTGTATGTACATATGTATCTCGCATAATCATAAACAATTAGCTGAGGATGTTGAAATTTTGGATTTATGACCAAAATCCAATTTTTTTGGATTTTGGATTTTTTTTTAACTGCAGTAATAAATAGGACCATAGGACCTCATTCAGAGCTTTTCAATGATATATCATAAGTGTTACTTATTTTCATTGGTTCTGTAGCAATGATAGAAATTAAATTAAAATTTGGATTTTATAAGGGGAAGGCACATTGATTCAAATCAGACTTCATCTCCTTTTTTTGTAACTTTTTTTTCAATTTAAATATATTGATTTATTAATAATTAACCTCTGATTGTAAAAATAAATTTACAGTAAATAATAATTCAATATTAACAATAAAAAAAAAATTATTAAAAAAAAGCAGAAGTTATTAGCGAGATAAAATTTTATGTATTTTTAATTTAAAAAAAATTGTTTGTATGTAATTTAATAAGTGTACAAGGAAGTCATGTGGTGTCCACATCGGATTATTTTTATTGATTTATTATGGTAGTATATTAGAATAAAATATTACTGGTAAATTACATGAGTATAAAGTGAGTACTTATTTTTTTGTATTGGTTTCAGTGACTGGCTACTCTCATTGTCATTAATTTTGAGTGTTGTAACATTAATTGCATTACACTTTAAACGAAAAGAAACACCGATCAATTTAATATTGCTTGCTGCATTTGTAAGTATTAATTTTTGTATTTTTTAATTGTTTTGCTATAATTTTGTTCTAGTTTATAATTATTTTTTCTAAATTTTTAGTTTCTTCTCTCATGTTATAAAAACAATCTGGATTGTAAATTGTAGTCACAAGTAACTTTTTTTTTTTTGCTGTTATTCTAATCAAGCTTATATGTACTGGCTTGGTTTGGGTTATTTTTGAATCCAGTAAACATGATTTATCTACACTTTCACCATAACACACCTTCAAAGTTGTCATACTGCTTCCTGCACATGTTTGCTTAGAGTTGATTTGACTGTGATCACATGTGCAAAATTTGATACTGTTCGCCTCATTTGCTTCCTGGCTTATTATATCGCAACCATGTCCACTCCACTAGCAGTTTGCACCAAGGAACAAGGATGAACAACAAGCAATGATCTGATTTCTCTAGTTGGAGGGTGTGTCAGCGGCTGTCATTCATCATAAACTTTTATCACAATACAGGGACAATGTTTCATCACATAAAATTGTTAATTCGTAGATCGAGAAGTTTAAAAGGGGTCAGATGAGTGTGATGCATAACCTCCACCATGGACAACAAGATCCAGCAAGCTGAAGAGATGGTTCTGGTGAATAGGTGAGTTACCAATAATGAGTTGTAGCATCTTCTTTAAATATCAGTCATGGTTCTGTCCATCAAATCTTCCATAGCAAGCTTGGTTGCTGTAAATTCTTACTGCAGAACACAAGCTCAAATGTGTTGATATCTGCCAATGCTTATTTGATTGTTTCAACGAGGAAGGCAACACATTTTTGATCAGAATACTCACCTGTGATAAAACATAGGTTGTCACTGAGCCAGAATTGAAACACCAGAGTATGGAGTGGAAACACCTGGGGTCTTTAAAAGATTCAAAACTGAGCCATCAGCTCAAAAAAAGTTATAACTTTTTTTTTAGGACACAAAAAGGCCTATTCTGGAAAATTTGATAGAAAAGGGGATTATGATCAACTGTGCAAGTTACAGAAAAATGTTGAAAAACAAGCTGAAGCCAACAATTTGCAACAAATACAAGATCTATTGTCGAAGAAAATGTTGTTACATGACAATGCCCACCTGCACATGGCTGACCACACTGTTCAAACCATCAACAAGTTGAATTTTGAGGTACTGCAAACATTTCTACTGTCCAGATCTTGTTCCCTCTGTCTTTCATCTGTTTGGGCTGCTGAAGGATGCTTTGCGAGTTGTCAGTTTTTCACGGATGTGGACATGCAGGAAGTGGTGCAAAGTGGCTTTGCGACTATCCAAAAATCTTCATGGAAGGAATATGCAAACTTATGGACTGTAGGACCAAGTACATTGACAAGAGTGGTAATGACGTAGAAAAATGATGTACATGTTGTGAACTTCTATCTCTGCATAAAAAAATTGTAAAACGAAAAGTGTAAATAATATTTTTACGTCTTATATACTGACTAGATATTGAGTGATTTATTTATAAATTCCCTATGGTTGACTTGATCTTGATATTGCACAGGAGATAGTCAGAAAAAAAGGTGACATTTATTTCTGTCAAAAAATGGTTATTGTGGAGTAAAAAATTTATACAAAACCCTGATGAAGCCCTTATAATGTTTTTTTAAAACATTTATTCTTTTTTCAAATTAATTTTTTACTGGGGGGATTTTTTAAAATGAAAAACTATATTTTTAATTTCTTTATGTGTTTTCTGAAATTATCAGATTTGTGTCTTATAGTTATTTTGTTTGAAGGGAATCTTTCCTTTGCTCTTCTGAAGTAACACTTTCTTAACTGTGTTCTATTATTGTTATTATCATGTGAATGATAGTAATAATAAAAATAGAATGTTATTGTTATTATCATGTGATTATTAATTAGATGTATAGGATTATTTAGACTGTGCTTAGAAAGAAAAAAAAAATGATTGATCATTTTTTTTTAGGTGATGCTAAAACTAGAGATAAGTTAAAAAAGTAATGAATGATATGTTTTTTTGTTGGGTAGAAATTCAGTTTGAAAGTACTTAATAAAATATAGTTAATAAAGTGCGACAGAAAGGAAAAGTAATAAAGACTCTTAAGTGTTCCAATATGATAATTATAACCAAAGTTAATTTTTTTATTTTTATTATTTTTTTAAAATTAGGATTGTGAAATAAAGACAACATCAAAACCAGAGTAGTAAAAAAAAAAAAGAAGAGCTTTCATGTAGGTATATTCAGATATGGGTAAAAAATTTTAAGGTAGACATTTTAAAGAATATTTGTATGAAGTTTAATGTATTATTGTAAAAAACTAAAAAAAAAAACTACTGATAATAGGAAAGCCAGGGAAAGAAAGAGGTTTTGAGATATGAAAGCAGAGGAATGTTATTGTATGGGTAGAGTAGAAGATTAACAAATAATGTTTTTTAAGTCAAATCATAGTGAACTAAAGTTTATGATGGAAACTTCTAAAAAAGATTGGTAAGATACATACATATAATGCTCACAAATTTAGTATTGGGTAATAAAATCTATTAGCAAGTCAGGTATTAAAATTCAAGATACTACCTATACTCATAATAAAGGGTGAAGAATGTAATATAATGTACAGTGGAATTCCTATAACTTGAATACTCAAGGGAATAAAAAAAAATTTGACTTATAGAAAATTCTAGTTAAAGAAACATACACATTACAAAATTACTACCCACTGTAAATTCACTCATGTAAAATGTACAGCACTGTTTAAGAAAATATTGCTTTTTTCCATATACAGTCTTATTTATCACAGCAATATTATTACATGACATGATTCAGCATTATTAAAATACCGTATACAGTAGGTATTACTGCTTAGTATATATATATAGTATGTATGTAATTAGTAAGATAAACTTAACTTACCTGAAGAGTATTCTATTACCGTAGAAGACACTAAACAAAATGCAGGCTAATAAATACACATGAAAATACTGTACATTAATCCACAGTTCAGTTTTAAATTCAAGGATTGTGTTTTTAAAAGTTTTTCAGAAAAAATAAAAACAATATTAAAATTATAAAAAGTGAAGAATAATTGGCTCTTTCATAAAAAAGAATGAATTTAATTAAAATCGATTAAAAAAGTTATTGATAATTGTCTGACATTTCTTCTGATGAAGTGTAGTTAACCATTTTTCTATATCTGCCACTGCAGAAAAAACCGATTCTGATACATCATCTTTTGATTCAACAAATTGTAAAACAAACTAAACACATTATCTGTAACTGTGTTTAGTTTAAGTTGGGAGCAGTACGCAGATAATTCATCATTATCCAATCAGTCTGTATGGTGTCATTCTCATTTGCCTTTGTGTTAATCATATTGATTACATCTTAATCAGTAGGGTATTTGGCTACTACCAAATCTTCACATATAAAAACATAATCTCAAAAAGTTATGTCGCTGGGTACTTGCAAAACATTGATAACTGACTGCCATTCATTATCATTGTCATCATCATCGTCATTATTGTTGGTAAAACAAAGGTTTCCATTGCTAGTTTGTTCATATTCTGACAACATGACAGGTTGTTGTGGGTTTATAAATCCAGCTTTTTTAAAATTGTTAAAACTTGGTAGATGAGTCACATCATTCCAAGATATTTTAATTTCCCATAGATAATGATTAATTTCTGGTTTTTGTTTCTTTTCATCCATCTGTAATGTTTTCATTATAATCCTTTTGTCAGTACATTTGCTTAAAATTTTGTATAATGCCCTGACCCATTGGTTGGCATTTAGAGGTAACATTTGATGGAAAGAAAATGCATTTTATCAATAACAATTCCCAAGAAAATGATGTTGGATGTGCCAGGCAGTTGTCAATAAATAGAACAATCCTATGTTTCACATAATAATAATTATCCAATTTGAATAACCATTTTTTGAAGATTTCACTAGTAGCCCATGCTTTTCTATTGGCTTTGTACTGAATAGGCAAAGATTTAACATTAGCAAAACAATGTGGTTTTTTCGATTTACCAGTTAAGAGAGGTTTCATCTTTTCTGTTCCTGACATGTTTGCACGTAAAAGAACTGTGACGCAGTCTTCAAAGTTAAAGTTTTGTCAGATAAACTATTGAAAAACAGTCTAGTTTTGTCAGAATTAAAAGTGTCCAATTTGTTGTATGTGCTCATAATTT